>NW_003852604.1:1076567-1151949 GCF_000181295.1 Otolemur garnettii | reverse complement strand
CCCATGATGAACCCCTTCATCTACACCCTGAGGAACAAGGATATGAAAGGTGCCCTGAGAAAGCTCATCAATAGAAAAAGTTCTTCCCTTTAATGCCCTGTGTAAGGCATCTACATAACTAGATGGAAGACTCAGCCCCGAGTTTGTAGTATAGATGGGATGCTTCAGCTTTTGATGAAGTTTCAAGTATTTGCTTCTTATTCCAAGAGGTGTTGAGGTTTTTCTGTCTCTAGTCTTGGAAACAAGACCCCAAAACTCACAGTAAGTCACAATAACACACATCCTTAGATAGTAGATTGGTGATTAGTGGAGGCCAAAAAGGGGAGGGAGGAGGAGAGGCTGAAAAGAGGATAGCTAATGGGTACAAAATACAGTTAGATAGAAAAAGTAAAATCTATTGTTTGGTAAATCAGTAGGGTTGCTATAGTAAACAATAATCGATTGTACATTTCAAAATAGCTAAAAGAGAATAATTCTTACATCCCCAGCATAGAGAACAAATAAATGTTTGAGGTGATGGATGTACCAATTACCCTAATTTGACCATTATACATTATATGAATGTATCAAAATATGACATGTGCCCTCCAAAATATGTACATCTATTGTGTATCAGTAAAAGATAAAATAAAAATAATTATAAAATAACATGCATCTTAATTACACTCTATGTTACTACTATAGAGTTCGTGCAAATTGTTTATAATTTGGACAAAGACAGGTGCATGTAGTACTTGTGGTCTTGCTTCTGCAGCTTTGAAGACAGCTATTTATAATCCTTTATTCAACCTACATTACTTTAAGGGAGCTTTTCTCAAAGTTTGTTTTGCCAAGGGACGATTCAGTGAGATGTTTACAATTGTAAAAGTGATGATTCCAATATTCAAATACCTTGAGGAAACTCTGAGTTAAGTGAAGCAAAATATATTAACTAGACAACTTCTCAGAACTTTCGATATAGTGTAAAGCTCTAAGATGGTGATGTGTTATCCAGAATTTCTTAAAAAAAAATTCAATCATGCAGAACGTGATTCATAACAGAGAACTTCCTGAGATTAGTGTTGCCTTATTCCTGAGACTAGAATATATTTTGGGAAATAAAACTCCAGGTAACTTCCTTTATTTTAGTAGAAAACCACAGAGCATCAGTTCTAGTTCTAACCTTGTCCCCAGTCAGCTAGATCATGTCAACTCACCTCCTCGAGCCTATTTTCTAATCCATAAATGATCCCATTTGTTAAGAACAGACTCTTCCAACTGAGGGTGCACATCATAGTTACCTGGGGGAACTTTTCAAAATTTCACACCCTCAGACCCTGCAATGCCTTATCTGTCTGACCAGCTGCAGTGGCCTTGGGTGCAGATTGGAAATCAAAATAGTCATGAAATACACCCAGAATCTATTGCCACACAGCATTCGTGGTGGCAGGTCTCAGTGGAGGTCTCATGACTGCTGAGCACGCTGCTCCATATCTCAGTCATTCCATACTTAGAATGTGCATGGTCAAGAGAGAACACTGAGTAGACGGGGGCCGCCTCAGTTAGGGAAACTTCTGCTCTGGGGCTGCTTCTTGGGCACTGTGCTCTGCGAATTGCATTGACCCCTCAGGGAAATGTGCCTATTCCCTATTTTCTGGTCCAGCTTCATCCCACTCACAAAGGCAAGTTATCAATTATGGAGATTAGTCGCAAGGGGGATGTGACCTAGGTTCAAACCCTCAAAATTCCCCCAGACCAAAAAGAAAAGCTACAAACCACGTTTTACCGCTTTGCTCTTGAACCCAACTAACCCAGCCTCTCTAGTGAAGGAATCACACACTTAGAGTTTGAAAACACCCTTCTGGTGACCATGATGTGCTAAAGAATCACTGAACCACATGAGTTCTGAGTTTCAGTCTAGCTCTGAGATTTTCATGAATCTAGATGCCCTCTGGTTGACAAAATCTTCCAGAGATTTTCCTTTCAAATACTCTGTAGCTACCTAGAAGAGTGTTCTTTCCTGTCCAAATCTTTTTTTTAATTAATTCCAGTTTTGTAGCAAACTCTCACCAGTTATTCAATCCAATTTCTCTAATCATTGTAGTGTAGGGTAGAAAAAAAGTCTGGTTCTCAATCTTGGCTTTTCCACAAGTTGTGATCCCCTTGTGTGATCTAAGGGAAGTTATTTAAGCATTGAAACTCATCTTCCTTGGCTATAAAATGGGAATAATAATCTCAGCAACCCAGAGCTATTTGAGGCTAAATGAACAAGTATGATACATTAAATCACCAGCATAGTTCCTCATAGGCAGTAGACACTCAAAACAAACCGCTCACTCTCCTGGCTTCCAATTCCAATCTACCTGCCCTAACAAACTAGGTTTATTTGTCCCCAGTCTAAGCTGACTTCCAATCTTCTCTAAATTTAGAATCATCCAACCTCTTTAAGAAGAAATGTATAATCAGCCACCTGCCTTTCTCCGTGGTATCTCAAACTTGTATGCTTCATGTGAGTTTCAATTATAAGTGTAAAACCCACTTGCTTTTGTATGTATTACCAAACAAACCTCTTAATAGTCCTGACTTCCTCAAATACCTCAGTGTCCACCCTGTTTTATCCATATCTCCAACATGGACAATCACAGAGTTCTCCTTTCATTTTTCTACACGGAACAGCAGAAAGTCTTAGATTTGTAATCAAGAGCCTTGGAGGCTGGCCCAACTCTGCAGCTAACTCGCTGTGTGGCAAGCCATGTTGTCAATCTCAGTTTCTTTTTCTGTAACATAGCAGTTATTCTAATACAAACAAAGAAGGTTTTATAACAGCATGTATTGGTAAGAAAAAATGTACACAAAATAGAATATGCAAAAAGAGGCACCAGAGAACAAAGTATTAAGTGGTTGTAGAAGATTATATTTCCCAAAAATAGCTACAACATTTTGCATATCACATGCTCTTGAAGAATTCTGTCACTTCCTCCATTAAGAGGTAGAGTCTATGTCCTTCCCCTTTGAACCTAGCATTGGGGACTGCTTAACTAATAGATACCCCAAAAGTTATGCTGCATGATTTCTGAAACTGTCTTAGAAGAGCCGAGACAACTTTGTTATGGATGGAATGTTTGTGAACCTCCCCCCACACACACACACACACACTCTCATACATTGAAATCATAAGCCCCAGCGTGCTGGTGTAGGAGGTGGGGCCTTTGCAACATTGGTAGGTCATGAGGGTGGAGACCTCATGAATTATTAGTGCCTTGATATGAGTCCTCAATGAGCTATCTCTGCCACATGAGAACATAACCAGAAATTAGCAGTCTACGCCCCGCAGGGCCCACATCAGAACCTGACCATACCAGCTGACACCCTGTTCTCAGACTTCGAGCCTACAGAACTGTGAGAAATAAAGGTTTGTTGTTTAAGCCACGCAACTCTCTCCATGCACCCCAGGAGCTCTGTGTTGCCATGGAAGAAGTCCCACTACACTGAATCCACTATGCTGACACTACATAGCATTAGAGAGAGGTGTCCAAGGAGCCCCAGCTGCTTCGGCTATAAGTCTCTGAGTCTCAGCCAGGCACTCAACATGTGAGTGAGTGAGCGTGCAGGTGAGTCCAGCCTTACTGCAGCCTTTACTGCAAACACATGATATTATAAGTGATAAGTGATTATAACTGCCTAGTTGAGCCTAGTTAAGTCCTTGAACCTGAGAGGCAATCATCAGCTGATTGTTACTGTTTTAAATTCCTATAATTTGGAGTGGTTTGTTACACAGCAATATATAACCAGAACAAAGCTTTTGTTTGGGTCCCAGGATATAGGAATTCATGTTTCATCCTGTCTTGCCTCATATTTTACAATGACTCTTTATTATAGGGGGGGGGGGAAGCTTTCTTTTTGCAGGGGCAGTGCCTGTGGCTCAAAGGAGTAAGGTGCCGGCCCCATATGCCGGAGGTGGCGGGTTCAAACCCAGCCCCGGCCAAAAACTGCAAAAAAAAAAAAAAGCTTTCTTTTTTTAATTTTAAATAAAATAAACTGCCTTGCCTACTAATCCATCATGCTTAACATGGTAACTAGAATCTCCCCAGTTACATAAACATCAATTAAGTGAATTCAAAACTAATTCTTCCCCCCTTCCCCTCCATATTCTTGTTACATCCCGTTCCAGCCCATATCTGAGAGGGTAAGAACCACCAGGGTCATGCCAGGCCATTCGACTTAAATTGATCACCATTCTTGCAGGGCCCCCTCTCTTACTTCTGGCTTAGGAAGCTGGAAAGGAATGACTCCATCTGCAGTGAGTAATGCAAGGTTTATTTACCCAGAAGTAGACTCGTATGTAAATTGAGAATTTGCCTGAGAAAGTAGCAACAGAAGAAGGTTAGGATACACAAGAAAACAGATAAGAAAATAAAGAGTCACAAACTTTTATGAAGACTTTAACAAGTCTTCACAAAGGAATGCATAAATATATACATAAATGCTGTATTTCCCTGTATCATTCTCCAATTTCTCTTTTTCATCAAACATTTATCGAGAAACTTCTATTCACCAGGCTCTGAGTCTGGCCTCAGGACTAAAAGAATGAATAATTCACAATCCGTAACTTCAAACTAAAGAGAGAAAATGACTTAAAAATAATTTAACATAATTTTTAAGACTTGACAAGTAAAGTCAATGTTTGGTCAATAATTCACGTTTTCAGATTAAGACCTCATGAAGATTTTGTGCAAAGCACAGTCAACTGAGTTTTACCCTGTTCTTGTTTTTTGTGTATAAGCCATAACTGAGAGAAGCCAATTTGTGGTTTTATGAATAAATTAACAGAAACTTCTGCCATCTAATTGTGGCTAACACAAATGCACGAGAGGTGCCTCTTAGAAAGACCAAAACATCTCTACACCACATAGAAACGACTTGTAAAAGCTAATGTACAATGAATTGGCAAATATTCACTAACTTATTCACAAAAATTTTTTTCAGTCCCTAGTGAGAAGGCAATGCCATTGCTTCCTTTGGTTTTCACTTCATAATGCATGAGACAGACAATGAACGTACAGATAAATACACGATTGAGGTAGTATGGTAGGAAGAAAGACTGTTGTGAGAATTAAAGCAGGAATGGGGGCAGATGATGTCACGGGGTGGAGTGGGCATTTTAGGTAGGGAGGTTTAGGAGTTGGGAAAGGGATCGCTTGGTTGTCTGAGCACAGATCTGAATAAAACAAGGGACTCACCATAAGACCTAGGGAGACATTCCAAGCAAAGGGAAGAGCAGGTTGAAAGATCCATACATGGGAATACATTTGGCATTCTCAAGAGACAGTGTATGGATTAGACTAGTGAAGAGTGAGTGGGGAGAGGGGAAGGAGATATAGCCATGGAGGTGATTAGGAACCTCCATGGGGGGTTGGTCTTACAGGCCATTGTAAAGAATTTATTTTATTTTAATAAGTACATTAAAGTTCTGGCACTGGATGGAATCATCTAAGCAGTAACTATAGAGAGAGAGGAAAGGTTATGCCGAAGCCCTGAAAGACTCTAATAGTCAAGAAAGAAAATAAAGTAGAATCCAGGAAGACAAAGAAAGAATGTGAAAATAATTTTTCCAAGAAAAAGGAAGGAGCAACTGTTTTAAACACCACAAGAGCCAAGCCATTACTCCTGAAGTCACTGGTTCTGTCCTGGTCTCTTCTACCCATGCAGCTGTCCTCCATAGCAGTCTCTCAAGAAGTCCTGCATCCTCAGCACCGAAATCGAAATGAAATTACCTCCTTCAGAATGTATTTTTAAGAGCATGAAAACTTTTCAAGTTCCTTCTTTGCCTCTGTTTTTCTTCACTTGCATTCTCCTTTTAGCAGAGGATTTTAAATGACTCAGAACTACAAACCTCTTTTAAAACTGGCATACAGATTTAGACAATACCATCTGTGACATTTTTAACCACCCCCCAGAATGATCAGGACTATCTTCTACTTGCTTTGACAATAAAAAGAATAATACACTACCACCTACTATAGTTTATCCCAGAAATGCAAGAATAATTTAACATTCCCAAGCACACAATGTTATTCACCATGTTAATAAACAAAAATAAAATGACTAGATATCTCAGCAGATGCAGAAAATCTTTTGACAAAATCCAAAAGCCATTCCTGATTTTTAAAAAGGAAAACTCAACAAACTGGAATCAAAGCAATTTCAACCTGTTAAAAAGCATCTATGACAAAACTATGTAACATATGGTAAATAACTGAAAGCTTTATCCGAAGATCAGTACCAGCTCAGAAAGTTATATTCTCATCACTTCTATTCAATACTGTATTGGAGTTTAGATCCAGGAAAATAAGACAAGAAAAAGAAATAAAACCACTCAAATTAGAAAGGAAGAAATAAAACTGCTTTTATTTGTAGACAACATGATTGCCTATCAAGAAAATCTAATGGAAAGAAAAAAGCTACTAGAACTAATAGGTGAGTTTTAGCAAGGGTGTAAGTAAGACACAAATGTAATGATGTAAAGACAGACATGTAGACAAATGAAATAGAGAGCCCAGAAATAAACACAAATGCAATCAACTAAGATTTGACGGGGTGCTGAGAATACACAGTGCAGAAAGTGTAGCGTCTTCAGCAAATGACACTGGGGAGACTGGGTATCCACAGGCAACGAATAAAACTGGACACTTTTCTTACACAATTCACAAAAACCAACTCAACATAAATTAAAGACTTAAATGTAAAGCCTGAAATTATAAAACTCCTAGATCAAAATATGTAGAAATGATTTCTTGGCTATGACACCAAAAGTGCAGGCAATGAAACCAAAATGAACAAGTGGGATTGCATTGAATGAGAAAAGTTTCTCATCTCTAAAGAAAACAATCAACAATGAAAGGCAATGTATAGGATTAAAGAAAATATTTGCAAACCATATATCTGGAAATATATAAGGAAACAACTTTATAGAAAAAAAACAATAATAATAATAACCCAATTAGATAACGAGCAAAGGATCTGAATAGACATTTGTCAAATGAAGGTATGCAAATGGCCAGCAGGTATATGAAAGGATATTTAAAATCATTGATCCTCAGAGATGCCTTACGTCACTGACAATTGGAGAAATGTAAAATGAAACCACAATGAGGTATGATTTCACATGTGTTAGGATGGATAGTCTCAAAAAGATATGGATTCAACCTAAGTGTCCATGAGTGGATGAATGGATAAAAAAATTGTGGTACATATACACAGGGGAACATTATCCAGCCATAAAAAGAGTGAAATCCTTTCCTTTGCAACAACATGGAAGGATCTGGAGAACATTATGTTAAGTGATGTATAAACAAACCTCAGAAGTTCTCAGTCAAATGTGGGAGATAAATATAAAACAATTGATCTCATGGAGAAAGATAGTAGAATAATGGTTACCAGAGGGTGGGAAGCGTAGCAGTGAGGCAGGGATAAAGTGGAGATGGTTGCAAAAATATAGTTATATAGAATCAACAGTGTCTGTTAGCCCAACAAAGTGACGATAGTCAACACTAGAAGAGTAGAATTGGAATATTCCTAACACAAAGAAATGATGGATCCTTGCGGGGATAGATACCCCCAATTACTCTGCTTTGATTATACATTGTATGCCTATAACCACTTCACATCTTCCCTATAATACGTACAATTATTATGTGCCTATAATAATTAAAAATTTAATTTAAAAACTAAATATGATTTAAAGTACATATATGGGAGGATGTGCATAGGTTATATGCAAATATTACACCATTTTATATCAGAGACTTGAACATTTACAGATTTTGGTGTCCTGGTACTGATCCCCTGTGGATACCAGGGGGCAACTGCATGTACATACAATAGAGTATTATTCAATGTTAAAAATGAAACGAGGGAAATGAACCTGGAGGACATTATGCTGAGTGAAATAAACCAGTCAGAGAAGGACAAATACTGCATAATTCCACTTTTATGAGGCATCTAAAACAGTCAACCTCAGAAGCAGACAGTAAGTGGTGGTTGCTAAGGGCAGGGTTGGGGAGAAGTGGGGAGTTGTTTAACAGATATAAAATTTCAGTTATGCAAGATGAATAAACTTTAGAGAGATCATCTGTGCAACATTGTTCCTATAGTTAGCAATACTGCTCTGTGCACTTACAAATTTGTTAAGAGAAACTAAAATAGTGGTTTATTTTATTAACCACTATTAATAAGGGGCAGGGAAAACAGGAAAAATAGAAAATTGTGATTCAATGGACATAAAATTTCAGTTATTCAGGATTAATAGATCCTAGAGATCTGCTATAGAACATTGTGATTATATTATGGTTAACAAAACCATACTTAACTCTTAAAATTTTAAGAGGGTAAGTCTTGTGTAATCTCTTTTTACCATCATTTAAAAAAGAAGAAAAAATGATTGGCCGTGCCAAGTGTTGGCAAGTATTTGGAGGAACTGGAACTCTCCTGCACTGTTGGTGGGAATGTAAAGTGATGCCATTACTTTGGAAAATAGTTTGGCAGTTTTGTAAAATATTAAATATATATCTGTATATGATCCAATCATTGCACCGTTGGTATATTACCTAAGAGAACTGCGAAGTATATATACATACAAAGGATTTTCATGAATGTTCATAGCAGGTTTATTTATAACAGCCAAAAACTAGAAACAACCCAAATGCCCATAAACAGATGAATGCATCAACAAATGTACAAGTGCAGTATCACAATACTCAGCAATAATAGGAAATGAATTATTGTTGTACACGACAATATGAAAATAATTATGCTAAGTGAAAGAAAGAAGTCAGACATGATGCCATTTACATAAAATTTATATGAAATTCTAGGAAATGTAAACCAATGTATAGTGACAAAAAGCAAATCAGTGGTTGCCTACGGGTGTGGAGGTGAAAGTGGGAGAAAGTATAATGGGGTAAGGAAACTTTGGGAGTGATATGTATGCTTCTTATCTTGATGGGGAGATGGTTTCATGAGTCTAACACCAATAAAACTTTTTTTTTAAGTCTTAGAAAATTACAATCAAACATTTATTTGAGAAATACATGTAACTTAGGATGACAGATGTAACAAAGATAAGAAATTTTATATATATATACACACACACCTATATGCATTGATATATGCTCAATATTCTTAAATGCTATTAAATAGTAAGAAATAACAATGACCAGTGTTTGGAATCTTGAACTCTTTAGGTGATCACTTAATATTGAAAAAGAAGACCTAAAGGGAAGGTTGGTGACTTCTTGGGAGGTACCATACTAATTAGCTATTCATTGGAGCAAATTTTGGCCCAAGAGCCATTCTGGAAGGGCTTTGGAAGGCAATAGTTTATCCAAGCCAATCCTTCTTCCTTTCATATGAGAGAGCTATAAATTCCCTCAGATCCTCCTCACTGACATAAGAGAACCAAGAGAGCTCCACAAATGTCCCATTTATGCCAGTCCATACAGTGCACCCACAGCCCATGCCTATAAAACATTGAGACTAAGAATGCAACTGACACCCAGACACCTCTGGAGCAAATTTCAGCCACAAATTGGGGCCTGGTATGGATGTGGTGAAAAAGGAAGGTTTATACTGTGTATATCATACTGTTGGTGGGAATATGAATTAGTACAATCTCTATAGAAAAGGACATGGAGCCTTTTCAAAGAACTAGAAGTAAAACTACCATTCAATCCTGTAATCCCACAGCTAGGTATCTACCCAAAGGAAAAGACATCATTATATCAAAAAGGTACCTGCACTTGTGTGTTTATCACAGCGCAACTCACAAACACAGAGGTCTGGAATCAATCTAAGTGCCTACCAAGAGAGCAATGGTATCTACATACCATGGAGTACTGTCTAGCCATAAGAAAAAATGAAATTATGGCTTTTGCACCAATATGTATGAAACTAGGGGCCATTATGCTAAATAACTCAGACTTAGAAAAATAAAAGGCTACATTGTCTCACCTATAAGCAGGAGCTAAGCTATGGCACACAGAGTGGTATAGTGGATGCTGGAAACTCAGAAGAAAGGAGAGTGGGAAGGGTAAGGGGTGGAAAATTACCTATTGGGTATAATGTACAGTATTTGGTCAATGGGCACACTAAAAGCCCACACTTCACCTCTATACCATATACAGGCAGAACATGTAACAGAATTCAACCTTGTACTCCCTGAATCAACTGAAATTTTTTAAAAATAATAAAAACATTTACAAAAAATTTTTTAAGAATTGGACAGGGGTGTGGTACACCTTTGGGGGGCAGGGCACAATTATAAGAGGGTCCTTATCTAACAAAAGCAATCAAAGTAACCTGGTTCTGTGTACCCTCAAGGAATCGCCAATAATTAAAAAAAAAAAAAAAAAAGAATTAGGCTGGGCATGGTGTCTCATGCTTGTAATTCTAGCACTCTGGGAGGATGAGCAGGTGGATTGCCTGAGCTCATGAGTTCAAGACCAGCCTGAGCAAGAGCAGGACCCTATCTCTAAAAATAGCTAGGTGTCTGGTGGGTACCTGTAGTCCCAGGTACTCAGGAAGTTGAGCCAAGAGGATCACTTGAGCCCAAAACTTTGAGGTTGCTATGAGCTATGACACCACAGCACTCTATCCAGGGTGACAAAGTGAGACTCTGTTTCAAAAACATAAAAATAAAGTAAAATAAAAAGAACTGGGCCCTGGGAGAAGGAGAAGGAAGAGGAGATAGGGCAGATGCCAGTTAAGAGTATGCACTTCGGAGTAAGAGAGATCTTAGGACAGAACCTCCCCTGTCTGCTATTTTCTTGCTACCTCTTTTGGGCAAATGATGTAATCTCTCTGGGTCTTGGGAGGTTTTTTTGTTAGTTTGTTTTGCTAAATGGAGATCAATAATTACATTCCATTAAAGTTGTTAAGAGAACTAAAATAAATGATTCACGTAAAGCTTCTAGCATAGTATCCAGCATACGGTGAATGTCGCATTAGCTTCAGAGTTAAGTTAAAAAATTATTAGTGAACTTTCCACTTCTGGAAGTGTCTGGTAAAACTAATCTGGGCCATGACAGACTATTTCAGATAGTTCTGAAATAAAGAGGCCCACAGAGCAGCTATAACTTCCTCTGCCTCTCACTACTCACAAGGCCGTGGAGCCTGGGCAATAGCACTAGTTAATGTTTATTTAAAAAAAAAAAACAAAACCCTACCAAATGCCTTCCCATTCTCTAAATGCCCCAAGTTGTTATGAGAACAAACATGAGTCATTTAAAGCCTGGCCCAGAGGAAGTGCTCAGTAACTATCATTTCATGGATCAGAAGTAGGCTCAAAAGCACTAATTAATGTGCAGTGCCTGTGGCTCAAAGGAGTAGGGTGCCAGCCCCATATACCGGAGGTGGCGCGTTCAAACCCCACCCCAGCCCCCCCCCAAAAAAGCACTAATTAATCTGAAGCCATATTCTGAAACAAAGTCACAGACGTAATTGTGTTGTGGAGAGAACTCAGGATTTGTCAGCAAATTATCCAATTACGTCTAATGCCCACCACAGAAGCCAACATGTTAGGGGAATATTTCTGTGGCAGTTAATGTTTGAAAAACTGTAGATTTCATGTGATTTCTGCAAAGACACAAACACAAGCTGATGTGTGAACCTGAGAGGGCCAGACTAGCTCCTTTTTGTTGTTTACTGCACAAGCCCCATTCCTAACTGTTTACTGCACAAGCCCCATTCCTAGCTGTTTACTGCATAAGCTCCATTCCTAGCCCTTCACCCTAACCTCTGCCAGTAAAACCTGCAGGGCCACTCCCTGCTGCCTCCCCCACCCCTGGTTCCACAGCCATTGTGAACCATAAACTGAGTCACCTTAGGCAAACAGCTGCCATAATAAACAATAAGTTTCTATTACCTTGAAATACAGGTATTTCCCTCCAGCCACCTAATCAGGCTGCACCAACTCTAGCCCCTGGTTAAGAGACCCCCCACTCCTCACCTGTACCAATCCAAATTCTCCTTTACTAGTGAAATCATCAACCACCAATGCAAATCCTCCTTTACTAATGAAATCACCAACCACCAATCAAAAGTGTACTGGTACCCTTCTTCCCCTCTTGCTTTCTGTACCCCATAAAAACCTCACACACCCCAGGTTCGGGGCTCTTCCTCGGTGTGTACACCAGGAGAGTCCAGGCCCGGGCTTCCCAGGCCTGAATAAAGCTCACCTTGTGCTTTTTACATCAGAGTGTGTCTCAGATTTGTCTGCTGGGGCCACTTGGGGGGATTTTCAGGCACAACAAACCCAAATCTCACATCCACCAGTGTCCATTTTCCTGTATCTTTTTCTAACCACACCTGGCCAAGTCTTTTCTAGAATATTTATCATATGTTCTTAACATGAAAGTTCCTTAGAGTTCAGAAGTTGTTGTTTGTTTGCTTTTTAATTTTTATTTCTTTGTAGTAGAAGTTGCTGTTTGTTTTATCTACACCTTTACTTTCTCATCCACAACTACACATGCACGCGCACACACACACACACACACACACACACACACACAGATGGGCATTTTACAATACTAGCACTTCAGGGCTATAAAAGGAGTGTTGTTAACTGCCATCTACCTTCCCAGACTGAACTTTTGCCTTTTCTTCACCAGATAAAAGGGAGAAGAAACCTGCAATAACAATAAATTCCAGAGTGAGTGCTTATATGCAAGAGGCGGTAGATCACAGCTAGAGACAGCTTATGTGTCAGATAAGAGCTCAGACCTCTAAGTCAAAGCCCCACTCGACCACTTGCTTACTGACCTTGAGAAAATTATTCATGCCGTGTAAGCCCGAAGTGCCTCATCTACCTATAAAGCAGATAATAGAACCTGCCTCACCAGGATATCCAGCAAATTAAATCAATTCTTATAACAAAGTGAACCATAATTCCTGGAAGATAATAATGCACAATAAATATTAGTTGCTACTGTTATTACCACAATTTTTCTTCTGATTATTAAAAACCCACAGAATGAATAAGAAGGCAAACAAAGAATAAAAAATAAACGATGAGATTTGGAAAATCCCTTTGAGTCAAAGGGATTTGATGCAGCCAGGTTTGCAGATAGCTTCATAATATTCCTGATGTTTTTGCTTTACTTAGCAAGCGTTTGTTTGTGCCAGGTCATGTGCTGGGTTCAGCAGAGACAACTGAGTAAGACAGACGTGGTTCCTGCACCTCCATGCACTGGGTCTTCAAAACTGTAGTTCTGTAAAGTAGGTAAACACCTCTGGCAGATGAGAAAACTAAGCACTGACGAAGCTGAAACTTAAAGGCAGATTCATTCACTCACTCAAGGAATGTTTACCCCAGGCCTCTAGGTGTTTTGCTGGGGACTGGGTGCATAGAAATGAAACTCACAGATAAAAATGCTTGCTGTCAGGTTGCTCAAACACACATGCAGCCTTCAAAAAAGATGGAGACTTTACCTCTTTTATGTGTACATGGATGGAGCTGGTACATATTCTACTTAGTAAAGTATCTCAAGAATGGGGGGATACTGCGTATCCAATGTACTCAGTACTATTATGAAACCAATTTATGATCAATCACACTTTCATATGAAAAATGAATAACAACTATAGCCCAGGATGAAGGAGGGAAGAGGATGGGGAGGGGAGAAGAGGGGGGAGGTTTAATGGAGGGAGGGTAAACGGTCAGACCACACCTATGGTACATATTGAACAGGTACATGTCAAATCTATTAAGCATAGAGTATAAATGTCTTAACACAATAATTAAGTAAATAAGGTGAAGGCTATATGAAGTAGTTTGATGTAAGCATTCCAAATTCTATTTTAAATCAGCACATTGTACCCCATAAATGCATTAATATATACATGATCTATGTGTTTATGACTTAATAAAAAAAGAAAAGAAACATCTAGTTTGTCAGGTGATAATCATTACATAGAATAATAAATCAGAAAGTGGGGGTGGGGAATTCTGGTGCATTTTAAGTGAAGTTGTCCAGGAAACCCTCCCCAAGAAGGTGGTATTTGAGGAAAGATGGAACGGATAGAGAAAGTAAAGAATGACTTATTTTATAAGGATTCATCTAAGGCCTCCCAGAAGCCCTTGGCCAGCTCAGGGATTTCACGACAGCCTCCTTCACCTCCTTATTCCTCAGGCTGTAAATGAGGGGGTTCAGCATTGGGGTCACCACTGTGTAAGCACAGACACCACTCGGTCTCCCTCCGAGGACTGGCCCGCGTTATCCCGCAGGTACATGAAGATGAGGGTGCCAAAGAAGAGAGCCACAGCCGTGAGGTGGGAGGCGCAGGTGGAGAAGGTCTTGGCCCGGCCTCCAGCGGAGCGGATGCGCAGAATGGCCACGATGATGAACTCGTAGGACACCAGGATCACCAAGATGCAAGCAGGCATGACAAAAACCGCGAACACGATGATCACCACCTCCTGGGTGAAGCTGTCCCCACACGTGAGTTTCAGCAGAGGAGGCAGGTCGCAGAAGATGAAGTTGATCTCATTGTTTCCACAAAAGGAGAGAGTGAAGGCGGTGACGGTTCGAATGAAGGCGCTGGAGAAACCAGCCGTGTAAGCCCCGGCCACTAGACCGGAGCCGGCCTTCTCCGACACGATGGTGACATAGAGCAGAGGTCTGCACACAGCCACATAGCGGTCGTAGGCCATGATCGCCAAGAGGTAGCAGTCGATGGAAGCAAAGAAGGTGAAGAGGAAGAACTGAGCGGCGCAGCGAGCCCAGGAGACGGCCACGCCGTGTTCCCACAGCACGGCCAGCAGCTGGGGGACGATGACCGAGGAGTAGCAGATATCCGTGAGCGACAGGTGGCTGAGGAAGAAGTACATGGGGGTGTGGAGCCGGCGGTCCCTGCGGATCAGGAGGATCATCCCCGCGTTCCCCAACAGGGTGGCAAGGTAGAAACCCAGAAACGGCAGGAAGAGAGGAAGCTCCCACTCAGGGCGCTCTGTGAACGCGATGAGGAAGAACTCGGTCACCGTGGTGTAATTCCTCACAGCCATCCATTCGGCAGCTACCTGCGACGGTTAAGACAACAGGCATATGACCGACCCCTCAAGAGACGTTCAGGTGATTTCAAGTTAAAGACGCTTTGCCCTGAGTGTCTGTGAGGTAGGGGCTTGACTTCAACAAACGTTGCAGCCTCGGGTGGATATAAATATCCCCTACAGAGCTCATTGCCATATAAGATAAAAAGTGGTCAATGCTTCTATTACAAAAAGAACAGACAGCAAGTAGTTCTCTGGCTTACAGGTCAGCTCTTCTATTTGCAACTCTGTCCCCAATTAGCTGTTTGATCCTACACGGAGGCACTTAACCTCTCTGAACCTCAATTTCCTCTCCCAAAAAGGAACTGTCATATCTGCCCTGCTTGTGAGATAAGGTTAATGCATGGATCAAAACATATGAAAAAGCACATTGGAACTCTAAAAGCACTCCACACACAGAAGGTGGCTATTTAAATTCTTAAATGAAAGTTTTAAAGAAGGAAAATTTATATTCCATCAACAAAAGAGTATGAATCTGAAAGAATCCATTAGCAATGAGCAACGGGTTCTGCTCACAAGAATCTTTCAATTCTCAGTTTAACAGCACACATGTTTAACAAACAGCTGTGATCCTAATTAGAGTTGGCTGTCTTATAAAGGGTGTGCACACACATACACACAAACAGACACACACGCATGCACACACACTGGAATTAACATTGGAATTGAAAGAGCAATAATCATAAGCTCCTTCAGGCACCTGACCAAGCTCTCAAAGCATTGTTTGGCTGTTCTCAAAGTCCCTGATACATGTAAATGCAGTCATTTGACTTAAAAAAATAATAATAACAGCATCCAAATTTGAAAACAGAAGGAAGCAGAAATATTTCTACAGTCTAATGTTGTCTGAGCACTGTTGGAGGAATCTGGGTTAATGGATCTGGGATTCTTCAGTAGAGTCCTAGAATGAGGCTATAAAGAAGGGCTTTGATAGCACCAGAGTACCTGATGTACCAGCAGCTAAGCCAGTGCTGAGCTGATCTGTCAGAGATAATAACAGAGAAAAGAAATGAGATCTCTGGAAGTCACGAGCTGGGCATGAACCATCCTAACCTGAATTCCACTTTGTTAGTGCCCTCCTTTTTTGTTAATGTTTTCTCTGCCTGTGACCTGCCAATCCTGAGGACACCTCAGTTCTAATTCATGCATACTATATGTATGGACCTGGGGAAGTCATTTTTCCTCTCCAGGCTTTAATTACCTTGTCTTTGTTCCTTTTCAATCAACAGCAATGCAGCGTGCATCCATAACCATAGCAACCTGGTTGGTATGGGGTTGTGTCTAGTACCTCTCTGTCTTATTTTCACTTTTAGTAAGTAGTCCCTTTCCTCCCTCACTTGACAAAGCCATACATCCCTGACACTAAGGCTTCCTGGGTTTTTTTTTTTTCAGGCTCAGCCCCAGATAATAGGGGACCAGCCTCTCTCTCTTTCCCAGAGCTCCCAATTTAACACTAGGCTTTGCTGGTAGTGCTTCTTATAGTCACCGCCCTAGCATCATGCCCTAATTGGTTTCTGTGGTGACTCCCCAAGGGGAGGTGATTTATCTCTATGCAATTTCCTAACAAAGAATCTAATATCTTTGAAGTTTTTTCTTTAATTTCAAACATCCAAAGCCCCACCGCACATCCTACCATCCCTCAGCAGGCTCCAATGGACCTGGTTTCTAGCCTTGCCTTCTGCTTTCCTCATACCAGAAGGAATGTATTGCTTAGAAGTTTGCCTATATCTCAGCGGGGAATTCTGTCGGGGTCATACCCAGTGCCACCCTATCCAGCTATGACCTGATCCCCAAAAAAAAGGGCTGTTTTATAAGCACAAGCTTTTGCTCCCCATAGCCAAGACATGCTGTGATTGGTAATTTTGAAATTTCACCATTTGGCAGAAACAGAGAATGGTGCAGGTGGAAAGTCAAAAAAAAAGATGTTAGTGTAGGTGTAGGCAGGTGTAGGCTACGTGTAGGAAGTGTGAACACACTTCCATCAGGCAAACCAAGAAAATTCTTGATGATGACCAACCCCTGCACCAGAGCACTGGTTCTCAAACTCCAGTGTACATAGAATGACCCAGGGAATTTGTTTAAAATGTGAATATGATTCTCTTTTATACAGATCTTTTATGTCCTTTGTTAGATAAATTCCCAGATATTTCATCTTCCTTGGCACTACTGTAAAAGGAATAGAGTCCTTGATTATATTTTCAGTTTGACTGTTGTTGGCATATACAAAAGCTACTGATTTGTAAGTATTGATCTTGTATCCTGAGATACTGCTGTATTCCTTGATCACTTCTAAGAGTTTCATAGATGAGTCCCTGGGATTTTCCAGGTATAGGATCATATCATCTGCAAAGAGTGAGAGTTTGATCTCCTCTGACCCCATTTGAATACTTTGATCCCCTTCTCTTGCCTGATTGTGATGGCTAGAACTTCCATTACTATGCTGAATAGCAGTGGAGACAATGGGCATCCTTACCTAGTTCCATATGTGAGTGGAAATGTTTTTGATTTTACTCCATTCAGTATGATATTGGCTGTGGATTTGCCATATATGGCTTCTATCAGTTTCAGAAATGACCCTTCTAAGCCTATTTTCTTGAGTTTTCTGATCAAAAAAAGGTGCTGGATATTATCAAAAGCTTTTTCTGCATCAATTGGGAGAATCGTGTGGTCTTTGTATATTTATGGATTTATGTACATTGACCCAATCTTGTAACCCTGGGATAAAACCTACTTGACATGGGGTATTGCAGCCCAATTCATAATTGCCAAGTCATGGAAGCAGCCCAAGTGCCCATCAACCCATGAATGGATCAACAAATTGTGGTATATGTACACTTTGGAATATGCAGCCATAAAAAAGATGGAGATTTCATGTCTTTTATGTTTACCTGGATGGAACTGGAGAATATTCTTCTTAGTAAAGTATCTCAAGAATGGAAAAAAAGTCTCCAATGTATTCAATACTACTATGAAATCAGTATATATTCACCTACACATTCATAGGAATGGTAAAACATAACTATAGTCCAGAAAGAAGGAGGGAAGAGGGAGAGGGAGGAGACAAAAGGGACAAGGGAGGCTGGGAGGAGGGAGCGTATTTGGGGGGAACCTAACCTAATGTGCATAATGCAATGATGCATTTCTAAACTATTAAGAATTGAGTATGAATGTCTTACCACAACAAATAAGTAAGCGAGGAGATGGTTATGTTAATCAGTAAGATGGAAGCATTCCACATTTTATATCAAATCAGCACATTGCACCTCATAAATGCATTGATGTACACAGTTAACATTTAATAAAGAATTCTTTTTTTTTGAGACAGAGTTTCACTATGTCACCCTCAGTAGACTGTCATGGTGTTACAGCTCACAGCAACCTCAAACTCTTGGGCTTAAGCAATTCCCCTGCCTCAGCCTCCCAAGTTGCCAGGATTACAGGCACCCACCACAATGCCCGGCTATTTTTTTGTTGCAGTTCTCATTGTTGTTTAGCTGGCCTAGGCCGGGTTCGAACCTGCCAGCCTCAGTGTATGTGGCTGGTGCCATAACCACTGCACCACAGGCGCCAAGCCTGATTTAATACACAGTTTTAAAAAAATTAAGTATACCTACTGTCCTTCAAAAAAAATAAATAAAAATAAAAAAATAAACTGTGAATATGAGTGCTCCAACTCCATGGATTCAGATGCAGTATGTCTGCTGTGAGAGCAGACGTCTACATAGTTAACAGGTATCCCAGGTCCTTCTGATATGGTTAATCTCCAAAAATTGTAGGGACAATGCCTTGGGAAGCATTCTCAGGAGCTCTAGCCCCGCTTGACCACAAACTAAAGTGGAATAATAAAGATAGGTTGTTGGAGAGCATGCTTTTCCTCCCAGTTCCACAAATTCCTTCCTTCCTCACAAGGGAGCTGAGGCAGGATGAGTTTGATGTTTGCCTATAAATTAAAAAAATTCAAGATACAGAGAGGACTATGAAGCTTCTGGATGATAAAACAATGACTTGAACAAAGCCAGTGCTCTGTGGACTGAGTTTATTCAGAAGATGGCACCAAACAGGAAGACACGAGGGCAAGGAGTCTCAAACTTCATCACACATTAGAATCACCTGGGAAACTTAAAATCCCAAGGCCCAGCTTATATCCCTTAACAATCAAATCAGAATGTCTGAGAGTAGCAGCCAGACACCAGTGCTTTTTTCTAATTCCTAGGTAATTACAACGTGCAGCAAGGTTGGGGAACCACTACCGGAAGACTCCTACTTTGCAAATCCCTACATTTTCCCAGGTGTCTAAGGGAGACATTCTAGGGAGGAAAATAGATTTGCTTTTCTCATAAGTTTAGAGATTACTGCATACTCTATTCCTCACATGGGAAATCTTACTGCCTCTCAGCATATTAAAGGATCTGTGTACAAAGTCTTATAATTGGAAAACCTCATCAGCTTTCCTTGACCCACCATTTCCCTAAAGAATTTGGCCACAGAACCTCTTTTTCATTAGCATCCCACAAAACTAGAGTTCCCAGGGAAGGATGCTCCTTAGGCAGTATAGCACTAAAGAGGCATAGAAATGTCCAAATACCAGACAACAAAGTAGTAATTATTCTAGGAAACAGCATCTCCTAATGATTCATCTAAGGATCTGGCTCCTTTAAGTCTGTCAGACCGGCTCCCCCAAGAGCAATAGATCCTACTGGAAAAGGAATTAAGGAGTCTGGGGGAAACAGCATCCTTCCAAATAGATCCCTCAGCACCTATGGAAGTGGAAATCATCTTTTCCTTTAAAGAAAGACTCTCCCTTCAGTTGTGAAGAGTGCCCACTGGCTAAGCCCCTGTAGTTCTACTTTACAAACGATAGTGACCCAACTGCACCCCTAGACATCCAAGTGAAACAGGCCACTGAGGCCATCAGACCTCACTTTCAGAAAGCTATGGCTGGATTTTATACCTCTGGTTCATTTTGTTAGGTTGATAGAATCTTTCTGCAATGTAGCCACAGATCAAAATATAACATTGTGCCCCCCCAAAACTGTGCATACAAAATTATTATTTGTCAATTAAAATTTCTAGACAATTTTCTAAATATACTATCAGCATGATTATTAAGATGGTTCAATCATCATTTGACCAGCCCCAGAAGAGAAGCAAAATGAACTTTTAAAGGGTGCAGATCAAAACGTCATATATAGGGCCTAAAAAATTAAAGTAAAAGAGGTCTAGAGAATTTTTTGTTTTAAGACCTACATATGTAACCAACATTTGGAAAGGAAATCCAACAGGATAATGATAGTGAAGGCTACTTTGGCTGCATGCTGTATGCCAACTCTTTCCTCTAAGATGGACAGATGACAGACGACAGAGATGATACAGATAGAGGCATATGTTAGCTCATTTAATCCATGCAATAATCCTATGAGTTAGGTACTATTATCTCCATTTTTAGGACATGAGGAAGTTTAGGCATAGAGAGTTGAAGTGGACCACCAACAGTCCCACAGTAAGTGGAAGCCTGGCTCCTACACGATATTGCAACACGCAAAATGGGGGTGTCTCTAACCTCAATGTCTGGGAATAATTGAGGGATTCTTCCTTCTATGTCTGTGTTTTCCTTTTAGCCTTTTAAAGAGAGGAAAACTTGACTTAAAGATGGGACTTCAGTTGCAGAATGAGTCGATTGTGATAGAAAATGCTTGGGACACATGGTCAGGCCCTTGCTCTTTCTGAGGCTGTGAGGAATCATTCACAGTCACCGTGAAGGGGTGGACTGAGCAGCCACCCTACCCCCATATAGCTTCACCTTTATGGCTGTAGTTGACTGGATAAAGAGAAGACCAGATCTGAGTTGACTGCAAGAGATAACCCTTTCTTATCCCAAAAAGCTCTTTTCTTGAACTATTTAGATGTCTCATGACTTGCCCAAAGTCATGACTTGTGGGCTGGAGTGGATGCTAAGAAGGATGTCTAAAGGACATATCTTTAGCTCTTACCCTGGAATCCATCTTCCCCCATCTAGACTTGGATAGACCTCTTGCCAATTTGAGGCTGAGGAACACCTAGTGCCTATAAATTTCCTTTAGAAGGATTTTGGAAGGGCTTATCCTGCTGCAAATGTTCCCTTTCAATTCATCATTGGTATCCCTGCCCTTACTTTACATATTCTGGAACTGCAGAATTTTTATACATTTTCATAAGATACTGGGACCAAAGGGGACATTAGAGGTCAAATGACACAGCCTTTCCAAATCACAGGCAAATAGGTGGAGGCCCTCAAACAGGAAGACAGTTGATGGTTGTATCAGTCCATTTGATTCCTAGTCTATAAACTTTCTTTTTAACTTCAGATTAATATGGGTGTATAAATGATTAGGTTACATCATTTGCATTTCTAAGGTAAAGTTCAAGTTGTAGTTGAGCCCTTCATCCAGAGGATGTGCTTATACCCTACATTGTGCACGTTAGGTGAAAGCTTGCCAATCTCCCTCCCTCCTTCTCTTTCCCCTTTCCCGCATCTCCGTTCCCCCCACCACTTGAATAGACTTGTGTTTTTCTCTCATGTGGGTATATAGTTGTTTTTCTACTGGTTTCATAGTAGTATTGAGTACATTGGACACTTGCTTTTCCATTCTTGTGATACTTCACTAAGAAGAATGTGTTTCAACTCCATCCAGATAAATACAAAAGATGCAGAGTTCCCACCTTTTTATGGTTGAATCTATTCAAGCAATTAATCAAACTGGTTGCCAACACTTTACCCAGTGGCCCCTTATTGCTCTCAAGTACAGAAAAGGCCCTAAATAAAGATGATCTTGATTCAGGCCTATGCCTATCTGCCTTTCCTATCCTCCAATCCTCTCAGAGGTATGCAGTCCTGACGAATTTCTTTCATTGTTTCCCTTATGAGATTTCTTAAAATTTTCTAAGAACCTCCACATGTGAACTTTGGAACCATAAAGAACGTTGGAATCTAGTCCAACTTCTCATCATACAGATGTGGAAAATAAGACACTGAAGAGGGAGCAACTTATAATCACTAGGTTTCTTAGCAAGAACTTAGTATTTGTAAGTAACAGAGAAGCCCAGCCCATAACATGGTTTGAATGCACAGATGAATTCACTATAAGAATCTCCAAATTAATTCTCCAGACTATGAAGATACAGAAAAGGGTGCAAGTCTCAGGAAAAATTGTGACCATCAACTCCTAAGACACAAGAAATTTTTCTATTGTCCATATAATTTCTAAACATCAGCTTTATTTCCTTCCTAAATCTACTTTGTGGAAGAAAGAAAAAAAATGCCCACTGGCCGTTTCCACGCTTCACTTGTCCTGGCTTGTCCACCACAAAGCAGGTGAAGATCACTTTTTCTGATGCCAAATTAAAAGAAAAAAATATTCCTAAGAAAGACCTCAGATGTTATTTGCCCAAGGTATGGAGTAATAAGACTGACGCAACACTGATTAGTGGTCAATCAGGGAAGACCAGAAAGATGCGATATACAGGGAGACGGAAATACTTGCATGATCCACATGGTTACACAATGGAACATTTCCAAGATAGAAGGAATACTGTTCTGGGGTCACAACAAAATAAGATTTTCACGACACTGAAGTAAGGAGAATCAGAGAAATTCCCACTGCCCCTGTGCTTCAGAGAATAGTGCAGAGGGGCCTTTTCTGTACTTGAGAGCTAAAAGCAGATCCACCACTGGCACCCCAACAGTTTGTACTTACCTCTTGTCTTTCAACCACCAGGCCTTGGGAAGACAATGGTTGTTTGGTGGTTTTCCAAGCTTTATGTCTGACCTTTTCAGGCCAATGTCAAGTGTAGAAAGTTCATCTCCCACCATTTCCGTACTTCCCACTTGTTGGGTTCCCCAGCGCTCATCCCCATCCCAATCCATGTTCAGAGAGAGCTCTGAGACTGTCTTCTTCTGAAGAAAGTGAGTGGCAACATTTAATATGAGGTCCCTTCTTAAATAACTTATCTTTTTAATAGTGTTAAAGCTCAAGTAGATAAAATCTCAGCCTTCAGAAGGACTCAGATCTCTCATAATCAACTCTTTACCCCCATGTGGCAGATGGAGACACTGAGGAAGACAGCAAGGGAATTCTTTTATGGAAGGACACACAGCTGCCTGATGGTAGTTAGCTGATGGTAGTTCTTTCTATTATATCCTACAGTTTCCAAAAAAAGGTCATACGGACTAATTTCAAGCAAGGGAATTGGAAACAAAAAGTGGAAATTTAAGAGAGATACAGGCTCCTTCTTGGCACTCCAGATCATGCCATTTGTAATACCTGTCAACTTGCATTGTCCAGAAGGGCTGTGGCATTCCTTCTTCTACTGCCAGAACACTTCATTATTTTCTGGGACAAAGGAAATTGGCAGGGTCTCCTGAAGCCCATGAGAATGGTCATGCAACCAACAAGTTCCTTCCTTGACCGTCTCTAATAGTGAAGTTCTCCTTGGAGGGCACCATATGTGGCAGACCCTTGAGAGGACCCAGCTGAGTGCCAGGAGTGAGCCCAGGCTGGGTGCAGGTAGAGCACTACCCTGACCATTCCTTTATTGAGCTGGATGTCCCAGGTTTCTCTACAGAAGATCTTTTTATTTTCCTTTTAGGTATTATAGCACATTCAAAACCTTGTAAATGGTACTCCTGGGCTGAAGGGCCTGCTTTTCGAAAATCCAAAAGCACATTCTTAAGCATTAGTGTGGTATAATTGATATACTGAAAATTGCACTAATTTTATATATACCATTTGATGACTTTGAAAAAATATATATACTCATAATACATATATATATATGTCTATATACTCATAATACCATCACCACAATCAGTGTATATTATGTACCTAACCAAAATTTTCCCTGTCTTCTTTTATGGGTTTTCTTTTTTGTTGTTTTGAGTGGTTGATTGGATCATTGGTTTTATGGTGGTAAGAATATTTGAACTGAGATCCATCCTCTTCATATATTTTTAAGTAACTAATATCATATTATTAGCTACAGGTTCTATATCGTATAGCAAATCTCTAGAATTATTCCTCTTGCATAACTGAACCTTTATGTACAGTGAACAATCCCCCATCCCACCTCTCCCTGTTCCCTGGCAACCACCATTCTACTCTCTGCTTCTGTGAGTTAGACTATTTTGTTACCTTATATATAATGAAATCAGCATTTATCTTCCTGTGACTCACTTATTTCACTTAGCATAGCGTTCCTGTAGGTTCGTCATTGTCACAAATGGCAGAATTTTCCTTTGAGAATTAAAATAACTGGAAAAAAATCACAGGTTGTCTACCTCAATGAGTTCTACACAAGGTATAGAAGGACATAGGGAACTATTGATACTAAACCCATTTACAACCAGGTATCATCTCTGTTATCAACCAATTCAAAATTTCCTAATTAAATCCCAATTCCCTTTCCATATCTACATGGAAGGCATTTGTTTTGAACTTTCCCAGAGCTCTCTTTATAGAGTAAAAAGTAGATGGAGTTCCATATACAACATGGGACTTCATGGCCACTTAGTTCTATAGCCTTTTCATTTAGCCCTTTCTTTAGGAAGGGAAATCTTTAAATGCTTGCTTAGAATTTTTTTATTTCTTTTTTAATTTTTGTATTTTTACTTCAATACTAAGTGGATGCAAATGGTTTTGGTACATTGATAGCTTTTATAATGCTTAAGGCAGGGGTATTAGTGTGCCCCTCACCTGAACAGTGTTCACTCTAACTGTTCCTGCTTAGAATTGAATCAGAGGGAGACATTAAATTTTTTTTCTTAGACCTGGCAACTTATTCTCTTAATAATCCCTTCCCAATCATTGTGTTTTCCCTACATTCTGGTAGATTCTAAGAGAGCAAATAATTCCTCAATATACTACTCTTATTCACACAAACCCAATATTATCTTTCTCAACCAGGAGGAAATTTCATAAAGCCAATTCAAGCTTTGTAACCAGTTCCTCAACATTTCACACCACCTGTAACACACTTGACACATGAACTATTTATTAATTTAGTGGAGACATAAATTTTCAGCTGGGGTTTTGATATCTAGACAAAATATGATGAGTGTAATAAAATATTTCTTACAATAATTATAATCTATATTTTAAAACAGCCCATATCCTGGAATAAACAATGTCTTTGAATATATTTGGTTGTCCTTTGCTTTACTGTAAGTGATTTTAAATTGAAATATCCTTTGGTCTTCTGCACACTAATCTTCTACCCTTTGTATATCTGCTTCCTCCAATTCAAAGTCCTGTTCCTAGAATTCCGTGTGTGATGCAGCCTTGTTGGCTGGATGAGTTTGGAGAAATCCTGTTCATAAAATAATCTCACCCACTCTTCCCCCATCCACCACTGTTTACATCATTAATATAACTAGAATCTTGTTTTTTGGTAATCCAGGAAACAAGAAATGCAGAAGTTTAAGTTTTAAGAATTAAAGAAAATTATTTTTAATGCAGAGTAGACAGGGCCTGCTCCCTTCCAGTGCCTTGGGTTTGGTTAAAGCAAGGCAGCTTGGGTTGTAGAAGATTATGGGCCAACAGATTTTGTGAGGTTTTGAATGCAATTCTCAGATCACTGTTGCAGAGCACAGGGTCCCACTAGAGGCAAAGAACCCTCCTGCCCACTCCTGCATGGAATTCAGCCATGCTCTACTTTCCTGAGGACAAATCCTTTAAGAACACAGACAGTCAACATCTATAATGCAGAAACTAGAAATACTATTATGGGCAGTGGGAATGGCATACCCTTGCCAAGTGCATATTCAGGCAGTGGAGCTAGAACAAGTGGGGAAGAAGAAAGAACAGGGCATATTTCCAGTGACGACAGCAATTGACACACATGTTATTTGTGGGCACTGTGTAGAGGTTCATGTGTGGCATCCCTGGGAACACCCAGGCATCTGAAGAACACCTTGAGCAGGGTCATCTTTGCTACATGGGCCATCAAACTACCATCATTTGATCATTAAAAATGTAATCTCAATATTAAATTCAAATTGATTTGAATTTAATAACTCTGAGGTGCATAAGTGTACAGTGTACTATGCTGATGTCAACAACTCAGTTTTGAATCAAAAAACAAGGTGGAATTGGTAGGTGAATTGATGGATGAATAAATTATTGGATAGGTTACATCTATGTAATAATAGAGTAAATATAGCAAAATATTAGAAATGACAGAATCTGAGTACGAGTATAAGGAGTTCACCATACATTATTTTTAACATTTCTATAGAACAGGAAAATTTCATTAAACATTTGCAAAATATATATATAATCTTGTTTTATAATCATAGACCAGTGAATGTGCCATATCTGGATTGCACAAGATTTAATTCAGATCCTCTGGTCGCCTGTCCTGGGAATCAAAGCCCTCACTCCAATCTCTTCTGAGGCTATGTTTTCCTTTTCTTCCTTCCTCTCCCCGGAGCTAAAAGTTCTGGGCCTTTTTTATGCCTCCTGCCGTAATATATTCATTTAAACACTGAGCAGCTATAAATAATGAGTGTCCAGAATGCTGGCACCACAGAGTAGGTGGTTCTCGGGATTTTCCAAGTTTGGAGATGGTTAGGACAACCTGGCTCTATTGAGAATTTTTCTCAGGGCCTCCTTCACTTCCTGGTTCCTCAGGCTGTAGATGAGGGGGTTCAGCATGGGGATCACTGTCGTGTAGAACACGGAGGCCACCCGGTCCTCCACCGAGGACCTGCCCGCGTTATCCCGCAGGTACATGAAGATGAGGGTGCCGAAGAAGAGAGACACAGCCGTGAGGTGGGAGGCGCAGGTGGAGAAGGTCTTGGCCCGGCCTCCAGCCGAGTGGATGCGCAGAATGGCCACGATGATGAACGCGTAGGACACCAGGATCACCACCATGCAGGCGGGGATGACAAAAACGGCGAACACAATAATCACCACTTCCTGGGTGTAGCTGTCCCCGCAGGTCAGCTTCAAAAGAGGAGGGAGGTCACAGAAAATAAAGTCGATCTCCCCGCTTCCGCAGAAGGACAGCGTGAAAGCGGAGACTGTCCGCACCAGGGCGCTGCAGAGACCCGCAGCGTAAGCCCCGGCCACCAGGCCCAGGCAGGCCTTGGGCGTGACGACGCTGACGTAAAGCAGGGGCTGGCACACCGCCACGTAGCGGTCGTAGGCCATGAGCGCCAGGATATAGCAGTCGATGGAACCAAAATAGGTGAACAGGAAGAACTGAGCCACACAGCGCGTGTAGGACAGAGCTGCCCGGTGCTCCCGCAGCACGGCCAGCATCTGAGGGACGGTGACAGACGAGTAGCAGATATCCATGAGAGACAGGTGGCTCAGGAGGAAGTACATGGGGCTGTGGAGCCGGCGATCCGTGCAGATCAGGGTGATCATCCCCAGGTTTCCCAGCAAGGTGATGAGATAGATGCATAAAAAGAGCAGGAAGAGAGGGAGGGCCCATTCGGGACAGTCAGAGAACGGGATGAGGAGGAACTCGGTCACCAAGGTGAGGTTGGTCTGTGCCATGAAGCCAGCGGTCCCTGGGAGAGCCAGGCGGGGAAGCAGGTTAGGAAACTGCGCCTAAGATTTAACTGTATTTCCAGTTTACATTTATCTAACATGTACTGTGGACAAAATACGCCAGGTGCTAAATGGAGCTTTAGAGACAGCTCATTTTAACTGCTGCCTTCAAAGGAGTCCTGTGACTTAGTCATCTTAGTATGTCAAGAAACAGATACAGTAAACATTTTTAGACCAGGAGTGCATATTCACCCATTTCTTTTGCTAAGTCACCAAGCTCTGAGCCAAATCTTCCCTAGGGCTCCATTAGACACGGATACCTGGGCTCTCACCTACTGAGGAACTGTCCATCTCAGGACCCTGTCTATTTTGCTCCTATTTTGACCACAGCTCATTCCTGATTTCAAACATTCATCATCTCTTGCCTGGATCAAAAAAAAAGCGGAGGAACCAAGGGTTCTCCCTGCCTTCGGATTTGCTTCTAGCCGGTCCTTGCTCTTCATTCACTGTGGCCAGAGTGATAATTCCAAGACTTTAACTTAACTCCATTCTCGTCTTCCTGTTACAAATCCTGCCATGGTGCCCCATCATGCCATAATATGGTGCCCCAGCACCAACAGGATATTATTTAGGCTCCTCCACATGCTGAGAATGCTCTCCTGAGCTCTCCCCTACTGCCACTTCTCAACCTCCCACACTCCTGGCCAGCCATGAGGCATTACCTGCACCTTCTCTAAAGCCCCCATCTTCTCTCACGTCTCTGCATCTCTTTCCCATCCCAAAGGGAGCATGGCTCACAGTAAGGGCTTAATATTATCTGGTGGAATGGATGAAGTCACAAGTTCAACACCAGGCACCTGGCAAAGGGAAAGTTACTCTGCACATGTTCAACTGATTATTTTTATTTTCGTGACAGTATTTAAAAACAGAAAATGCCTGAAGTCTAAGAACTCACTAAAATTGACCAATAATCACAGAGGTCATAAGCCATGCTTGGGCTTACACTTCTATACTCAACCTAGCAATGTGCTGACCGAACAGAGAGCTGCTGTCTTAATTAGAGCCTCTCAGTTTAATTGCAACGGACTTTGTAGTAACTAATATTGTCTTTAACAGAAAACCAACTCTATTCTAAGTAATGTATATAACTAACTCATTTAATCCCCACACCCTCCTTATGATTTAGGAACTTTTCTTATCCTCATGTTACAGATGAGCAAACTGAGACCAGGAGTTTAAGGACCACGCCCAAAGTTGCATGGAACTGTCACTATGCACAAACTAAACACAGATACTCTATTTACCTTAAAACAGGATTTCATGTGCATTCCATGGCTATTCCAGCAGCCCCTATCAAGACAAGAAATGTCCACCATTAGGTAAAGAAATGTAAATACCAGCACTGCAGTCTGTTAGTTTATGAAGACTGATGGGGAATTTTGAGCTCACAGATAGAAAGCCCTTTGGCACAGTTGATATGCAGCAGAATAGAGAAGACATTTCATCATCTTTACAGCATAAGACTCTGGAAGCTAGACAAGTGTTGGACTGAGCTATTAGAAAATGCAAAAGGAAATTGGATCTGATGATCTGAATTGGGCATGAGCCAAGAGTACCAGGTGGGTTTCCTCCCCTGAATTCCATGTTGCCTTTACCCAGCCTGTCCTCTTCTCTCTTTGTGCACTATTTTTCCTTAGGCTCTGAAATATCATTTCTCCCCTAGTGCTTGGAGGAGCATCCTAAGGGTGTGAGGAGAAAGGTGCTGTACTGGGTTTCAGGAGATCTGGGTGGTTCTTGCTACCCAGCCAGACCTGCTCAGCTGTGATGTTTGGAAAGACTCTTGCACCTGCCATGCCCTTCTCTGTCCCCCCACTTCCCCCACAAACACAAAGTGTGAATTGGTGTAAGGAAACAATGGCTTACATGCCTGAAAGTCAGTCCCTGAACACTAGGAGCCTCCAGATCCTTTTAGCTGTTTCTTTTCTGTCAAGGACTCCCTTTTATTCTTTTTGTTTCCATGATCTGCTAAATCTAATTAAGACACATTGTTCACCCTGGTTTTGTTCAATTCCAGGCTGGGACAGCAGATGTAGGGGAACAGCTTCGTCCCATGGGCTTCCAGCTCCAACACAAATCCCTTTGGAGAAGACACTAATAGTTGCTACAAAAGTTCTGAGGTCTCCAATCAATGGCTAAAGTGGTCTCTAAGGAAAGGCAATTATTGCTCATGTGGGTTCCTAACAAGGCACCTGGTCCCTCTCATGAAGGAGGAGAGACGGCTTCCCTCCCCACCCCAGCTCCCAGAGCCCTACCAGTGGGGTTTAAAGGCCTGAACCCCAGTTCTACATAGCTCCGCAAGGAGGTAAATGTCTCTGATTTTAATTTCTCCATTCAGAACAATGTCCGAAATTATGTCCATTATTCCTATCACCAGTTGGGCATATCCTGGAGGAACAGCACTGTGTGAGCACAAGGCTTTGCTCAACATAAGCCAAGAGGACTAACTGAGCCTCCTAACCAGAGACCTCAACAACACACATCCTGTCTCCTGTTTGCCCTCTCTAGGAGTCAAGTACTTCATTAAGCCTTTCATTAAGTCCTTTTCCCCCCCTTATATGCAAATGAAACCACAGGGAAAACAAAACCCTGGGATGCTGCCCAGAGGAGAAATTGGCAAGTTCTTCTTATCGGCATGGCCTTTGCCAACTGTTTGCATTCTTGACACAATAGTACTTTTTCAGCTCTCAATTCATGGACTTTGTGTTAAGTCACTGAATTTCAACATGTCTTTGGTTCAAAACAAGAAATAGGGAAGAGGATGAACAGAATAATTGCTTTCTTTGACAGTTTTGGGAATCCAGAGACAATGAGACCACATAATTCACTGATTCATCACTGTGCTAAGAGTTTTAAGTGAAAAGTGAGAGATACTAAACGAAACCAAAAGAAAAACCACAATGCCTGTCCATAAGAAATATGCAGCCTAACAAGGGTGACCATTATCCATCCTACAAGACAGCAATTACTGAACTCTTATTCAAGGTGTGAAGTAGATGCCATGGGGATCCAGTTTGGGGCAAAATCCTTACAGGTGAGGTGAATCACAGAAGGCTTTCCAGAGGAGGTGAGCAAGGACAGTTTGGACAGACGAGTGGCACCTTGGAGGCAGCACAGGACCATTGTAGGCAAGTCAAGTCCAGGGCTAGGGAGAGGTGATTGAGGCACCAGTTCAAGAAAATAAGTTAAGGTGGTACCAGAAAACTCAGTAAACAACAAAAATAATACTTTTATGTAATACTTTTAAAAGTCAAAATCAATGCAAAAAAATCAATGATGAACAAAACATCAACATTTTAAATAGAGACAGCACAGTGTCACGGCTTCTCCTTTGCCTCAGTCCCCGACATGGTTTGGTGCAGCACTGGTACCAGGAGATACGTTAAGAAGGGAGGCCAAGACCAAGGGCTTAGCAAGTGCCCATCCCTCAGCGGGTAACCCATTTCTCTCCTCTTGATTCTCTACATAGAAAAAAAACAATGCAGGAAGCCCAACTTAATACGATCAAATATTTGCAGAGTCTCTTTAACCATGTCAGAGTACTCACTTCTTCATCTATTCTTTTTCTATTTCAGATTAATATGAGGGTATATACAATGAGGTTATATTGGGGGGTCTTTCTGAGGTTATAGTGTTTTAAAAGTAACAAAAAATAAAATCTGTACTTTTTGTCCTTTGTAAATTTGTTCTTTATTCTGGATAAAATCCAGAACCAATCCTCAAAGTTTTTGAGGACAAAGGCTCACGGTTACATCCGCATGGCTCTCCATTTTCCTGCTCCTCCCAACACATTATTTTACACTTGTGCCCCCTTCCCATGAACGAGTACTCACCCTTCCTTGCCCCACATCATACCAACCAAGAAGCAGGCTCTTTTTTCTTTTTCTTTCATTCTCTAAAGCAAAATTAACACAGTGTTTGAGTAACACACTTCAGTAAAGATTTTATAGAAAAGGTGGGAGATTTACAGTACTACACAGAATTGGGGGGCGGGTTAGAATTGAATAATCAGTGCCATTCTAAAATTCCCCAGCCACTTAGTCCTCCCTCACTCCACCTCAAGACTGCCTGCCACCATCTGACTCCATCACTTTCTCCACTAAGATAATCTTTTGCTCCTATCTCTCTTCCGCCAGTTCCGAAGTCTTCCAAATCCCTTCAACCCAATCAATTGAGAGAAGACTCAAAATTCTTTTAATCTTACTGTTAGGCACAATAATCTAAAACTTTAATAACAAAATATCTTCCATTTAGGCCTTGAATTGTCTGTTCTTAAACATCATTATCAAGATGTCTTTTAAGTTATTTTCTTCAACGAGAGCAAAATTTCTCTGTAGTAGAGGAAAATCAGGTCAAACTTCAGCAAACTTTTTTTTTTTTTTTTTACTTTTAACATACCAGAAAAAGATTCAATGCTCAAGGAAGTCTGGGAAGCTGAGTTAAATGAAGTTAAATAGCTGTCTTAAGTAGAAGATTTCTCAGAGAGTTTACTATGAGAAAATATTTTATAGGTCTCCAAAGTGAAATGTATATTATGCAGCAATTCTCGTAAGTATTTGACCAGGGAGGCCTTAGTTAGCTACTGTGATATAATAAGCACTCAGAAAATTCAGCAGCAAACAATAATAAGCATTTGTTCTCACACTCAAAGGTTTCTGGGTGAGCCAGGGCTTTAGCTTACTAGACTAGGTTTGGCCACTTCAGCCAAGCTGCAGCTTGGTCCCTAATCTGTCTCACATGTCCCTCATCATCCTTGGATCAGCAAACCACCCAGGGTATTTCTTCTGAAAATACAGAAGTGCAAACAGGCAAAGCCATGACTGAAGCGCATTGCAAGTCTTTGCTTGCATCAGGTCCACTGACGTCTCATCAGCCACCTCAAGCCACAGGGTCCAGCTCAGCCTCCTGAGTGGAGGAGCTTATTACAAGTGAGAGAGGAGTGGGGTGAATATTTTCTGAACAATAATCCAGTCTTCTTACTGTCCATAAATGCTCCTGTCCTACTTCCCCCAACCACATGCAAAATACATTCAGCAGCATCCTAAGACACCACCCCCCACAAACAAACGTCAACAAATTACATCATCAAGATCAACATCTGAGATCTTGCGATCCTCATCAAGTCCAGATGCAGCTCCCCTTGGTCTGCAGGACGATGAACTAAAAGACAGTCAAATGCCTGCTCAGAAACCCTGCGAATGTACTGGTGACTCAGGCAGGATAACATCAATAAACACTCTCGTCAGAAAACGGGAAGAATGTCAGGCATGTGGCAGTCTTAGGTCCACAGGAACTCTGAAGTCCTCTGGATAAAATACTGCCATGTCCCTGGGGTGCAAAATATGCCTTGCTGGGTCGTGAATCTGAGCCCTTGGGTAAGGGTGGGGGAGAAGACACAGGCAGTCAGGAAGAAACTTCCTGTTCATTGTTCCCATGGCTCTTAGAAAATACCAGAACCATGATATATATTTTCATACCCCAGAGTACCTTAATCCTAAATGTAAATAGTTTCTATTATTTGACTTATCTCTGTCAATTACTATTCTTTAACCACATAGAGTTTACTAAGAGAAGGCATAAGAAGTTTTAGGTAACAGTATGGGTTCTGGAGCCAGACCGACTGAGTTTGATCCTTACTCCCTCTTTTTCTTGGTTTTCGATGTTGTGTCACATTCGTTTTGTTTTTCTTTTTTCTTTTGCTTCCTGGTGTTTAGCTTTTTTTCCTTTGTTTTTGGGGCGTGCGTCTGTTTTCGTGGTACCCTTTTGTACGCTTCCGTAGTTTTGCTCTTTGTCGTCTTGAGGCTTTCCTATTCTTTTCTCGTGCTTCTTAGTGTGTGTTTCTGTCCCTTCAAGGGCGTTGTAGATTTTTTGCCCAGCGTTTAGTTGCAGGTGGTTGTCCCAGTTTCTTTTTGTGTTTTGATGTTTGTCTAGCCTATTAATAATGTTTGTTGTGGGCAAGGCTCTCTCTTTCCTGAGTGGTGCTTGTTGGCCTGGCTGTCTGCCTGTCGTTTCCTGTATCTGTTCTTCCTTCTTTCTCCATTTATAACTCTTTCTTCTTAGTGGTATGGTTTTTGATCGTGTGGGAGACTTTCCTTGGTGGTGGTACTGCACTCTTTTATTGGCTTTTCTTTCTGATGTATGGATTATGCTCTTGTGTCTTCATTTTGTTCTTCTCTTTTTTTCTTCTTTTCTGTTTCTGTGTTTCTGCTTGGGGTGGGGTGGGCTTTTTTTGTTGTTGGCATTTTTTTATTGGATTTTTATTTTTCTCTCCATTTACATTTGGCGTTTTTTTGTTGCTATTTTGCTTCTTTCTTTCCTTGGTTTGGCTTGATCTGCTTTTGTTTGTGTATTTCTTGGTGTACTCTTGTGCCCTTCTGGGGTCTTGGTTCTTTGCCTTTTTTGTATTAGCCTGTGTAGAGTTTAAGGAGGTTCTTGTTGGTTGGTTGTCAGAGGAGTTTGTTGGGCATTTTGCAGTGTTTTGGATCTTATTATGACGCCTGTGGTTTTTGGCTCGCTTTCGTGGTTTTCTTCTTTTCTTCCTTTGCTTAGTCTTTTCTGTGGGTGAGTTCAGCCGTTGTGTGTGTGTCCAGTGGGATATTCAGCGGGGTCTGGTTGAAGCTCTGGCGCGGGTTGGTGTTGCCACCGGTGGTGGTGGCTTTTCTGAGATCAGGAGGTGTTGGGAGGACAGGAGAGTGGGGTGTGGAATGTTTGGATTTACGGGGTTCTGCCGGTTATGTGTGGGGTGGCGTGGTGGAGTTTATAAGAGGGGTTGTCAGAGCGTGCGCTTGGTTTGGGAGTTATGAGAGGATGTGGGTTGTCTTTTTTGAGATGAGCCCTTTGTGCTGGTCAGGTTTTATTTTGAGGTTTTTTTACTTGAATTTTTTTTTAATTTTTTTTTTTTTACGTTTTTTGTGCATAGTTTGTTGATTTGTTTTTTCCTTTGTGGTGTTTAATTTGTTGCTTTTTTGTTCACCTTGGTGTGCTTTCTTTTTTGTGGTTAGCCTTTTTTTCTTTTCTTTTAGTTCCTTTTAGTTTTGCGCTTTTTTTGTTTTCTTTTGGTTAGATTTGGCTGGTCGCCTTGCCCTCTTTTTCGTTGGTGTGTTTTTGTGTTTTATGCTTCGTCTGTGGGTGTATGTGTTTCTTTTTTGGTTTCCTTCTTTTCTTGTCTCCCTTGGCTTCTTTTTTTCATTTTTTGCTATAGTTTTTCTTTTTTTTTCATTTTTTGGTTTGGGTGGTTTTTGATTCGTTTGCTCGTCTTGTTTATTGGGTTGGTTTTTTTTTTCTTTTCGTGAGATGTTTTTCTCAGGGGTATGTTTTCGCTTTCTTTCTGTGTACATACAAGATGTATAGTCTCCATCTTTTTTTGTGGCTGCATAGTATTCCATGGTATACATATACCACAGTTTGTTAATCTATTCATGGGTTGATGGGCATTTGGGCTGCTTCCACCACTTGGCAATTATGAACTGGGCTGCAATAGATATTCTAGTGCCAATGTCTTTGTGGTAAAATGATATTTTGAGATTTTAGGCACTCGTTTCCCCTGCCCGCCAACAATGACCCCACCACCACTCCCACCTAACACCTTGTGTTCTTTACAGCTCTAGTTTTACCTCCAAGATTCAGGAAGCAGCGATGAATTGTCACAAATGCTTCCCCTTCAGGGTTGGGCTGGATGATATTGTGAACTCAAGAAACCAATTGAATTCCTAAATAAGTTTTTTAATACGTTAAAGAAATAATTATCTAGACACCAAAGCTTTTAATTCCAAGAGAGACTATATTGCAAGTTAAAAGATTTTACTCAGAATTCCCCAACATGGATATTTTAACATAAGGAGAACTCCTGAAAGATTGTAAACAGAGAGTTTATGCCATGAGCATAAAATTCACACTAAGAGTCATCTTCTCATTTGAGGAAAGATGTTATCTGCAGGAAGGAGAGGAGAAAATCGGAAGATATCCCAGACTACAGATGTTACCTTGAAAAGGGATCTGGGCCCTGAGACCCCAGATGAGTCCCAGAGAGGAGCAATAGTGATATAAGTCCCCATTCCATTTTTAGAAGCATCTGGAAGAGGGGATAGTTATGTCTCACTTCCTAGACTAATGCCAAGCCTTCTAGCCATTCTCTGCACCCAACATAGAAGCTGACAAGCTGTCAACAGTGGTTGATGCAGGTTTCTAATCAGAAGGACCAAGACAACTTCACAGGATCCTGACACTTCAGTATAAAAAATGCCTGAGAAGGTCGGAAAGCCAAAAGAACCCCAGGGCCACACAAAGAGAATACAGAGTATCTTGCTCTTAAGGGAGAAGCCAGGGCTTGACCAAGGACATCAGCAGCAGATAGGAGCACTTGGCAGTTAAGCAGGAAAGACCAGCAACACCTGTCCAGAGGACAGTGAGAGCAGAGAGTGGAGCTGTACTAAATACTCCACACCCAGGCCAGGATGATACTAAAAGCCCCTGGGGATTTAGGTCCCTCCCTAAGGGGAAAAGGGACTAGAAGAAAGAGAATTTTGAACTGACTGGAGTTTAAATCCTGAATAGACTATGTTTAAAACTGAATGTGATTAAGGTGCCTTACGTTGGAAAGAATTTGTTTTCCTGCCCTCTCTGGAAAAAGATTGAGTTTAGTTAAAATAAAATCTTAAGAAGTTACTTTTGCCGTACATCTGTATGCAGACTGTATATAAACCTGTTACACTTCACACAGTGTAAAGTAAAACTGCCACTAGGGGGATGAGAATCATGAAAAGAGGAGCACAAACGAGAAATAAATATCTGTCTAATGAAAACCCAAGGAGAGTCTAAAGAGAGAATGACAAAATTAAAGTCGTAACAGAAGGAAAATTAACTTGAGCTTTAGGCCTTCAGATCCAAAGAGCTCATAAAGATCCTGATGCTCTCACTGAAAAAAAGATACACTGCTAGACTCAAAGATAAGAAATGTATGTTATACGTTTCTAGAAGGTGAAAAAACAACAAAAGACCAATGATCTATAAGGGAACAAGAAGGAGACTGCCATCAAATTGGGGGCCAAAAGGAAAGAAAAATGTCTCTGAATATTAGAGAAAAATGACTTTGAATGTAGAGTTTAATACTCAGTCAAACTGTTATTAAAATGTGAATTAATTCTACAAGATACATTCCCTGATCCTAATATAAGGCACACAGAAATTAACAAAGACCTAAAAAAGAGTATCAGCCATTTTGACATACTGAAATAGCTTGGTCAATTACACTTGAGATAACGTGAAGTTCATCCCCAAACTGAAAACTATTTAGAAATAACAGACATTGATATTGTAGCAACAACAGCAAAAGAGAAAAACTAAATCTGTAAGTGTGTGTATTAGACCATGAAGACAACAACAAAAAAAAAAATTTACATTACGAGCAAATACTAAGACACACATAACAAGCAAAAGAAGCTAGAAGGAATTTATAAAAAAAATTGAAGTAGAAAGTAATGATATATAAGACAAATTTTTAAATGGACCTGATAAACCAGGAGCTGCCTCTTTGAAATGATTGATACAATGGACAAACACATTTCCAGTCCAAAGGGAAGAGGCATAAAAATGAAACAAATAGAACTGATAAATGATAAAAAGCAGTTTGTAGAGATAATTTTAAATTATGAGAAAGAGCAATTCACACATATCAGATCAACAAAAAATTAAATAGGACTGAAAGTATGCATGTCAATATGGATAAATCTCAAAACATCATGCTGAACAAACTGCCAGAGATATGAACGGTTAGGGATCACTGATGTGACATTTGAAAATAAACAGAAATAAACTGTGTGTTATTTTGTTTTTATTTTTTCCTAGAACGCTCAGATTATATAAACTGTGCGTGGGTCATTATGGGCACGTAAATACGTAGTGGGAATATGAAAACGTGTGAGAATGTGAACAGCACGTGTAGGATCATGGTCACCTCTGGAGAAGGAAAAAAGGATGAAATCAGAGATGAGCACACAGAGGATTTCAAGACTATCTTTATAGGGTTATTCTTAAAAGTCTGAAACAAATAGAGCAAAATGTTTTGATTTGGTAAACCTGGATGGTGAGTGCGTGAGTGTTCACACAAATGTCCGTTCTCCTAGAACGAAATCCATTACTATAATTCAAGCCCAATCAGCATCCCAGCAAGCTTCCTGTTCATGTTGTTAGACTGTGTCGTGATGATTGGATTAATGGGGCCATTCAAGAGCCTCTCTCCTTTGCATGCCCCTTGCAATGTGATTGCAGCTCCACTCTTCAAGAGATGGAGTCCACTTCCCTACCCCTTGAATATCTGCTGGTTTTATGGTTTCATCCAACAGAATGGAGCTTAGGGAATGGTTTGTCATTTCTGACATTAGGCTTGAAAGGATCTCATACTTCTGCTCTGGCTCTTGGTCTCCTGCCACTGCCATGTAAGCCGCTGGGGCTAACTTGTTAGAGGATGAGACACCACAGGGAAGACAGCCCAGTGGTCCCAGCCAATGACTGCCTACTGCAAGATGACCTCCAAATATGTGAGGAAATCTAGCCAAGTTCAACCTGATCCACAACTGACCACAGGTGCATGAGTGTCTCCAGCCAAAACCAGAAGCACTAGTCACCTGACTCATAGACTCCACTGAAAAATTGAGCAATAGGAAAATAACGTATTGTTTTAAGCCAACAAGTTATTATGGCCCTAGGTTACTGATACATTGATAAAACATGACATAGGGAAACCAAAGAAAATTTTGAAAAAGGATAATGTGATATTTTCACTGTCAGATATCAAAATAAACTCCAAAGCTACAGAAATTATAAAAATTAAGTTAAATACTACTATAGAGTTAAAATCGATCTGCAAAACAGAATAGTAAGCACTAAAAAACCCTCCTATACATGGAAATATAATATGAAAATGAAGTTTCAAATTAATAGGTAAAAAGACAAGTAAATAGTGGTTGGACAATCAGCATACTACGTCACAAAATAAAGTATGTATAAATCAATTGATTTTTTTTATTTACAAAAATAAGAGAGAATATTTTTATAAACCTTGGCTAGAGAAGGAAAACAGGAGAGCTGGTGTTTTTATCATAGAACTGAACGTGAACCTGGCCCAGGTGTTAAAGGGACTCAGGGAAGACCTGGCAGGCGAGGTGTCAGCATTCTAGGAGTGGTGGATGCTTCCACGGCAGCCAGGGGAAGCATCAGATGAGTGGCAGCACGTGGCCGTGTGTAAGACACAACAGTCACACCGCCCCCTCCCCTGCACCAATTTTCAGAGCCTGAGCTCCTATTTCATCTCCTTCCTCCTTCCAAATCTCGTGGAAAATGTCTCTTGTGGCTCATACTGAACTAAAACTATGCAAGGAAAGAAATTAAGGGAAATGGGCTGCAGTTTTGGCAAAAGTGACATCCACCAGCATTTCCACTTCTGACCAGAGTTATGAGCATGGGTACATGACCAGTCACGTTCAAAGATGTTTATTGCCACATTTCCATTAGAAGAAATTAGAGAGAGAAATGGATAAATGGGGATCCCTTGGTACAATAGAGAGGATCCTTCAGAACAGCCATTACTAAGGAGGCCTTTCTACAATTAACAAGTTACAAGGACATCCACAGTTATAAAGTGATATATCAAGTTGCAGAAAATGATGATGTAAAATAGGATCCAATTTTTGGTACAATAAAAAAATTAATATTTGATGAGCATAAGAAGAATCAGGCGTAACTAAGAGCGGTTACCTCTGGGTGATGAGATTGGGAAGCAGAGGGAAAGGAAAGAGCCACTCTCCCTGTTTGACTTTATATATTTTTGTATCCTTTAATTTTATTACCAAAAAAAGTATTCTTTTTGTAATAGGAAGCCCAATTAAGTCTTTAAAAGGAAGAGACTAAATACTTAAAAACATAAAAATATATAAATTCATAAATTATAGGAATTGATGAAATGCTAACAAAAATGTTTGAAATCATAGGCCACATACTCAAATCTCATTCAGATCTGATCTCCCAACCAGATACCATCTATTAGGATAAATAAAGTTAGTAGCAACTATCATTATTATTATTATTTGGTTAGTCCAAGGAGAGTTTTTGGTGACCCACCATCCTGCAGGCTTCAGAGACTTCAGAGAAGTAATCTTTAAATACAGAGAAATCTGGGTAGCATTGTATAACTTTCCTATGCAGAATAAACAACAGAATTCTTATATTCACTCTTGTAACTTAAGAAGATACACAATTTTGTAGATGTCAACTCTTCAGGTAAAGGAATTTCCCAACAGAAGTGCTCACTGAGTGTCTTGGAGGGAACTTCCCTAAAGCATTACTCAATCTGGCAACTGAGGTCATGCCCATATTTTATAATCTCTCCTTGGCACTGATAACGATACCCGGCCCTTCAGTCAACAAATACTCATTTACTGTCTACCCAGGGTCAGGTAGTGGACTGAAGTGCGGGAAACAGCAGTGAGCCAGTTTCACATGATCCCTGCCCTATTCAAGCCTTAAGGTCTATTGGGAAAAACAGACTTCAAACAAGTGACAATAAGTGGTTTGTGTATTTTTACAAAGAGCAGACAGGGTGCTACAGGAGCAAACAACCAGCAAACAGTCTTATTTGGGGAATCAGAGGACAGCTCAATTATGTCCGCAGAATTTACTGGATGGCCCTGACTGTGGGAGAGACGGTTGCCTAAATAGTTCCCTCACAATGGGGATCGATCAAGGAGTCAGGAAGCCACAGGAGGTAATATTAAATTATTAGATGTAGTTTTAAATAGAACTCTTACAAGAAACAAAGTCTGTCTTGCATTCCATAGACATTAAGCATGTGTTAGGTAAGCCAGGCGTGGTGATACATGTGTCTAACCTGAAGGAGTGCATTCACTCAATGGGCATTTAGTCTTCAAATGTTTACTGGGTGCTTCTTGTCTGCCAGGGACTGTTTTAGGCACTGAGGACACAGCAGAGAACCCTGCCCTCATGAACTTACATTCTTGCACAGTGACAGAAAAGAAAACACAAAAGGAAAACATGTATCAGGTATTGATAAATGCTGTGTAGAAAAAGATTTAGTTTGCTATTTTAAATAGGGTGATCAGATCATTAGAAGTTGGTATTGCAGCAAAGATTTGAAGGAATCAGAAGAGCAAGTTATACAGACATCTGGAGGAGAAAGCAAGTGCAAAGGTCCTGAGGTGAGATCATGCCTCAGTGTTTAAGGGAAAGCAAGGACTACAGACTCTAACATAAGAAACAAGCACACACAAAAAAGAACTCTTTTATAATTCAATGTGACAAGTCATGATGCTAGAAATTTTTGCTAAAAAGGCGAGTGCAGCTATGACAGAATTCTAGTGCTGGGCTGCAAAGACAATGTTTAACATTGCTGAAAGCTCCTGGCCAGCAAGGTCAATGTTAAACAGAGCTCTTACGCATAAGACAAGTGAAAAAAAAACAAGAAAGAAAAAGTTCTCTGGCAGCATTAGGTTGGGTGTGGACCAGGTGAACCTGACCCGCTCTCTCACCTGACCCCCTTCACCTTCCCCTGAGCAGTTTCTTTCTCTCCTTGTTCATTGTTCTCTCTGTTTATGACCTTCTGCTCTTTCACTGATTGTACTCTCAGGGTCTGGATGTAGAAAAAGACAACTGCATGGGGCCACCAGACACCTGGGTCTTCCTTCCCATCCCTGCCCCATCCCCACCACCACCCTTAATTAGCTGTGTGATGCCAGGGAAGTATCTTAGTCACTCTGATTCTCTACTTCCTCATCTATTTTTGTTGTTGTTGTTGTTTGTTTGTTTGTTGCAATTTTTGGCCAGGGCCGGGTTTGAACCCACCACCTCCTGTATATGGGGCCAGCACCCTACTCCTTTGAGCCACAGGCACTGCCCCTCATCTGTTTTTTTTTTTTTATTAATCTCTCTTAAATTATAATTTAACCACCTAACACTGGAGGAATGTAATTTTGTGCTTCTCTGTTCTTCCTAATTCCCTCTCCATAAATTCTCACCTGTGCATCCCCCAGGCAAGCACTGTCAGGGTGGGGAACACCCTCTGCCTGTGGGCTCCCGGCTCCATCACAAGACTCCCTACTATATTCTGCCCCAACAGGTCCTGGCCAATGGATGCCGGCCAGTCTGAGCATCCAAGGAGAGGTCTTCTGATATTGGGATTATTTACATGCAAATGGTGCAGAGTGCAGAAAAGTGAAACCTTTCACAGGGGAATGGAGAAGCCTTCCTTTCTATCTCCATTTCTAAGAGCCATAAACCTAGCTGAGCCATCACTGCAAGTGGCTGAGAGAGCCTGAATTCTAGTTCTGACTTGTCCCATAAAGAGTCACCTATGTTCCAGGGTTCAGTTTCCTCAGTCGGAATAATGTCATGAATCATAGGGTCTTCTGCCATCACACCAGCTCTGACCGGGGAGAACAGGGATCCCCTCATCTTGATCCAGAGATGGCAACGGGAACCTATTCACCTAGGGAAAGACACCACTGTAGCTACCAGTTTGCCCTTCCCTGGGGTCAGGCATCTCCTCCAGTTTCTCCCTTTTATCTCGAACACAGGAGAAACCTCAGGGAGAAAATAAATAGGACAAGTGCATTACCAGGAGAAGCAATTGGCACAGTCTGCAGGTTGGCATGACCTTTACCAGTCCTCTGAGGCCGAGAAATTGTGACAATTATTCTTAGCATCAGATGCATAAGCATTTTTAGGAGTCTCAAAATGCTCATACTAGAAAAAAGAAAAGAACAAGGTCAAGATGAAACCCCTTTAGCCAGGCACAGTGACTCACACCTATAATCCTAGCACTCCAGGATCCCGAGGCAGGTGGATTGCTTGAGGTCAGGAATTGAAAACCAGCATGAGCAAGAATGAAAACCTGTCTCTACTGATAATAGAAAAATTATCTGGGAGTTGTGGCGGGTGCCTGTAGTCCCAGCTACTTGGGAGGCTGAAGCAGGAGGATTGAACCAGGGAGTATGAAATTGCTGTGAGCTAAGCTGACACCACAGCACTGTAGCCTGGGCAAGAGAGTAAGACACTCTGTCTCAAAAAAACAAAAAGAAAGGAAAAGAAAGAAAAGAAACCCTTTTGACAAAGCAGGGACTGGGAAGCGGACAGGTGGGGGTGGGAGCCATCTACACACCCAGTCATGCTGTCATTTTTCATCATGAAAGGTGCTCTAGAAACCAGGGCTGAAGTTTACACACACACACACATTTCCTGCCTCTACCAGGTAGGAAAGGTAGGAGGTAGGTAAGAGGTAGGTCATATATGTAATCGATCATTTCTACACCAGGATGGAAATTCAGGGGGGACTTTCCAAGAACGTGGCATTTAAGCTGAACCTTAAAATCAAAATTTCATCTGGACACTTGAAATTGCAAATTTTCCTATTCTCCTTGTCCTACCTTGTTATTCTCCACAGGAATTATTACTTTCAAGAATAAGCTATGATTTACTTCTTATACTTACTGCCTATCCCCCTCACCAAGCCTACGCCTTCCCCATCCTCCCTACCAGAGAAAAATGCATAGAATAAAAAATTGATAAGCTCCTATGTTTACAGAGTACCTTTGACCTTTCAGAACAATGTCCCATCCATTTTTCCCTCAGCAGAGTTCTGCAAAGAACAGAGATTAGGTGACTCTCCCACTCTGCCTTCAGCTTTGCAATAACACAGATATGGGGAGAGGAGAGGTTATCCAAGGTCATCTGCCTGACACCCGCCAACCTTACAGAGATGTCACTAGAATCTCACTTGGCACGCAGGGAGCACTCAAAATACAAGAATCATTATTTCCTTTTTCTTGTGTCATATTTTTTCAGAAAGAAGGTATTAAATTACCTTCTCAGTACCAGCAGCTGGCACGGCGAACATTGTTCTGACTCTTTTGCCCTTCCTCCTCCTTACGGTGCCAGAAAATCAAATCACCTTTCATTTAGTGCCCCACCTTTTCAAAACACCCAAAGTGTGTTTTTATTTCTCCCCGTCACCATAGTGTGGCAGCTTCAAGAATGGAGCTCCCTCCTATTCCTTGGTCCAGAACAACTTCAATAGCATGTACGCACGAACCACAACCTTAATGCGGTTACGAGTCCAACAACCGACTGCTAGAGGGGTTCTCTTTCTATGATTAACAAAACACACTCAAATGAAACCTAGCAGTTCTAAAAGATGAAAGCTGGTTTTCTAGAGTTGGGACACTTTTTACGACTTCTTATGACTGGTAGCTGGTGACCACAGTGACATGTCAGCACACTACAGTCACAAAGTTAAAATAACTATTAAGAGCCTTCCTCCAGGTCTCTTCCCTTTTCTTCTTCCTCCAAGATATAAATCAAAGATTCCATGTAGGAATCGCATGAGCAAACTATTGACCCTCCTTAACCAAGTCAGCATGATCAGCGCTGAGTTGTCCACTGACACTGTAACACTGAGATCCATACATACCTTGAACAGGGGAGGCAGAGCTCTGGGTGTCTAGGAAGCCCTCCCAGCCAGGCAGTGTCCAGGCCTGCTGGAGAAGCGAGGAGGTTCTGATTAACTGCATGGATCAGTTTGAAGTCTTTAGTTTCAAGTAGCAAAACCAACTAGAACAAGTTTGTGCAAAACAAAAGGAACTTTATTATAAGGATACGTGTAGAAAGAACCCAAGCCAAGACTGCAACTGGGCTGAGGACTTCCCATGAAAATCCTGTGGGAACTTAAGCAGTCTCTCTCTCTCTCTCTCTCTCTCTCTCTCTCCTCTCCCCCCCCCACCAGAAATGAACCTAAGAGGATTCATTTCTGGATTAGGTGAGGGGAGTGGGATTAGTTAAAGATCCCGCAGTTCTTCCAAGCTATCACCAATCTAAATGACTTGTTAGTCTGGACTCCTGTAATTACTAGCTGTGTAGCTTCTATATTTTTTCATATGGAAAGCACTATACAAGAATTTCCTTCGACTTTGTTGCTCTCAATAAAAGGTGGCAAGGAGTAATCAGTACCCTAATTTCCTGATATGTAGCCAAGACCACTAATGTCCCCATTTCTGAAGGCAGATGATCTGAGTCCCAGCTGATAACAGGTGGCTGTCCATTAATTCCTTCACCAACACATACCAAGAAATAGATTCGGGACAGGGAAGTCTCTACTGTCTCTATCATTGTCTTAAATCACAACACATTTGTTTTCTAAAGGACTAATTTTAACTCATCTTACTTCTGACATTCCTGATCTTTGCATTAGTTAAGATACGTGGATGCAAGTATCAGAAATCAATGCAAATAAATTTAAGATGCTTAAAAGGAGCTAATTGTAAGAACTGGAGGAATCTCACAGAACCCACTGGCAAGAACACAGCCAAGGTCAGAAAGCACTGCCCTCTCCTAAATAGCGAGCAGAGAAAGATTGCTTGGATCCAAGTCCAACTTGGATCAGGTGGCCTCCCATGTCCAATGAACTATGGCCAGGAAGGTGGCACCACCTTGCTTATCAAGGTTCCATTTGAGCCCTTTGGGCTGTGATGTACCCACTAGCAGAAATTAAAGGCATTCAAGAGATTTATGGCAAGCCTTGGCAGTCTCTTCAAAATGCATAATGTAGCAAGGACCTAGACTCTTAATGCAGCTCTATAACAGACATGATTCAGAGCTGATACGCCCAGGCATGGTCCACTACTCTTTAAACTCTCCCTGTGAGAAAGGTCCGAAGCACAGCAGACTTGGAAGCCACATTTATGTTACACGACTGAGACTTGCCTAAATGAATGGCAGACAATCCACCCAATAGTGCGGCTGGTCAGATGACTCACGTGCCTTCTCTGGAAAAATCTAACCAAGAAACGTAAATCCCACGGTCAGTTTAGTGGTAAGAACTTGAAATGATTATTTATGTATATTTGTGAATGGGTGGTCATGTTGAGAGGCTGTTCGAACAGAGGAAGTGGGTGAAAAGGAGGACACAGAAAGAGCTAGAATGAAGCAGAGATGAGTCAGAGAGTGACACCCCTGAGATGGGAGAATGACGTTGTGATTCCCAAATGCTCCCGGAGCCCAGTTCCCAAGAGGCCTAACTGCAGTTCAGCTCCCTCGTCTTAAAAAACAGTCTGCTTTATCTTCACAATGAAATCCCCCACTTGTATGGAGTTAGTCTGAGTTGATTTCTACTTGCCTCAGCCAACAGTCCCCGGCTAAGAGAGCCCGAGAGGGTGTCAGATGGGGAGAGTGGGAGAACATCTCCTCCGCCATTCAGCGAAGTGCTCCAGGAGCGTCCAGCTCATGCACCGACCTACTCACGTCTGCTTCTCTGCTTTTCAGAAAACAAAATTCTCAGAGTCCTTTAAAACTTCCAGCCAGTATTTCAAGCCTGATCAGGAAAGGACCTGACGGTGTGAGGCCGCTAGACATTGAAACATCATTATACACTTTTTTCTATGCAGGGTGTACTGTCCTCACCCGACTTACATCTCAGCAAGCAGAACTTCCCAGCCTGACATGTAGCATTAAGCAGATGTTTCTCCAACCACGTCATATTCTTTCTTGCTCTCTCTTTCTCTCCCTCCCTCCTTCCCTCCTCTTCCTTTCTTCCTTCTTTCTTTTCTTCCTTTCTTTCTCTCAGCCGTGATTCTTGTTTCTAGAGGAGAGATTGAATGACAAGCAAAGGAGACACAGCCCCTGCCCTCATGGAGTTTAAAATCCAACTGGGGAAATGGGCAGCAATTCAATATTAAACAATCACTCAAAAATGTCCAATCGCACTTGTGTTAAGTGCTGCTAAGGAGAGATCCAGGAAGCTATGAGGGAGAATAAGAGGTTCCTGTGACACTATCAGGGAAGTCCCGGGAGGATTACAGAGAGGGTAAGACAAGAAGTGAAAGTCAGTAGGCGTGACCCTGTGAGACAGTGCACAGAGGGGCAGAGTGGCCGGTTGAGCAGGCCCAGGACTGGATTCAGCCATTGTCTTGTGTTTCGTAACTGGAAGAAACCCTTAAACCAGGGCTCAGCTAAAGGGAGCTTGGTACCAGGCACGCCTGCAGCAGGTTGGGGCTGGATTAGATCGGCTCATACAAGCCAGAGTCAGGGGTCTGGTCTTCACTTTCAAAGCAACTGAAGCCATACGCTCCAAGACATCAGGCTGACTCACAGGCTATTAGGGGAAATGCTTGTTATCTTGCGAGAAGATCAGCGATCCCTGCTCTCCAGCATCCACAGTCTGTTTCTCATGTACTGATAGTTTACTAAGCTGTTCTGCAACTGACACTGCAAAGCAGTAACTCCATCAAAGGGCCCAGCCACCCAGGAAATGAACCAAAAATTATTTTATATATATATATATATACACATATATATATAGAGAGAGAGAGAGAGAAGGAAGGAAGGAAGGAAGGAAGGAAAGAAAAAGAAAGAACGAACCCCAGAAATGCATTAATGTACATAGTTACCATTCAATAAAAAAAAAAAAGAAAAAAGAAAGAAAGAAAGAAAGAAAGAAAGAAAGAAAGAAAGAAAGAAAGAAAGAAAGAGGCAAAGAGGAGGCAAAGAGAAACAGACACAGAAAGAGAGAAAGAGAATATAGATCCATACACAATAGAAATCTCAGGGAATCACGTCTCCAAAATAACCTGCTAATGCCATGTTGTTTGGTTTTCTGAATAATGTGTTTATTATCTAAAAGAAAATACTTGTTTAAGCCACATAGCCATCAGAAAAATACCTATAATACAGCAGAGACACCAGATGCATTATTTTCTTAGTATCCTAAAAGCTCACTAAAAGGACTAATCTGAATTCTAGAAAGGACTGAATTACAGAATTTCTATTTTATTACCGACCTACACATCAGCTTGTGATTTGAACTAACTGCTAACAAAATGGTTTTGAAGCAGCCGACTGCCCTATTACGTCTAATGAGCGTAAGGGCTGTCCCACATGATGGCGCAGCCAGCCACACACTATCTCATGCTACAAGTCTGTGCGTAGTGGTCCTCTTCCCTCTGTACTGGGATTGAGGACAGAATTTTCCCTGTTATTTTTTTGAATTTCTAGGCTCTCCACATCAAGACTTGGCATCAGGGAATGCACTAGAGAAAGGTAAGACTTGGCTATTCCACGTGCTAAAATTGTAACAAATGCTTAAATAAATTAATTCCTCTGCTGAGATAAAGAAAAGAATTTTCCATAATGAACCACAATCTTCACCCTTCTCCTGTCTGAGTTGACATTCTATCCCCTCACAACATCCCTGAAAAGCAGGGGATGTTATTATCCCCATTCCACGGGTAGGAAAACTGAGGTTCAGAGTGATTGTGCCACTTGACCAAGATCTCTCTGGAATGATGGAGGCAAGATTCAAACACAGATCTGTCTGATCCCTGTTCCATACTGTTGTAAGAAGGCCCAGGTTAAATATGTAATCTTGAGTCCCTCTTGGAGAACAGAGCCAGGACTAGTGTGAAGCAAGTGAGACACAGGATTGAAGCTGGTACTCATTCTCAGGCACTGTGCTTGCTCTGTGAGGGTGAGGACCTCCTAAGAGTAACTGCTGAGCCACACAATCTTCAAGGCACCTGTAATGGTTCATTCTGTGTGTCAGCATGGCTGGGCTATGGTGCCCAGTGACTTAGTCAAACACCAGTCTAAGTGTGGCTGTGCTTAACACTTAAATCAGTTAACTGTCAGTAAAGCAGAGCACCCTCCATAATGTGGGGGAGCCTCTTTCTGTAATTTGAAGGTTTCACAATGAAGAACGAATTCTGCCTCCAGACTGACTGTAGACTGAAAACTACAGTATCACCTCTTTGGGGGGTTTGCAGACTGCAGGCCTGCCCTGCACATTCCACACTTGGCTGCAAACTTCCATGAATTTCTAGGTAGATGTAAATACGGTAAGTAGATATAAATATGTTATTGATTAATTCTTTGGAGAACCATGAACAAGACAGGACCTTAAAATCACCATCATATAAGCAATTAAAAGTAAGCACGTAACAGCTCATCCTGATAGAAGAGGCCAGTGGAGCATCAGGGGAAGCTTACAAAGGCCGAGCGTGCAGCTCTAAAGACAAATGTTCAGTCTTTTTTTTGTTTGTTTGTTTGTTTGAGACAGAGCCTCAAGCTGTCCCCCTGGGTAGAGTGTAATGGCGTCACAGCTCACAGCAACCTCCAACTCCTGGGCTCAAGTGAGTCTCCTGCCTCAGCCTCCCAAGTAGCTGGGACCACAGGCGCCCGCCACAACGCCCGGCTATTTTTTGGTTGCAGCCATCATTGTTGTTTGGCGGGCCCGGGCTGGGGATTCAAACCCGCCACCTTAGGTGTACGTGGCTGGTGCCTTAGCCACTTGAGCCACAGGCACCGAGCCCAAATGTTCAGTCTTAGCTTGGCTGCTGGCTATGTGTGAGACCTTGGACCTTTTTCTTTTCTTTTTAATTTTTTTCAATTAATGTATGATAAATGTGATAGGATTTCCATTCCCTCAAACATTTATTACTTCTTTTTTTTTCATATTATTACAAATGATATGAGTGGTACAAATGATTAGGTTCCAATGTTTGCATTTGTTAGATACTTGTGCCCCTCAACCTGGCGGTGTGCTGTATACCTTCACATTGTGCCCATTAAGTGAGAGCACGCCAATTACTTTCTTGTGGTGGGAACATTTCAAATACTCTCTTCTAGCTGTTTTGAAATATACAATAAATTGTTTTTTATGTCAAATCAATATGAAGGCACAAATGAGTAGGTTACATGAGTGTTCGTATTTGTTAGGTAAGATCCCAGTTGTAGTTTAGAGCAACACCAGAAATAAATAAATGGGACATGATCAAGCTGAAAAGCTTCTGCACAAGGGCACAACAACTAAAACAAACAGACAACCTTCAGAATGGGAGAAGATATCTGCATGCTTCAGATCTGACAAAGGACTGATAACTAGAATCTACAGAGAACTCAAACTAATCAACAAAAATAGAGCAAACAATCCTATAAGTGGGCAAGAGATATGAACAGAACCCTCTCTAAAGAAGACAGAAGAATGACCAACAAACACATGAAAAATCATCCCTAATTGTCAGGGAAATGCAAATCAAAACCGCCTCAAGGTATCACCTAACCCCCAGGGGAATAGCCCACACCATCAAGTCCAAAGCTCCAGACACTGGCAGGGATGTGGAGAAGAGGGAACATATTTACACTGCTGGTGGGATTACAGCATCTTTGGAAAGAAGTATGGAGAATCCTCAGAGAGCTGGGTAGACCTTCCATTTGATCCTGCAGTCTCATTACTAGGTATCTACCCAGAAGGAAAAAGATCACTTATAGTAGAATATTTGTCACAGCTCAATTCATAATCACCAAGATGTGGAATCAACTCATGAATGGATTAATACACTAAGTCGCTGTTTACTAGAGTAATCCTCCTGTGCAGTCAAACACCAGAACTTATTTCTTCTATCTAACTGTATGTTTGTAACCATTAACTAACCTCTCTTTTACCCTTCCCCACCCTTCCCAGCCTCTGGTAACGATCATTCTACTATCTCCATGAAAAAACCTTTCCTAGCTCCCTCATGGGAGTAAGAACATGCAATATTTGTTTTTCTGTGCCTGACTTATTTCACTTAACATAATAACTTCCAGTTCCATCCACGTGACTGCACGTGACAAGATTTCATTCTTTTCTGTGGTTGAATAGTACTCCATTGTGCACAGCTACCACTTCTGCCTGATCCACTCATCCGTTGGTGGACAGGTAGGTTGATTCCATATCTTGGCTATTCTGAATCGTGCTGTCATAAGAACGGGGGTTCAGGTATCCCCTTAATATACAGATTTTCTTACCTTCAGGTCAGTAACCAGTAGTGGAATTGCTGGATCATATGGTACTTCTATTTTTAGTTTATTTGAGAAAATGACATACTGTTTTCCATAATGGCGGACTAATTTACATTCCTACCCGTGGTGAACATACTTCCCTGTTCTCCACGTGTTCACTATTTGTCATCTTTCATGTATTTGACAAGAGCCATTCTAACAGAGCTCATTTCTCCTTGCGGCTTTCATTTGCATCTCCCTGATGATTGAAGATGCTGAGCATCCTTTCACATCCCTGTTGGCCGTTCTCCTTTGGAGAAACGTCTACTCAGGGGCTTTGTCCAGTTTGTAATGCTATTAATTTTTGCTGCCGAGTTGAGTTCCTTGTAAATTCTGGGTATGAGTCCCCCGTAGGATGAATAGTTTGCAAATATTTTTTCCCATTCTGCCAGTTTTCTCTTCACCCTGTTAATTGTTTCTCTTGATGTGCAGAAGCGTTTTAGTTTAATATGGTCTCATTGGTCTATTTTTGTCTTCATTCGCTATGTTTTCAAGGTTTCAGCCACAAAATCTTTTCCCAGACCGATGTCCTGAAGCATTTCCCCTATCTTTTCTTTTAGTAGTTTTATCATTTGGGGGCTTATGTTTGAGTCTTTCATCCACTTTGAATTGATTTTTTTGTATGTAATAAGAGTTAGGGGTCCAGTTTCGTTCCATTGCATATGGATATCAGGTTTCTCAATACCAATTGTCAAAGAGGGCATCTTTTCCCTTATGTATGTTCTTGGCACATGGATCAAAAACCAGTTCTCTTTCAGGCCACAGGTGCCATCTCCCCTCGGCTGTGCATTCAGCCCTCTCCACTAATGGTTATGAAGATGCAATAGAATGATGTTGGATTGGGAAGCAGTAACAATTCCTGTTCCTTTTCAACTCTCTCAGTTTCATCACAGCATTGATGAAAAAAATCATCGCAAAAAAATCCATAGCACTGATTGTCATGGCTAGGCCAAAACACCCACCTTATCAGTGAGCGGCACAGCTGAGCCCCCTGCATCACCAGCCCCTGGGCTGACAGTAATGTCCCTAAAGTCTTCATTTCCTTTTGTGCTCACTGGAGTTTCAGTTCAAAATTACTTTCCTTCCTTCAGCCTCCTCTCTTTCTGCTGCCTGGCTCTTTATTTCCTCTTAGAACTTGCTCAGGCCCCGCAAAAACTCAGGGCCTGCCTTCCGGCAGCTCAGACTCCAGGGGGAAGTCTCATACTCTATGATTACCAACAATATTCATTGGCATAAATGACAATAGGTTGTACAGAGCAGACCAATTCCAGAGACATTCTTCCTCCCATCAAATCCTAATTCTTCCTCCATCATATCTGCTCTTCTCATATGCTGAGTCATATTCCAGTGATGTAGCAGCACTATTAATAATCCCTCACATTTCTATGGCTGGGGAAATCAAAGAACTAAGGTTAGAAAAGTCCTTGGGAGGTCATCTACTCCAGTAACTGTGCTACTTTCTATACATGAGCCTCCTTTTATCTGAGGCAGGGTTTGCAAACTGGCCACAAGAGAAACCTAGACATCAGATAAGTTTTGCAGGATTTTAAGAATCAGGAAACTTGTGCTCACTTCGACAGCACATATACTAAAATCGGAGATTTTTCAGATCATTCTGCAATGCAGAGAAGATTAACATGGCCCCTGAGCAAGGATGACACACAAATTTGTAAAAACAAAGAAACTTCCCATTTTTAAAATTCATTTTCAAGCTTCAAGTTTGAAAGGAGGCTGCTGCTCCTCTGGAATGGGGTCTCTCCTCTTCACCACTCCCCTCCCCTCCCCATGACATTATCTTTAGTCCATCACATGGCTGGTTAGCTGCTGGTGTTTGAAATCTTCCGCAGTCGTCCCCCCCAAATCCCCTACACCTCTGAGCACTGCCAGGGAAAGAGTTCACCATCTCCAAAAACAACCCATCCTCTCTTTGAACCATTCATTCTAAAGTTCTTCCTTAAACCGAAAGCCAAAGCATCCGCCTCCCCGATACCGGACAAGGAGATTCCCTCACTGAGTTTGCTCCCAAGCGAGCATCCCCTGTCCCTCAGCTGACTTGGTTTCTGGCCCCCTCTCTATCTTCATTTTTATTTTCTGAAATGATTCACTCTTTTTTAAATGCCTTTCAAAGTATAACTCCAGAAATGAAATTCTCTTCCCGGTCAATTCGGCTCATCCCTCTATTGTCTAGAATTTCATCTGTGTACTAATTAAAGGAAAGCTTGCTGAGTGCCCACCAGGTGCCAGGCTCCGGGCCAGGCACCAGCATCACTTTGGCAAACCACAAAAGCTCAGGGCCTGCCTTGCGGCAGCTCAGACTCCAGGGGGACGACAGTGTGACCCAGTGGTCTCCCAGAGAAAGGTAAACCTGCCCTGTCGTGTGTGCAAACTCGGTTCTGGATAAATCCACGATTTTAGACATTTAGAAGAATGAAATAGTAGCAAATGTAAAAGATAAAAACGTAGGTGAATAATTTAATTATCTTAAAGGGAAAGTCTTTCTAATCACAACAGAAAACCTAGACGCAGTAAAGCAAAAAAAAAAAAAAAACAGATAACTCTACATCAAATTTTAACATTTTAAGAGGCTAAAAAAACACTATAAATAAACTCAAAAGACAAACGTGGGAAAATTTTCACCACACAAGTGACAAACTAAAAACTTACTTTCCTAATATACGAATTACTCTTAGAAATCAATTGACAAAGCTCATCAAACATTTACAAAAGAAATATAAATGATGCAAACAAATGAGGCAGTTCTGAGCCTCATTAATAATCAAAGGAACACAAATAAAAAGCACGAGATACTTGCCAAGTAAATATTGGCCACGATGTCTTAAAACGGGTGCTCCCTAGTGCCGCCAGGGGGTAGGGGAACTCGTGTTCTCATCCACTGCACCTTGAAACTGCCCTTCCGGACGGGATTCAGCAAGTCGCTAATTTTAACTGATTCTCGAACATATGTGCAGTCGTTATTTGTCGATTGAAAATAAAATGAAACAAAAACTGAAAAAAATGTTCTGATTCTGCTGTTTTAATTGTTCCTGTCCTGAATTCTCTCATCTAACCCATCCCCACCCCCATCATAGTATAATTTTCAGAACCAACCCCCCCCCACCCCGCCCCATACTCCTTTACATCCTCATGTCAATCCTCTTGATTCTACTCACTCTAGAATTTCTGGAACTCAAGACCACTGTTCTCCTGGCCTGAGAGGATTTCCACAGAGCTTGCCTAAGTGTTCTCAAATCCCCTAGAAAATGCAGCAGTGGTCTCGTTAACCCAATCATCCTCCTGTCAAAGTTTGACAAAGGTACAATCTGAACTTTCCTGTATAAGAATAAGGGAATCTTTCTACCCCAATTCCCTTACTTACAATAAAGGAAGATAATAACTGGAAAACAGCGGCTCAATTCACAATCACAAAGATGTGAAAACAAGCCAAGTGCCCACCAACCCATAATTTGAGGTGAGAGGTCTCACTTAGTTTCTACCTACCCTAATGTAGGGGTATATGGCACATGTCCTGGGTGAAGGACTCAGCTACAACTCAGACCTGACCTTTACCTTACAAATGCAAATAATGCAACCTAATCGTATGTACCCTCATATTAACCCCGCCCAAATTTTTTTTTTTATTTTTGGAGATTCGTTGGGGGTACAAGAACCCAGGTTACACTGATTGCATTTGTTAGGTGAGGTCCCTCTTACAATTGTTGTCCCCAGAAGATGTGTCACACACCAAGACTCCACCCCCACCCTCCCTCTCTCTGCTCTTCCTTTAACAAAAAAAAAATTTTTTTTAAAGAAAAAGAAATATAAGCACCTGTAGCAACTGGAGAAACCAAAAGACATCAGAACCAAGACAGTTGTGTTGATGCCTGGAGCAATTCCGTTCATGGTTAATTCACTGGCCATATCATCTAGAAATGCCTTTTCTCAACAGGGACTGGTGTGTACACATGGCTGCCACGAGATAATACCCACTAGACCCAGCGTTTTTAGCTCTCACCCATCCAATGCTCATACTCTACCATCTGTGCAGCCCCACAAGCTATAAACAGAAGAATTTAACTTGATGTTGTTTGTATTATGAATATAATAGTCATGCTGCAAACAGTTTCCAACTGTTAATCGCTCTCCTGCAGATGTGAACTTGTCCTCCTTGAAAGACATCTCCCCCCACGCCAGGTAAACTATGAAAGGAAAGGACGAGATTTCACTCTCTCCAAAGCCACTTTAAAACATAGTTCCTTTTTAGCTGCCGTACCTGGAGCAGGCTCCCTGGAGTCATTTAACTATCCCAGGTTTCATTTGCCCTGTTGGTTAAAAGGCGCCAAGGGTAGATGGGAAGGAAGAGGAGTGGGCCTGGAGATGAGTGTCAGAGCCCTTTCCTCTTTTTATACCACATCTTTCCTCTCGTTTTGTGAAGGATCTCAGTGAAAGTCAAGTGCTTCTTTTCAACCAGTGATGAAAGGAAAGCTGGCTGTCCCAGTGCAGAAGAATAAAGGTGGACCCTTACCTTGTATACGGTGTACCAAGGACGAGAATGAACTCAGAATGGATCCAATACCTAAACGTAAAGGCCAAAAATCTGCAAAACTCCTAGAACAAAACATAGAGGAAAAGCTTCATGACACTGGATTTGGCAATTTTTTGTTTTCAATATGACTCCAAAAGCACAGGCAACAAAAGTAAATACAGATGCAATTAGCGTCCATCAAAATTAATAACTTTCATGCATAGAGGACACTATCAACGGAGTGAAAAGGTAACGCACAGAATGAGGAAAAATTCAAACTTCACATCTGATGAGGGATTAATATCTAGAGTACAGTGACACGCAGCTTAATGATATGCATACACTCTAAGAAATGTGGCGTTGGGCGATTTCATCTTGTGCACTTGCTTACACCTGAATGATACAGCATACTGCACACCTAGCTAGATGGTAGCTATTGCTCTATACACCTGTACAGCTTTTATGGTACTGAATACCGTAGGTAACTGTAACACAGTGATAAATATCTGTGTATCTAAACATATTGAAACATAGAAAAGGTGTCATAAAAACAAGGCATAAAGAATAAAAAATGGCACATCAGTATAGGGCACTTACTGTAATTGGAGCTTGCAGGACTGGGAGACGCTCTGGGTGAGCAGTGAGTGGGCGGTGAATGAAGGTGAAGGCCTACGACATCATCAGACACCACTATAGACCGTAGCAACACTGTGCACTTAGGCTCCTCTAAATTTATTTTTAAAACTTTTCTTTCTTCAATAATAAATTGGCCTTAGCTTACTATAACTTTCTTAGCTTATAAACATTTCAATTTTTTTTCACTTTTTGACTCTATCATGATAGCAATTAGCTTCAAACACAGACACATCGCAGGCTGTACAAAAATATTTTCTTCATATCCTTACTTTATGAGCACTTACCTATTTTTAAAGCTTGGGGATGTCTTATTTATTTCTACTGTTAAATCTAAGACTCAAACACACACATCACCCTAGGCCTACACAGGGCCAGATATACTGTCTTCCTCCTCAACATCTTGTCCCATTAGAAAAGCTTCAGAGATAATAGCATGGATGGAACTCTCATCTCCTATGACAAAATGCCTTCTGGATTCTTCTGGAAGGACCTGCCTGTTTTATTATTAACTTCTTTTTCATAAGTAGAAAGAACACACTCTAAAATAACAATTAAAAATATATTATAGTGAATTCATGTACTATTATCAGTGTCAAATACTGTGCACCGTACATAACTGTGTGTGCTACACTTTATGTAACTGATGGCACCATACATTTTTTTATTAAGTCATATATACATAGCTCATGAATACATTTATGCCTTTGTGGGATTCAATGTGTTGATTATTTGTACAAATTAGAGTGCTTACATCCTACTAATTAACATTGCTTTCACCTCATTTACTTAATCATGGTGTTAAGACATTTGTGTTTAATACTTGATAGATTTGACTTATACCCTTGCAATAAGCTCCATAGATGTGGTCCCACCATTAACCCTCCCTCTATCAAACTACTTCCCTCCCTTCCCATTCCCCTCCCCTTCCCTCCTTCATCCTGGGCTATAGTTGTGATTCATCTCTCATATGAAAGTGTGAGTGATTATAAACCAATTTTATAATAGTACTGAGTATACTGGATATTTTTTTTCCATTCCTGAGATACTTTACTAAGAAGATTTTCCAGCTCCATCCATGTAAATATAAAAGAGGTAAAGTCTCCATCTTTTTTAATGCTGCATAGTATTCCATGGTATGCATACATCATAATTTATTAACCCATTCATGGGTCAGTGGGCACTTGGGCTTCTTCCAAGACTTGGCAATTATGAATGCTTCAATGAACAATCTGGTGAAAATATCTTTGTTGCCAAGTGATTTTTGGTCTTTTGGATATATACCTGGTAGAGGAATTGCAGGATCAAATGGCAGGTCTACATTTAGATCCTGAGTGTTCTCCAAACTTCCACCAGCATCCCCACAAACACGTGAGTCACATGTTGTGCTCTGACGTTACAATGGGTGGGTGTCTACAGGCAACAGGAATTTTTCAGCTCCATTATAATCTCATGAGACCAGCCTTGGGGTATACATGGTCCATTGTTAACTGAGACATCCTCGTATGGTGCATGATTGTACATAAAGAATTTATACAGCACAACAAAAAGGGCAAACCAACTTAAAAATGAGTAAAGAACTTAGACTTTTCTCCAAAGAAGATATGCAAATAAATGGCCAATAAGCACATGAATGGATGATCCACATCACTAGTCATTAGGGAAATACAATTCAAAACCACAATGAAATACCACTTCACATCCATTAGGAAGGTCATCATCAAAACACTGGCATGTAAGTGTTGATAAGGATGTGGAAAAGTTAAAACCCTTGGACGCTGCCAGTGGGAATGTAAAATGGTGCAGCTACTGTGAAAAACAGTAGGTGGTTCTTCAAAAAGTTAAACATAGACTTACCATATGATTCAACAATTCCACTTTTAGGGAGTACATACTATGCAAAAAGAATTGAAAACGAGGATTTGAACAGATTCTTGTACACCGTGTCTATGGCAGCATTATTCACAGTAGCCAAAAACGTGGAAGCAACCCAAGTTGTTCACCAACAGGTGAACGGAAAAACAAAACATGGTATATACGTACCATGGAAATTTGTTCATCCATACAGAGCAATGAAATTCTGATACGTGCTACAACATGCCAGAACCTTGAAAACATTATGCCAAGTGAAATAAGCCAAATACAGAAGGACAAATGATACATGATCCCACTTATATAAGGTACTTAGAATAGGGAAATTCATACAGATAGAAAGTAGAATAGTGGTTTTCAAGAGCCAGGGGGATTAGGGGATATCTGAAGGTGGCTTTGATTTGCATTTCTCTGGTGCTTAGGAATAATGAGCATTTCTTCATGCATTTGTCTGTTGTTTGTCTGTCTTTTTGGGAGAAAGTTCTGTTCATGTCTCTTGCCCAGTAATTACTGAAGTTGTTTGCTCTTTTCTTGTTGATTCTCTTAAGTTCTTTATAGTTTCTGGTTATTAGCCCTTTGTCAGATTCATAACATGTGACTATCTTCTCCCATTCTGAAGGCAGTCTGTTTGCTGTGCAGAAACAAACAGTGTAGCCGAATCATATAGACCCTTATGTTTTTTTATTTTTTTTTTATTAAATCATTGCTGTGTACATGAATGCAATCATGGGGTACAATGTGCTGGTTTTGCACATAATCTGAAATGCTTTCATCAAACTGGTCAACATAGCCTTCACAGCATTTTCTTAGTTACTGTGTTGAGACATTTGTATTCTACGCCTAGTAAATTTCACATGTACCCTTGTAAGATCTACCATAGGTGTGGTACAGCAATTACTCTCACCCACCAATTACTCTCCCTCCCCCCTCCCCTCCTCTCCCTCTCCCCTTTCCCCTTCTTCTTAGGCTATAACTGGGTATAACTGGGTATAAGCTTCTTATGAAAGCTATAAATTGGTTTCATGGTAAGACTGAGTCCATGGATACTTTTTCTTCCATTCTTGAGATACTTTGCTAAGAAGAATATGTTCCAGCTCCATCCATGTAAACATGTAAGAGGTAAAGTCTCCGTCTTTCTTTAAGGCTGCATAATATTCCATGGTGTACATATACCACAATTTATTAATCCATTCATTTGTCGATGGGCACTTGGGCTTCTTCCATGACTGAGCAATTATGAATTGGGTGGCAATAAACATTCAGGTATATATATCTTTGTTATAATGTGATTTTTGATCTTCTGGATATATACTTAGTAGAGGATAGACCCTTATGTTAAATTAAAAAAAGGAGTTGGGGGAGTAATGGGAAGTTATTTAACAAGTACAGAGTTTCCATTTGGGATGAGAAAAAGCTCTAGAAATGGACGGTGGGAATGGTTGCACAGTGCTGTGAATGTACTTAATACCACCAAATTAACTATTTAAATGGTTAAAATGCTAAATTTATTTTAGCCACTTAAGTTTCAATATTATGCATATTTTGCCACAAAAAATTATTTATATTTTTATTGTTTGGGATTCACTGAAGGTACAAAGAGTTAGGTTGCACTGATCACATTTGTTAGGTAAAGTCCCTCTAATACTTGCGTCCGTCCCCTAAGAGCTGTGTCATACACCGTAACCCCCATCCCCCCACCCCTCTACCCGCTCTTCCTTCCCCTACTCCCATCTTGTATTAGATCATCTACTGCCTTCATATTAGAATTAAATACATTGGATTCTTACTTCTCCATGCTTATTTTTTAAACATTCAGAGGGAAAAGTTTTTTTAACTGAATTAAGTGTCAACTGTGCTCTGAGTCCTGGGAATTCAATGAGGAATATAGTCAGCAAAGTCCTTGCCCACACAGAGTACCCAGCACAGAGCAGCCCCTCCATAAAGAGTTAGTTTATTGAGTTAATGAACAAAATAGTTTAGGTTGTGTTTTTAATGACTGTATAAAGCTTACAGGGATGGCAGCCTGGCTATTGTTATAATATTTGGATGGGAGGAGGCAGTTAGAAGCCCAAAGAAGCAAAGTTAGCAAGGGTAGAATTAGAAAGAGTTCAGATAGTCATTCCACCACAAGATAAAAGGCACTCTTTTTTATTACTGTGGCTGCCTTCTTTTTTTTTTTATTTTTGTGTTTCCGCTATTATGTTTTAAATAAGGACAAAGACATGTTGAGAAAGAGAAAAAGACACAATGTTCTTTGCAACTATTTTCAGAAAACTTCATGATTTTTGAAGAAGAGAGGAATGGAAATAGCTGAGATTTTCTTTCCCCAAAGGATTAAAAGAGTGAATTGTGTGACGGCCGCGAAGCATCTTGATCTCCACAAGCCACCTCGCAGAGCCGCTACGGGGAAGCAGACAGCTGTTCCTTTCAACTTCTGTCAGCTCTCCCCAGTTTCTCAGGCGATTTATCCTCCTCATACTCTCTAAGTGAAATCCAGGAGAAATTTTTGTTTGAGGTTTGGATTCGGCATCAGGCAAAATGAGAGTCAGAACCTAAAGGTACCGCGCCTTCTTTGAACTCCACCACCAGTAAAGGCCTTCAGACCAAACGCCTCCTTCATTCCCTTTTGCCCTCTAGTCTCATTGCCACCAAAAAGGTTTGGGAGATCCACAGGGGACGGTGGTGCGGGGCTTTGCCAGCTCTGTTCTTGGGGTTCTATGCACATGGCTTTGATGGCAGGTTAGACAAACAGGATTGGAGCAAGGGGAAAAGAAAGAGAACTCAGAAGTATTTCTATCTGTCCTATATTGAGCTTCCTGAGCAAGAAAAAAAAAAAATTGTGTGTGGTTGTTGTTTGCTCTTAACTGAAGTATTGTGACCTTCCCAAAAAATTCATACCCGTACACAAAAGTAACATATATTTACATATTTCCATGAAAGTCTCAGGAGTACATGTTCTGTGGGTTATATGACCTGACGCTGATAATCCAGGCTTTACACCTCTACTCATTCATCCAAATTAATAGATGTGAAAAATAGAGACCCACAACTAAAGTATTGGTTTTGCTCTAAGCGATCACAAGAACTCTTGGTGTATTCATATTAATCAGTCGGTTTGGAGTTCATGCGTCTGCTTTCTTCATTTTCCCAAAAGTGAAACCAAAATATTACAGCTAAAAATTTAATTCCAAAGCCCAGTTTCTAAAAGAAGTGCGTTTAAAAATGAGAAAGAAAAATAAAACAACACCAACGTTACCGACTGGGTTCTATTTGTAAATGATTATATACAGAGTTCGTTTTTAAAATGAGAATTTTTCTTTTTTATTTTAAGAATAAGGACTTTGAATGAGGTAAGTGAAAACACTTAGCACAGAACCAGACACACGTTAGGTAATGTATGAATGTTTTCGTTCGTTTATTAACGTACGTAATTAGCAATACCACACAAATGCCATTTTCTGCAGTGCCTTCTACATTAGTCAGAAGGCAAAGGAAAACCTCACTTTATTTTTATCCACTTGGTGCATATCTGCACTGGACGTACATCAAATACTGTACATATATGGAAGATCATCCATTTCCAGAAGGCAGAGCTGGTTGCTACTCACAAAGCACAAACTGGGAGGAGTGGGAGGTAAGCCCCCACAGATACCAAAATAGCAAGCCCCCCATCTGGCATTTTGCCCATTTTTTTTTTTAAATTTGAAGGTTTTTCCTGTCTTTAAGCACACCAGAAGGCCTGAAAGAGTGGTTTCTTAAGCCCATTAACATAGACTGGCCTACAGTAGAAGGTTAATGAAAATGTGTTGATCCCCTAAGAAAGAGAAGGAACGACCACTGTGATAAAGGGGTGGGTGTTTTATATTTGTGTCTGACGGTCATGCCTGATGGAAGGAAAAGCGAAAAGGTGGGGACCACCAAGAACCTATTTCCCCAATTTCACAATTTTGCCCAAAATCACCCCTAAATCAACATCAAGGTCATACACTTGCTGGCTTTCTCTAATACATGTATTCTAGAATGAAGCAGACAGCATTGCATGGGAATCAAATGCGGTGCACTGGGATACAATAGCTGTTTCTTAGACAAAATGTGTCTACTTCCCCCCATCTCAGCCACCACCAGCCCCCACTCCACCCTCCACACTGCAGCCAAAGGGAGCGTCTTAAAATTCAGATCTGACCATTTCACACCCTGTTTTTGGAATAGGGGCCACCAATCCCTAAGCAAATCTGCAAGGCTCTGTGACCCGGTTTCTCTGGAACTCACCAGTTGCCTCTCACACGAAGCCCCCTTGCTTATGCTGCAGCCACCCTGGCTTTTCTCAGCCCCTCATTTTATTCAGTTTCACAGTCTCTTGCATTTGCTACTCTTTCTGTCTAGTCTCCCTAACCCATAACTGCCGCATACTTATTCTTTCAGCCTCTGCTTAAATGTCAGCTCCTCAAGGAAACTTTATCTGACTCATCAGACTAGGTCAAATCATCATTATGCTTCATAACAATAACAGTGCCCGGTGCAGCTTCTTTTGTTCCACTTTCCAGAGTTGAATAATGTTATTATCTGTCTGTTCCCCAGGTTCTCATCTCCATGCAGAAGGAACCGTGTCTATCTTGTTTATTATTATATTCTGAACTTAATATTATGTCCCATACATACATAGTACATAGTAAATATTTGCTGAGCTGGTGAATAAAATTGTAGGATCTCCATGGAAATGCTTCTCATTTCCAGCAGACATGGAGGTCATTAAAGGTGGCAGTCAGACTCGTATTATAGTTATCTGTCTTCTGACAATAAAGTAAGTGTCCTAGAGGAGATGAAAGTAGATAATGGTTTTCATTACTGGAGAACAGGAAATAACTTGAGTTAATTGACACAGATGGTCCGTGAACAATGCTTCAGAAATAAAATAGAGCGTCTGACCTTTGGTGATCAAGAAATATTACAAAGTTATATATGGGACTCACTTCAGCCCTACATCTAGATCAAAATGTTTCCAATAATGAATGCAAGTCATTACATTGGTCTTTCACAGTACAGTTTTTGGTCTATGTCATCTCCGGACGTTGGTGCACATATTCTAGTTGAACACTTCCCAGCTCACCTCTCCTTTCCCCTCTTTGTATTTTTTCGGCTTAGCTGCTTGTATTTTCCATGACAAATATCTAAATTGGATATGACTTAATATTAAGAAAAGTTTTCTTAAACCAAGGCTGATATTCATTCCAACATCCACAACCAAAAATATGACTGCTCCTGTTATATAAACAGTGAGCTATTGTTTTGTAATCATTCTGGGTATTAAAAAAAAAAATGAGCTTAGTAGAAAAAAAAAATTCAAGTAGCTGAGAAAACACCCAACAATACCCAGGACAGATAAGAAAAATAAATCTTAGATTTTGTAGCATGTTATTATTTACAGAGCCCTCTGGCATTCCATCTCTCTTGATCCTGACTAAAGATCTCTTGACATTTAACCATAGCAAAGCAGAAATTTTTACTGATGCAAGAACTCAGGCAGAACATTTCTGGATCAAGGTCAGAGATGTAATTAAGAAAGTACTAGAACCCAAATCTACATTTTTTTTGCCTCGATGTGTCTCTGTAGTTATGAGATCGATTTTATGTGTTAAGGGGACAAGACAAAAGCACAGAAGACGGTTTGCAGAACTTCTGGATTGACAGAGCCCACGTCTCACTCTGCCTGGGAAACCCTCATCCTGTTAAACATTCTCTTCACAGCCTTTTTTACTTCTTTGTTTCTCAGGCTGTAGATCATTGGGTTGAGCATGGGGATGACCACAGTGTAAAATACTGACACAATCTTGTCTTCCCCAAGGGATTTGCCCATGTTACCTTTCAGGTATATGAATATGAGTGTCCCAAAGAAAAGAGCCACGGCAGTCATGTGAGACGCACAGGTGGAGAAGGTCTTGGCTTTGCCACCCGCTGTACGAATCTTCAGAATAGCCCGAATGACGAATAGGTAGGACGTAAGAATCACTGAAATGCTGGTTGCGATGACCAAGAAAGCTGAGAGGTAGATTATGTGCTCCCGTGGCCTGGTGTCACTATAGGCAAGCTTCAACAGGGGTGGGAGGTCACAGAAGAAGAAGTCCACACGATTGGACTTACAGAAGGAGATGGAGAAGGTACAGCCAGTGCGGACCACGGAATTGGCCATGGCGCCAGCATACGCTCCAGCCACCAGCCCCACGCGGGTCTGCGGTGTCATGGCTGTGACATAGAGTAGGGGTTTACACACAGCCACGTAGCGGTCATAGGCCATCACAGCCAAGAGGAAGCACTCGGTGCTAGCACAGAGGGTGAAAAAGAAGAACTGGCTGGCACAGCGCTCATAGGTGATGTCCTTCTTATCAGCCCCCAAAGTCTCAAGCAACTGAGGAACAATGACAGAAGAGTAGCGGATGTCCAGGAGGGAGAGGTGGGTGAGGAAGAAGTACATGGGGGTCTGCAGCCGAGGGTCGCTGTGGATGAGCACAATCATGCCCAGGTTGCCCCCCATGGTGACGAGGTAAAGGGCCAGAAACACAAAGAAGAGACCCAGCTGCAGCTCCGCCTGCAGCTGGAACCCCACCAGAACAAATCCCGCCACCAGGGTGCCGTTCTCTGCCATGAAGCCGAGGTCATCTGTTGAAATTTTTTAAAATAATAATAAAGTCTCCTTTATTGAGGTGATGCTGGCTTGACTTGATTTGATCGCTGCTCAGGGATGATAAGAACCTTTTACGTGTGCAAAGCACTTTCCTTTCTTCACAAAGGTGATTTCACGGCATCCTTCGCAAGTCCTTGGAAGCACATTTTGTTACTCCCATTTCGGACTAAGGATATGAGGGTCAAAGAGGAGAAGTGACTAGTTCCGGATTTCACTGTTGGTCAACAGGCAAAACCTGGGCTAGAACTCAATTAGGCATGTCTAAACTTATGTCAAGTCCCAGCTTGGAAACTTTGCCTAGCCTCAGATGAGCCAGAAAAACACTCTGTTAAGGAAACCACAGTGGGGTTGGTTTCAAAGCAGACGTAGATTTAAAGCCCTTCAAATCTTAAGTTAATTAACCTTTCCAAATCTCAGCCTCCTCTGGTCAAATGGACATTATAATGTGAAAGTCACAATATCATCGTGAAGGACCTTCTTTGCATAGTGTATATCCCTCACCATCTGAGATACACTCACAATTCTATTTTCCGAATTCCAGGGTAATACAGGTGACACACTTCATATACATTCTAGCACCATCTGATCTCCAGAATCCTGGGGCTCCAGATCAACTCTTACCTTTTTGGGAAGTTGTTTCTGATGTGCATGTGAGCACAGGGGATTTGGAGGCCAGATACTGAGCCATAAAGAGCAAGCGCTGTTAGAACCTCTGTAGCCTGTTTCCTGCCAAGTTGCTTCTTCCCCTCTGTTCCTGCCAAGCAGCATGGCCTGGTTTCCAAGTTCAGCTGCTATTCCAAAGGACCTGTCCCATTTTTTTAAATGCCACATCGTTATCAATCAGGGAGATCCATGAATCGAGCCATTCCAGAACTAGCCGGCAAAGCTCATTAAGGGGCAAAGCATCGTGTTGAGTTTAGAATTCTAATCCAGATGGGGTTCCGGCCAGGTATTCAGACAATCCTGTCGCTGTGCCTCTGGAGTCTGATAATCTGGGACAAAGAAAACAGTGAATATGAACTTCAGAGATGATTCTTCTTGTCCCTTTTCCACCCTTAAAACAAAAACTAATTTTGAGAATGATCTCAGAATGCTTCAGGTAAATAATAAAGTAAACTTTTGATCAACGTTGGCAAGAACTGATCTAATGATAGAATAATAAAGGTCAGTATCTGGTGGTTTTAACTCCCCCGCACATACACACTAAATTTTTGATAGTGTGAATATTTAGGTTATTTTCCTTTACTTAGGGCCAAATCTTATCCTGATCATCTCCCAAAATAATGACTTGCTGTGTTTGTAAGAAAAGTTTATGCAAATCATCCTGACCAGAAGAAAAAAGAGGTTATATTCATTTGTGTATTCAATAAGAATCTATCAAGAACTTACCATGTCCCAGGCATGCTTCTAGTTAATCAGAAGCTTCTAGCTAATCAGAACAAAACAGACAAAGATCATCCCTACCTTCAGGGAGCAGTAATTCTAGTGAAGTCAGGCATGCACAATATATATTTTAATAGAAGAAGAAGAAATATACTTTCTGCCATGATAGAAGATAATAAGGGTATAAAAAAAATACTACAGGATGTAAGGAATTAAAAGTAGCAAAGTAAGGAGAAGAGTATCAAACAGGACTATCAAAAGACTCATTTACAAAGGTGACATCTTAACAGGAATTCTGGGAATTGGGTGACTGTTCATATTTCTTTGCACACGTAATTTATACACGAATAATAGAATATAAAGGTACAAATCACCAATAATGCACCATCCTGCTTTCATTAAAAAACACATGGAGTTTTTTGGTCCTTGTGAGACCCTTTCCAGGACACTTTGTTCGGAAGTCTCAACCCCCTAATGACACACAGACACCCCCAAGGTACTGGAAGCTCAATGATCAACCTAAGATCACCCAGCACAAAGGTAAGGCTAGAATCCCAGGACTCTAGCACAGTGGCTAAGAAAATGGGCCCTGAAGACAGAGAGAGCTTGTTCTGAACACAGACTCAGTCATTTCTATTTGTGTGACCTTGGACAAGTTATTTGACCTTGAGAGGCTACAGTAGGCAGTAACAGTAAATAAGTATTGCTGTGCTGTGAGAAGGAAAAGATCATTCCATCATTAATGGAAATAGCATGCTCTGTGCCCGGTGCAGAGCAAACCTTGACACATGGAATGATTATGGAAGTGATCATTTAACATCAATATCGTTCAGCCCCTTAGAATGCAATTTACCTCACTATACTGCTGAGCAAATGAGGCTCACCGGGACAAACCACTCTCCCAAGACCCCAAAGTTAACAAACAGCACCAGGACTTCTGGCTCCAGATACACTGTGCCGTCCACTCACCAACACTGTGGCCTCTGACTTCTGCCCAGGAAGCAGGACACTGTTGCCCAGTGCCAGGCAGTGCCAGCTAGGGAGGCACAAGTCTGCCACTGCCCTAAGAGTCAGTTTTGGAGGGGGAGAGCTATCTTCCCCTGGGGGAAGTGGCATGGTGTGGTCATAGTGGTTGGCTCCTAATGGGGTGGTAGGAAGTCTGGAAACAGCACCCAGAGGCCTGAACTCAAGCTAGATGCTACCACAGAAGCAAGTGCCCCCATCTTGGGGTCTGTGTCCTCACATGGCAAGGCTGCACTGAAAGACCTCAAATGCTTCATCCTGCCCTGTGACATGATGCCCTCTCTTCTCCTCTGAAGAGTCTAGTGAGGCTGGGGGCATGGCTCACACCTGTAATCCTAGCACTCTGGGAGGCCAAGGCAAGTGGATTGCTTGAGCTCACCAGTTAGAGACCAGCCTGAGCAAGAGCAAGACCCCATCTTAACAAAAAAAAAAAAAAAAAAGCCAGGCATTGTGGGGGGCACCTGTAGATCCAATTACGCAGAAGGCTGAGGCAAATGAAACTTTTGAGCCTAAGAGTTTGAGGTTGCTGTGAGCTGTGATGCCATGACACTCTACCCAGGGTGACAGGGTGAGACTCAGACTTAAAAAAACAAAAAAGAAGAAGGAAAAGAAGGAGGAGAATAAGAATCTGATGGGGGGGAAGTTCTATTAATACTAATGACAGACATTAAGAAAGTACTCACTGTGTACTAAACACTGTTCTAGCTAACCTATATCCAACTGCCTCCTTTACTCCTCAGAACACTCCGACACTCATTTCTTACCCCCTATTTATAGCCTGGGAAACAAGGGCTTGCAGAGAGTAAGTAACTTGATTCATTAGGTAACCCCTAAGCAGGAATTTGCGCATGCTCTGTCAGACTCGGGTCACATTCTCAACCACTTACTCATGGCTCTTGAGTACAGTGATAAGGCGAGCACCTTTTTTATGCCCAGGCCTTTCCTAGTGGCTTTTCATACATTACCCACCTGCTCTTGGGCAAGAAGAGAGGGAGATAAGTTAAATAGAGATTTTGACAAATGACCCCAGTTCTGAGTTGAGAGCATCCTGTGTGCTTTTTGTTTGTTTGTTTGTTTTTTCATTGTGCCTTTATCTGCAAGGAAGAGCTGCTCAGGGCTCCCATCACAATCAAGCTCTATGAGGAGCCTGCACCCACCAAGGACCGGCATCTCTCGCGCAGATTTAAATTGCAGCCCAGAAGTCGTGTAAGCCAGCTTTGCCTGGCTCCTCGTTGTCATAGGCCCACCTGACTTTCCCTTTGCCCAAATCTCATTCCTCATTTTTAATTTATTTTGTCTTGTTGCGCGTTATGCATTTTTATAAGCTACTTCAGCTCTCTTTTGGAGAGAGCTACTGATGAATAAATAAATACAAAATAAAATTGCCCATTTGCCGGATGTCAGGATAATCAGAATAATTGGCGTATCATCATCAGACCATCATCAGTGCTGCCGGAGGACTTTGCCAAAAGGGTTCTGGAATGACAGTGCACAAACAGCGGTTCAATCTAAATCAGACTGATCTACAAATGACAGAAAAAGTCAGATGCTCCAGGAAGAAAACAGAAAATCTTAGGGAAGTCTCCTGGACTCCAGTACTGGAGTTCCTGAAATTTTTGTTTTGGATTTTGAAACAGAGTCTCAAAATCAAAGGGTAGAGTGCTGTGGAATCATAGCTCACAGCAACCTCAAATTCCTGGGCTCAAGCAATCCTCTTGCCTCAGCCTCCTGAGTAGCTGGGAATACATGCACCTGCCACAATGCCTGGCTATCTTTTTTGAGCAAGGTTCTCACTCTTGCTCAGCCTGGTCTCCAACTCCTGAACTTGAGGGATCCACGCACCTCAGCCTCCCAGTTACTGAAATTTTTGTAAGTCAAAATATGAAAATAGTGATGGGGTTTTCATTTGAGACAGAGAACAGCATGAAGGGAGCTAAGGAGAGGGTCCTCCTAACAGCTCACATCAGTATGGTCCTTCTCAGCATCAACAACATACATTTTTAAATGGACAGGAGAAAATTTTTTAAAAAACCAAGGTTCCCCATCAATGATTACTGATCTTCAGAGAAGCTAGATAGTCTGACTCTCTCCCATAATGGTTCTGCCTTGCATTGTCTAAATTCCTATTCTGGTCCAGAATGATTTGTAATTCTAGATTGCACATCCAATCAACTTCCTAATAAGTAAGACTCTGGAAAACAAACAGTATCTCCACAAAATCTCCAGGCAGGGAGAAAAAACATGAATCCATGCAGCCTCAGAGGAAAATATTTGGTCCCAGGCAATGGAGATAAACTAAGTTTCTGGGAACGTATGAATAGAACACTAAAGCAGCAATTTCCTGTTTTTGAAGCCTACAAAATAGTTGAAATTGCTGGCTTTTAAAGATCTACAAGAATGAAGCAAATGCTTAATGCCATCATGAACCCACCATGTTCCCCGGCGTTCAGCAGTATCAGCATTTAACATTCCTGACGATCTGTTTTCCAGTTGTCGTTGGGGCACAGAATTATTTCTCTTATATTTTATGTCTTATATAACCCAGACAGGCCTCCCCTGGTGGACCTCTATAATTCTGGGTTATCGTTCCCCCACATTAGTTATGTCTGTTCAAAGCCCACAGCCTCATTTTTGCATCAGCCAACGGTAAACACACCTAGGGCATGTGATCCACATTCCAAGGCTCCAGGAGAAAGACCGGAGATTGTCTGTTCTCTGGGGTTATTGATGCTTTCCCAAACTCTGCTGCACTAAACCTCAGAAAACAAGTGGAGGTTTCAGAAAAAGAGAAAGTCCAGCAAGCTTTAATAGGCTCCATCTGTCAACTTCGAGCCGAAAAAAGGACTGGGCGAAGAACCAAGAGGCTACTATAGATCAGACAAGAAAACGTATATGGGAAGATGATTATAAAAGTGAAAAGTTTGCACTTGCAAGTGCGCGGAGATCACCTTTATCATAGGACATGCCGTGGGAAATATATAGCCGTGGATCTGAAGAGCATTTATACAGCTCAGAGAACCTAATCTCCATAGGTCCTCGGAGTCAGGTTTAAAGTTATTTAAAAATGGTGAGGCATAAAGGTTGTGTCATGTTGCCCAAAGTTGTGCGGCTGGTGCTCTCAGCTGGGATTATGCAACCAAGAGTTATAAAGCCTCTGCCCATTTCCTCAGTGCCAGGCCATAGGCTGGACATTGAGGGTGTGGTGATAAATATCTAAAGCTAAACAGACGTGGGTGACAGTGATTCTCCCTCTGCCACCATAGCCAACTGGCATCGTCTGCCTTGTTCTGACTTCAAGAGAAAAACAGAAAGTGGAGTGAGGGACAAGATGCTTTGGCTGCCACTCTGTGTGTCCGGGGGGACTTGGGAGGAGGCAGAACATTCAAATGTGAGAAAATACAGCAGCCCCTTCCGCCCACACACTGTCTGTGCTCAGGTAGGGAAGTAGTTCAAGCTAAAGATGAAAATAGAGCCTCTGTTCAAGAACGCCCCGTTTCTCTCCCCCCACCCCCAGAAACTTGTATGGAAAAAAACTTTAATTGGCCTTCTTCTAGTTGAATAAAAAGTCATAAAGACACAGAAAAAAATATTTCCTGGCAATGTATTGGCATTGAAAATAACAAGAAAGGCAGAACCAGCATGATACCAAGAAGCCAGGATGCTTTGAAGTTCCATCACAGTCATGGCAAACCCCAGCAGGGCGCTTAAGCTCCCTGGACGTCAGCTCTTTCGTTGGTAGGATGGACATGGATTCCACCTAATGCACAGGAGTGTCGCGAGGATGAAATAAGGTGACTTATTGCACATCCAACAAAGGTTGGTTCTGTTGCACACAATGGAAGGTGTGGATTCCACCTCCTCCCCAAATTACAAATTACTTTCATAATCCCTTACTGTAGAAGGTTGCACAGCCATTAGCTCGTTTGGACCTCACACAATCCATTTTCAGATGAAGAAAGTGGGGACTCAGAGAAGTCAAATGACATGTCCCAGGGTCACCAAGCTAGAAAAAAAGCAGCCAGAACCGGGAGCTGGGCCCCTCTGCACGGGGCCCTTTAGAGACACGGATGCCCAGCCTGAGTGAAGATGGGGGTTCTGGGCCATCAGGGCAAAGTGAGGTTCTGCCTCACTTTGTAATCCTACAATAAATTTCTAGAATGGTATGTGAAGGGAGTGGGCCCCAATCCTGACCTCAGAGCTCACATTGCTCTGCTCCAGGGCCTGCTCTCTCTGAGGACAGAGTGTGCAGTAGCCTCTTAGAACTGAAGGGAGTCTCTCAAGGTCGTGTCTGACCCTCCTCCCTCAGACACGGGAAGTAGCATTATCCCTATTCTGTGGGTGAGCAAAGAGCACCCCCAAGATGAGGAGAGTCTCACTTAGATACCCACAGTCAGCGGGGAAGGTCAGGGTCACCAGAGCCCGGCTATCCTGCTGCCGCCTAACAGGTGTTCGTGCTACTGCCTGGGCAGCTCCCCTCTCAGATTCTTAACACGGCTTTCCTAATGATGGGGACCAGCCCAGCTCTCTGCCTCTCAGAGAGCATCGGGAGCAGATGCACATCCCTTTTTTTAAGGGAGATCACGAGGGGAGGGAGTTGTAGGGATGGGGGTTTCCAGGCACAGCAAGCCTCACAAAGCACAGTCAGTGCCCAGCTGACCAGCTCCTAGATGAGAGATCTTGATTCTCTGTGCTTTAAGGTGGCCAAGCACCCACATAAATTAGCTTCATGGATCCTGAACTGCAGGAATCTGAGATTCACCTGCCACCCACAGCAGAGAGCTAACAGCTGACCTCTAAGCTCATGGTGACCCTTTCTGACCAATCACGTTTATGGACCCTGAATAATTCCAAGAATGGGAAAGTTACTCTTTCTACCACCCTATGAAAGACAGTGCTGGCTTCCTCTGTATAGTGGTTATGGTGCCAGCCACACACACCAAGAATGGCGGGTTCGAACCTGGCCCAGGCCACCAAAACAATGGCAGATGCAACAAAAAATGGCCGCATTGTGGTGGGCACCTATAGTCCCAGGTACTTGAGAGGCTTCAGGCTTAAGCCCAAGAGTTTAAGGTTGCTGCAAGCTGTGATGCCACAGCACTCTACCCAGGGCAGCATAGTGAGACTCTGCCCCCGCCCCAAAGAAAGAAAGAAAGGAAGAAAGACAGGGCTCCATTTCAGCGCCTACCTATAGCTTCCAGCTCTCTCTGCCCTATCAATGCCATCATGCTGAACCATTCTAAATACCTGCCAGAGTTTTACAAGTTTCTTAAAAGTTTAACACAAGGCTTGGTGCCTGTAGCTCAGTGGTTAGGGCGCTGGAACCATACACCAGGACTGGTGGGTTCAAACCCGGCCCAGGCCTGCTAAACAACAATGACAACTGCAACAAAAAAACAGCCGGGCATTGTGGCAGGAACTTGGGAGGCTGAGGCAAGAGAATCACCTAAGCCCAAGAGTTTGAGGTTGCTGTGAGCTGTGGCACCACAGTACTCTACAGAGGGTGACATAGTGAGACTCTGTGTCCAAAAATAAAATAAAAGTTCAATGCAAGTTGCTATTTGCCCTTTCCATTTCCCCAGTACAAGCGCTTACATTTCAGTAACCTCCCTGCTTCCATGTGCTCTCCACTGTCTGGTCTCCTGGGATTCTGAAACCATCACCTGCAGCAGGCACGTAGTAGAAGCAGGTTTGAGAGGCATTATCAGCCCAGTGTTAGGGATGAGGACACCGAGACCCCAAGATGCTAAGTGTCTTGCATCACTACCAGGGAGAGGCAAATGTATTAAGTCCCGGCACAGCGTGCTCCCCAGCAAATCACACTCAGCTTTCACCTTATTTCCTAAAGAAAAAAAGAGGAAAAAAATCCATTGTAGATGAGAAGAAACCAAGATTCAGATTGTCAGGTTCATGTCCAGTCTGGATTGTGAGTCGGTTTCCCTCTGTTCTACCATGGCCACACTCACCTTCAGCAGGACCAAGAGGTCCTCCCCCATCCAGAAGGCTGGGCCGAGCACAGGCACAATGTGGAGTCTAAACGGGACTTTTATGGGGCCAGAAAAATAGACGCCATCAGCAACTGCATCTCACAAGCCCCAGCATCCACCAGAACTGGATTAATAGGTGCTGGAGCCCTGCTCTACCCTAGGCTGGATCCTTCACTCCAGGAAGGCAATTAGAAGACTGAGGCTGGGGGATCAGCCACTGACTGGGGCTTCTAATCAGGCCCTAAGCGTCTCATTAGGCGTCCCCAATGCCCAGGGGAAAGGAATCTTCAGAAAAGGGCCCCTGCGAAGTTAGCTTGCTGGGTTCCTCCCCCCATCCACCTCCATCCTGTCTGGCAGCTTCCACGCTAATTCAGCCCCATCTTGGACATGAGGAAGATACCTCTGCGATTCACTCTCTGAGGAGTTGTCATCAACCCAAGGTGACCCTTTCTGATCAATCTCATTTGCAGAACTCAAGTGAAGTGCGTGACTATGTGAAGCCCCAGCAGCCTGCCTCCTCGTCTGCCCAACTAATATTGAGTTAGCTGTATGCAGAGTGCTCAGAGCAGTGCCTGAACATCGTCTCAGGGTCATCACCGTGCAACCCATTGAGTCCTCTCAACAGTCCCCTGAGATGGACACTATTATTATTCTATTGTGGAGGAAAGTGAGGAAAGTGAGACTCAGAGAGGTGAAATAACCACTCACAGCCACACACGCAGTAAGGAGAAGAGTTGACATTGGAACCAGCCACACCCTGCACTGCCTGGCGCCACTCCACTGATTATAATACAGCTTACTTGGTATAAAAAAAACCTGGACAACACCAAAAAAGTAAAAAGGAAGAAGCATAAACCATTTTAATCACGCCATTCCAATGAGCACTGTTAATAGTTGGCGAGAAATGCATCATGACCTAATTATTTAGCACAGAAGTTTTAGCAGTAGACGGCTTGGGTTCAAACTCTCCCTCTACCAGTATATTGGAGCTGCACCCACGTCATGGGATGGTCGTGGAAGCTGAAGAAGCCAATATGTGTGGAACACTCAGAACAGGGCCTAGTACCCTTAACAGTCTTTCAGAATTTTTTTCTATAGGAAATGACCCATTTTTTTCCAATGGAAAAATGAAAGCCCCTATAAGTAGTGCGTTTTTATACTGTTACATTGGGATGATGTAATAAGAAAAAAATCAACTGTTACAAAGTGACTCATGTGGGAGGCACCTAAGCCCACGGTGATGCCCTGGAAAGTGGCAAGGCCTCTCTTTGAATGGCTCATGAATGCTGGGGCCGTGGAACATCATACTCTAGAGATTCCATACCCTAAAAGGCCAAGTGACCCCAGGAAAAGAAAACCCAACTCCCAATCTTGCTGCAAAGTCACTAAGATGGCCCTTTTCTGATGTCCCACATGCTTGGAACATGTTCCACATGCTTGGAACAAGTTCAGGATAGTTAAAATAGACTGCAGGCCAGAGGCTTCTCCTCTGCTTTTCTGAGGTTTGGAAATCCTCAAAAGTCTTGAGTCCAGACCCTGCTAAAAAAAAAGTTGTCTGTGTGTGTATTAATATGCACGTGTGTATATCAGTATGTGTATAGATAGAACATTGTTATATAATGTTGTAAATGTTTCATAAAACATTGCAATATACACAAATATATGTGTGTGTAGTATTCATCCTTCTAATCTTGACAGAGATTTGTAACATATTTAACTTAGAAAACTTATTAATAAAGATAAGTATATTTCTTACCCTCACATTTGATGAAGAAAATTTATATTCCCCCCAAAATTTATATTCTTAATCCGCTATTTTGCTACCGCTAGCAACAACAGCCACCACCACCGAAGCTGCCTTGCCAATCCAGGAAGACCCCCAAGTCCCTCAGAGTGGGTTCCGCTCAGGCCTCTCCCCACCCAGGCCAGCTGAGGATATTTGACATCCCCGAACCTCTGTGGAGGTCTGAGTTTAAATCCCCTACCTCGGGGGAAATTCCCCAGTTTCCTGCATCAACCAGCGGCCCCATGCAGCACGCAGGAGCTAACAGCACATGTGTGTGTTGAAAGAGGCTCACAGCATTGGAACTCTGGGGTCCTCACATCCCAAATAGCCTGCTACGCCTCAACAATTTTGGTGACTTTCACATTTTCAATTTTTTATTAAGAAATATCAGTACAGAAGTAGAGATCTTTGTAGACAGTAAGGATTCCCTTGGACTAATTTTCTGGAAGCAGGGGAAAGAACATTTTCGTGTTTAAAGGCCTCCGTACAAATTACCGAACTGACTTCAAGCTACTCTCTGGCACTGCACAGTCTAGGAAGGTGACTGTTTCCCGGCATCCCTGTTAATAATGATCTTCTTTTAAACACGTGGCCATAGGTTATGTCTCCGACAAAGGTTTAATAACCAGAATCCATAGAGAACTTAAACATATTCACAAGAAGAAAACGAGTGATCCCATCTCAGGGTGGGCAAGGGACTTGAAGAGAAACTTCTCTGAAGAAGATCGGCCCACAGCCTACAGATATATGAAAAAATGCTCACCATCCTTAATCATCAGTAAGATTAACCCATATCACTAAATCCCAAAACCAGAGATGCTGGCGTGGATGTGGAGAAAAGGGAACACTCCTACACTGCTGGTGGGAATGTAAACTAATACATTCCTTTTGGAAAGACATCTGGAGAACACTTAGAGAACTAAAAATAGACCTGCCATTTGACCCTGCAATTCCTTTAT
>NW_003852604.1:980093-1076353 GCF_000181295.1 Otolemur garnettii | reverse complement strand
TCACAAGAATGGAAGAAAAAGTATCCAATGTACACACACCTATTATGAAACTAATTTATACCTTTTATATGAAAGCTATAACCTAATAACAACCTAAGAATATGGGGAAGGGGGAGGGAGGGGGATTTGAGGGTTCACTTCTGTGGTTCATTTTACAAGGGTACAAGAGAATCTTTCTATGAGTAGAATATGAACGTTTTAACACAATAACTAAGAAAATTACGTGAAGGCTATGTTAACCAGTTTGATGGAAGTGTTTCGGATTGTTTGTGAAAACACACACTGTACCCCAGAAGTGCATTAATGTACACAGTTACTATTCAATAAAAAAAAAAAGAAGGAGAAAAAAAATAAACACGTGGCCATTTTATAGGCAAAAGGTGTCTCATAGCTACATAAATATATAATTTTTATTTCCTGTTACATTAAAATTTTTTCAGCCACCATTTTTTTTAAAGTTGATCCTGTGTTTGTTTGTTTAGGTTTTTATATCAAAATATTGAGGGGGTGTACAGTTTTCGTTCCGCGGTTACTGGTACATTCTATAATGCCAAAGTCAGGCCTTTCAGTGTGCCCGTCACTAGAATAGTGTTGATGGCACCCTACAGGCACGTTGTTGTCCCTAATCCCCTTTTCAACCTCCCCACTTCTGGGTTTCCACCATCCTTTATATTTTCATTTCTTCTTTTGTAAAGTCAGCAGCCATATCCTTTGCCCATTTTTCTATTAAGGTGATTGGCTTTTCCGAATGAATTATGGAAACATCAAGGAACTTTCCTCTCACTTGTCTGGCAAATATTTATTGAGTGCCAGCAGAAGCCAGGGACTAGCATAGGCACCGGAGACACAGCAGTAACAAGACAGGCAAATTCCCTGCCCTCTAATCGCAAGCGTATGGAATTGACCTGAGTGCCCATCAATTCATGAGTGGATTAAGAAAAGGAGATACATACACGCCATGGAGCACTACTCAGCCATCAAAAGGAAGGAAATCATGCATTTGTCAGCAACTTGGATGGAACTGGAGGCCTTTATCCTAAGTGAAGTATGTAGGGGCTAGAAAACCAAACACCACATGTACCCTCTCATACTGCAGGCTGCCTGCTGGGCACACACAAGCCCAAGCTGTAAAGCTCAATGGAAATCAAGAAGGGAGCAAGGGAGGGCGGAGCAGGGAAGGAACGAAACCCAATGAACGCTCTTCTACTCAGGGGATGGGCAGACTAAAAGCCCATACTTAAGCATTCTAAAAGGTATCTATGTACTATTGTGAGATTTTTTAAAAGAGAAAGATATTTACCTGGGAAATAATAATTATATGAACATAAAAAAGTTGCTAAAATTTGAATTTAGAAAAAGGACCTTTAGGCATGGTGAAGAAAAATATTAAATCCTTACCTTCTAATTGGCAAAGACTGAGGGAATCGGATTATAAAGAAAGAGAGAAGGATGCTGTGTTAGAAATTGTCTGGGGGGGTAGTGACAGAGAAAGGGAAGTCTTGAAGATCACAAAAGTTTTGATGGTGGGGTATTTACCCTGAGCAGAAGACACAAGAGTTTCCTCTTGTGTGAAGAGCATCTCAGACAGAGGGAAGAGCACGTGCCAAGGCCCTGAGGCAGGAATAAGGTGGGCTCCCTAGTACAGATAGTCGTCTCAGAGGAGATGAGGTAGGCAGGGGCCAGATCCTGTAGCACCACAGAGGCCACAATGAGAGATCAGATTTGATCCTAAATACAGTGGAAAGCCAGTGGAAGTTGTCTAATAAGGAAGCTATGGAATCTGATGTAGATTTTAAACAATTTCTCTGGATTCTGTAAGGAAAATGGATTATAACAAGGCAAGAAATAAAGCAGAAGTGTAAAGAGGCAGCTGTTGGGAGAGTGTCCAGAGATGAGGGACGCTGGGAGGAATAGTGGCGATGACCTACCTGTGTGCGCACACACACACACACACACACTAGAATTGCACTCCTGCCCCTCTGTGGTTGGTGGGATGGGGCATGTGGTAGCCAACAGCACTGAAATGGTGGATGGACCATTGAGAAGATGGACCCACTGGGGTGCCTGAGATACTCTGGTCAGCAAAGCCGCAACAGACATGCTCCAGGAGCAAGGAACAAATCTCTACTGTTTTAAGCCACTGAGATGTTTGCTATCTATCTCTCCAGCGTACCTTGGGATCACCTGAAACCTGGAGTGGGAGCTACAAGAAGTGAAAGAATTTAGGATCCCAGGATGTAAATGCAACCCAACACGCCTTCCATGGATGTTAGAAATACCTTTTTCATATTCTATTTGCCTTTTATGTTTTCGTGTGGTGTTTTTGACATATAGAATTTATTTTTTTTTTAGACAGAGTCTCACTATGTCACCCCGGGTACAATGCTGTGGTGTCCCAGCTCACAGCAACTTCAAATTCTTGGGCTTAAGTGATTCTCTTAATCACTGGGACTACAGGCACCTACCACAATGCCCGGCTATTTTTTTGGTGCAGTTGTCATTGTTGTTTAGCAGGCCTGGGCCAGGCTGGAACCCAACAGCCTTGGTGCCTTTGGCTGGCACCATAACCAGCGCCATATTCATTGTGCTACGGGCGCCAAGCCTTGACATGTAAAATTTTAATTTTTTATGTACACAAATGAATATGTCTTTTACAGTTTTTTCTATGGTTTTTAAGGTTAAACATATATGTTTAAACCCAGAGAGATGCTAAAGTAACAAAGATTCACCTATATTTTCTTTATAGTATGTGCTAGACCTGAAATTTCTTTTGATGTAATCTCTAAGATACAGTTCAGATTTCTCTTCTCAAATAGTCAACCAGTCATCTGCCCTCAATGCTCACTAAATGTTTCTTTCTCCACTGAAGTAACATACCACATTCACTACCTTTACCTAGCTTCCTGTGGGTACCTGGAGATGATTCTAAGCTTTACAACTCGTCCTGCTGATGTATCCAATTCTTACGCTGAAAAATACTGTTTCAATGATTAACGTTTATAGTAAACTTTCTATTGGGACAGTTAATTGCCTTCTCCCTACTATTCTTCTTTTTCCAGGTTTTTTTTTCTTTTCCTTTTGGCTGTTTTCACTCATTTGCCCTTCCTACTAAATATTGAAATTTTTCTTTCTAAAAGTATACAAGTTTTGGCTTGGTGCCTGTAGACCTGTGGCTAGGGCTCCAGCTGCATACACCAGAGCTGACAGGTTCGAACCCAGCCCAGGCCTGCCAAACAACAATGACAACTGCAACCAGAAACTAGCCGGGCATTATGGTGGGTGCCTGTAGTCCCAGCTACTCCAGAGGCTGAGGCAAGAGAATCACTTAAGCCCAAGAGTTGGAGGTTGCTGTGAGCTGTGACGCCATGGCACTCTACCGAGGATGACACAGAGAGACTCTGTCTCAAAAAAGAAAAAGTATGTAAGTTTTTTTAACAAATTCTAACAAAGATTATAAAAGTGAAACCCTTTGTATGACACCTAGCAATACTCGTTTTAATAGTTTGGTATATGGTATATTTCGAGCCTATACATACATATAAAACAATAAAAAGCTCAGAGTTTGGGCTTTTTTTCCCACTGAAATGGCCAGAAATCCCAATGAAATTGACCTCAAATTTTAAAAAATGAAATGTATCAACTTACATAACTAAAAACCCTTGATGTGGATGGCTTCAGGTAGCATTTGCTCCAGGATTTCATATGACCTAATTAGGCTGCAGTCTTCCTGGCTCCATCTCTTAACTGCCCTCTGGGCTATTTTCATTCATGTCGTGGCATCAGAAGCCCCAGATATAAATACTCAAAAGCCCATCGGGAAAAAAAGAGCATCTTTAAGTTCCCAGTTACCAAATCAATACACCCACCTGCAGCTGTTGTGAGTGTCAGCTGCTAGCAGCTCACAGCTATATTCTTCCTTGGAGACGTGCTCTTGGCTAAAGGATCCACTTTTCCCAGAAATGCCTGAGAAGTCACACCCACCCTGGGGACAGCCCACAGTCAATGAATGATCGATATGGGCTGCAAAAGCTAAATTCCTGGCCTGGAGGGAGAGTATATATATCACTCACACTCCAGAGTTCCCTAAGAATCAGGCCAAAGCTTGGACTCCAGCTGCAATTATATCTTCGGCTTAGCTATTTCTTGATTCATTCACTCCCTGTGATGGAAACTGGTCTACGGTAGTTTCTCTTCACGCACTCCCTTGATGAAACATTTGCCCATAAGTCCTTGTCTCAGAACTTTGTTTAAGGAACCTAAACCCAAGATATATTTTTTCCCAAAAGTCCAAGCAAAGTTCTTGTGTGATACTTATATTAAGAACAACAACCACAATGGTTGTGTCACACATCAAAGCACTTCAGATCCCGTCAAAGCTTCAAAAGGGGGGGAAGGGCAGTAACCACTATCCAGGCACCCCTTCCCCAAGTTCTCCAGGTGATGTCAGATGGAACAGCCTCAGCACAGGGACATTCTCTCTCTTTTTCCTCCACCCTGTCCCCGCTGCCACTCTACCTTCCTTATGACCCCAAGAAACAGTGAAATACCATACACATACTCTTACCACACAGTTACTTCAATGGATATTTAATTACAGGAAGTGATAATAAATATTGTCCAAAACGCTCTGGAAGACAGAATTCCCTGTGCTAACTGCCAGGAGTCCTGATTCGTGGCTGCCTCCCTTCTTTGTGATATATTCTTGTATTATCTGGCATCTGTAATTGCGGGGGAAAAAAACCTGGCTGGGCTGAACGCCTTTTAATTATCAGAGGGTTTTATCCCAGCCATGTTACTCAGAGGCCAACAGGGTGCATGGCCTCTTTGAGATTCTTCCTGCTGGAAGAGCTCTGAATTTAGAAAAATGAGCAGATGAAATCCTACAGGACAGGGAGTGATTCCACATGAGTTATTAGTGGGAAGCAAAATGGGTTCTCCAAGAATCCACGGTGCACCTGAGGAGAGACTAGACACTAAGGAGTGACTGTGAGCAATGTGGCACAAGTGGAGTTAGCTGCAAAATTGTGCACTCCTAACAACGAGAGTGTGGGTTTCAGAGATGGGAGAGGAGCTGCGATCTGGAATAGTCAGCTGACCACAGAAACCCTGGAAATGGATCTGTGGGGAAGGTGAGCTAACAAGCTACTCAATGTGAATGAACCATCTTTTGACTGCCCTAGCCTCATTCCCTCCCAAGCCAATCATCACTCTTCCTTATGAAATTGTGAGCAGACAAAGCAGTCAAGTTTCAGCCCCTGAGATAGGAGTTGGCCACAGGGCTAAGGATGATCGCAATGTAAACAGCACTTCACCAGGAATCCTCAGATACGGGTTCCAGTCCTCACACTCTTAACTCCAAGAAGGGAAGGCCAGAGGCCAAGAAAAGCCACGTTCATCTGACAGAGTTAGTGCCATCTGAACGTGGCTCTTCTTGGCCTCTGGCCCTCCCTTCTTGGAGTTAAGAGTGTGAGGACTGGAACCTTATAAGGGTACATGTGAATCTTTCTAAATGTAGAATATAAATGTCTTAACACAATAACTAAGAAAATGACATGAAGGCTGTGTTAACCAGTTTGATGAAAATATTTCAAATTGTATATAAAAACAGCACATTGTACCCCATGACTGTATTAATGTACACAGCTTTGATTTAATTAAAAAAAAAAAAAGAGTTGCCACAAGCTCCCAAAAGATTTATTTTTATTGTCTTAGATGTGTGGAGAAGCTGAAATAATGAGCCCCTGCTGAAGTGTGTTCTCCCTGACAGGGCTGCCATCCCCTCGCCATCCACCCCAGGGCCCTGGGGGCTGTCCCAGGTACTGATTCAGGGAAACCCATTGAGATCCCTGCACTGATCTCCACCTCAACAAAACCGTTCCCAACGGCATTTTAAGTATTTCACTGCCTTTCCTGGCAAGAAGAAAACCTCAAATCAGTTGGCTCCATTCCTCCAGCAGCTGCTGTCTACAAAATGCTTAAGCAGCTTTAGGTTAGTTTGAATCCAAGCCCAAAATGAATCCAGTTGGATTATTCCACCAGGTAATTAAGACCTAGTTGTTGCCCTTATAACCTTGGGAAGAAACTGGCTCTGCAATAACAAAATAAGGAAGGTGAAACTGGGCAGAGAATCCCTCCCCTGTCATCAGAATTTGTCACCTGATGGGACCATGACCAGTCTGGGATTTCAGCTTTTATTTAAAAAGCATACAAGTAAGACTGATTCAATTCTTTTGGAAACCTACGGATTTAATATCTTCGGGCTAATGTGTCACAGTGTAAATTTTAGAAAATGTAGACAGTTTCATGGGGACAGAGTTAGTACTGGACTGCAGAGGTAACTGGAGACTTTCCTGTAAATTACTCTACTTCCTGGAAGTGTGCTGGAGCGGAGTTAATCACATGTACTAGACCTCTGGCTTTGGAATAAGATAGACCTGGGTTAGACTCTGAGATTGTTCACTAACTAGTCATGTGACCTTGAACAAGTTACTTATCTATTCAGTCTCAGTCTCCTCGAAGACAAAATAATACCTACTTTATAGGGTTGTTGTAAGGATTGGGCCAGATAATGTGTGTAAAATGTATAATATGACTGACGCAGAGAAGATGTTCAGTAAATGGCGATCAGTATTGGGAAAAGCAGCATATTGGTTCAACCCTCCAAATCCGGTGTCAGATTGGAACACCAGGTTTAGAATCTCCACATCTCTTTGCAGTTGTGAAACTTCAGGCAAAACACTAAATGTTTCTAAGCCTCAGTTTCCCCACCTGCAAAATAAAGAGGAATATTTTTCTCTTGACCAGGCACAGTGGTTTGACCTATAATCACAGCACTCTGGTAGGTCAAAGTGTTGATAGCTGGAGGGCAGGAGTTTGAGATAATATATATTATATTTTATATATAAGTAATATATGTTTTAAGTATATATATTATATAGTATATATAAAATATAAACATAAAATATAGTATATATAAAATATATATAATATAATATTATAATATAAATATAATCTATATAAATAAAAGCTGGTATGGTGACACATGGCTCTAATCCCAGCTACTCAGGAGGCTGAGGCAGGAGGACTGCTTGAGCCAGGAGTTTGAGGTTGCAGTAAGCTATGGTAATGCCACTGCACTTTAGCCCAGGCAACAGAGTAAGACCATGTCTCAAAAAATAAATTAATTAAGTGAAATAAAAAGTTAAATAAAATAAAATAAACCTTCATAAGATAGTAAATTTTATGTAGAAATAAATTCTCTCTTACAATGTTACTGTCAGGTTGAAAGGAAATAAAGCCTTCAAAGTGCTCAGCGCCTATCTGACTCCGCTTGGTAAATGTTAACAATAATATTTGAGAAACCGATGTCAGGAAGATGAGAAGAGTCAACTTGGATGAGCCCTTTGACTCTTGCAGAGGGACTCAATCTTTGTAAGCAAGAGACAGAAGAGGTTGGGAGAAGGTCCCAAATGAAAGTCAGTGCAACACAAGTTTAGGGGCCATCACTGCTCTCCAGGGCTCCTCCTGGATAAGATCTTTTGTATATGCCCTCCAGAAATCTCATATTCTTTTATGTTACATATTATAATCAAAACATATTACAGGCAATAATCTCCACCCATAAGTGTCCTTAGGCTTTCCTAAAATGTTCAATGGCCATAACCACTGCTTTCCCTTTTGTGAGCTGTTCCGGGTTCAGGGATTCTGTTGTTTCCCAAGTTGATAGTACCGCAGTCTCCTTCCTAAATAAGACTATGTACAACTGGGTTGCACCAACCTGGTCCTAACACTTATTTTTTTCCTGAGAAATATCCTGGAAATTGCCTTAAATTGCCTTTCTGGAAAATAACCAAAATCTGCCACATACGATAAAAATCCAGTCTAGGTTTTCATAAATCATTATATGTTGCCATTTAATTATGGAGAAAATTGAGATTCTAATCGGTTAAGCAATTTTTACCAAGATCATACCTAAGGAGAGATGTGGTCCAAATAAATCTGTTTCAAGCTATAAAGAAAGAAGCAAAAGCCTAGACCACAAAAAATACAAAATCAATCTTAAGCCTCTTCGCCCATAGAAGTTGAGTATTTGCCTAGCAGCCTTAGAGAGGTGCTTTGATTTCAAAGATTTAGAGTTGGGTCTGTCCCCCTCCCACCTGCCTCTAAGAGAGCAATATGATATGGTAGAAAGAGCTCAAGATTTGGAGTTAGAAAGTCCTGGGTTCAAATGTTGGTTCTATTCCTTCCAAGTTGGGAACTTCCTGAACCTCTCTGAGTTTTACTTTGTTCATGAGTAAAATGGTCCTGGCTATAGCCAACTTGTAGGACTGCAGGAAGAATTAAAGCTAATTATGAAACAGGGCCTGGCATGGGTGTGGAGACCTGATATGGCTACATCTGCACCCCAACATTCTGCCACCTAATCTCTTGTCAACTGCCGTGAATAAGTGTGTCCTTAATCACAGAGAAGCCCCCTGGAACCAGCCATGAAATATACAGAAAATGGACTTAGACGATTTTAGAATTAGATGCTGAGAAAACTTCAAATTAGCCAAGTTTTCTCATGATCTAAAAGGAGGAAGAGCTAGGAACATTGGCTCATGCCTATAATCCCAACATCTTGGGAGGCTGAGGCAGGAGGATTGCTTGAGGCCAAAAGTTCAAGACCAGTCTGGACAACATAGCAAGACCCCTTTCTTTACAAAAAAATTTAAAACTTAGCGAGGCATGGTGGTGCATGCCTGTAATCCTAGCTACTCAGGAGGCTGAGGCAGGGAGCTGGAGGTTGAAATGAGCTGTGATTGCACCACTGCACTCCAGCCTGGGCAACAGAGTGAGGTCATGTCTCTAAAAAAATTTAATTTTTACTGAAACATAATAGATGCACATATTTTCATTTTATTACATGCGATAATGTAATGTATTCATGTAATTGGTACATATCAAATCAGGGTAATTGGAATACGTATCACTTTAAATATTTGTCTATTCTTTGTGCTTGAGACATTCAAATTATTTTCTTTTGTTCTGAAATATACAAAAGATCAGTCACCTTACCAATCTTTAAGATAACTTTTAGTTATCTATCAAACACTAGGTCTTATTTTTCCCAGCAAACTGTATGAATTTGTATCTGTTAATCACTCTTCACTCTCCCTTCCCCATCTTTTATAACTATCAAAATGTATGAAAAAAGTACAAAGAGGCATTATAAACAGTACCTTTCATTACTACAGATTTTATCAAAACTGGAAATCCTGATGTCACTACAGCAAAAAAAAAAAAACCTCTAGGTGTACTACACCAAAAAGAGTTTCTTCATAATTTAATTTTGATATTCATGGATTTATCAAATGTGGTTATGGATTCAGGGACTCTGAATTAGCAAAATCCACCCCAAGAGAATGAGGGATGTGGTGTTTAAAAGGCTAGGCAAATGGTTCAAGGGCATGGTTCCAATCAGGAATGCTGGGTGAGGATCCCGGTTCCTCTAAGTGTGAGGTCACCAGGTAGTGTCACATGTCTGATCTCAGTTTCTCATCTACAACTAAGATTAATGCCACCTGCCCAATTAGATTGTTGCCAGGTATCCATAAAATATTGTATGCAGAGGGTCCTAGGAGGGTAGAAAGGCCTTTGAAGAAATGAGATACGAATTGGGCTTCCATGCAACAGGTCCCAAGGATCACCTGGACTTTAGGAGGGACTTGGAAAGTTGTCAATGACATGCAAGTAGACTTATGATGTGACTCAGATCTGCACCATATGGCAACAAGAAATCATAGGAAATGCAGAATTCACCATGACTCAAATATAAAGCAAATTGAGCATAATTATTTTAAGCAATTGGTAGCTCACAAGAAAAGAGCATTGGCTTGACTTGGCGTTTGAAAGCTCCTCTTAGAGGCAGCAGAATTTTCACGCCATTGCCTCCTGTATATTTCCAATCACACTGTTAGTTAGCCTTTTAGTGTGAGGCATGGAAGTAATCCTAGTAGAGAAACCCCATGTACTAATTTCAGAATCAGCCGGTAGACAAAGTATGGAAGACTTAGCTAGAATAGCAAGCATTGTTATGCAAGTGGAATAAAAGATACATATTTTTTAAGTGGGGTGGGAGAAAGGCAAGAAGAAAGAACAGGGGAATGATTTCTTCATCTTAGTGAGAGTGAAATGTACTCAGTCAGTTACTGTAATAAAGACTACCTATACAGGATGTCCATAAAGTTTGTTTGCAATTTTAAATTACACGCTGTTTTAAATTAAACATGAACTTTATGGCCACCTGTATGTAATACTGAAACAAACATACAAATAAATTTAAAGGCAGCAATGTGACAAAGTTTATGTGAGAAACATGGATTATTTTTCAGAACAGGAAGTCAATGATTACTATCTAAAATTGGTGATGATAGTAGCAACAACAATAAAAGCTAATATTCTTTAGCTCCTTACGTGTGCTGGCCACTGTTCTATAGCCCTTACGAGGGTTAACTTACTTAATATTCAAAATATCCTTTCGATGTAAGAATCATTATTCCATTCTATGGATAACAAATTGAGACACAAAGTGGTTAGGTAACCCACTCAAGGTCACACAACCAAAAGGTAGCAAGTCCACAAGTTTCAATGCATTATTTATAATCAATGCCTTGTAAATAACCAAAAAAATTCTAAAATAATATTATGTCGAAGACAATGGCCTCTGAGCTACAATAGTAAAGATTAAAGTGCAAAGGAATGCTTTTAGTTTTCCACTAAGGCTATTTGACTAGGTAATTTTTTGACCATCTGCCAAAATAGTTATATAAGAAGGAAAATAAGTCAGTAGGTACCAGAAGGTAACCGTCAACATGAAGAATAGACTTGTCTTTCTACTTGTTTTTTCTTTCTTTTCTTTCTTTTTGTTTTTTTGAAAAGTAAATTTATTTCAGGTTAATGTGAGGGTACAAACAACCACGCCAAAATATTTGATTTTTCTGGGTAGAATCCCTCTTATGGTTACGTCCCTCACATAAAAAATGGAAGCTTAGTACCAAAAGAAAGTCATCAGGATCGTCTCCTGTATTTTTTCTGAACATTTTGTCATTCCGTGTAGTACATATAAGTCTACAATTCCCTTTGAGTTAATTTTTGTGAAAGATACTAGGTCTGCATATAGATCTATTTTTTCATATATAGATTTCAATTTTTCCCATCACCATTTGTTAAAAAGATTATCCATTTTCCATTAAATTTTCTTTCCTCAATTATCAAAGGTCAGTGATTATATATGTGTGTAACTCTCTCAGGGGTGTATATTCCACTCCATTGTTTTATGACCATTCTATTTCCAATACCACTGTCTTCATTGTAGCTTTACAGTAAGTTTGAAATGGGGGAGTAAAAGTCTTTTAACTTCTTCTTCAGGAAAAGAAAAAGGTGTGCCAGCCTTCCCAGTGCCCATTCAATGAGAACCCCCCAACTCTCTTCCCTCCCTTTTCCTACCCCTCCCCCAACTTCACTAGAAATGAGGTTTTCCTCTCTGTGTCCATGCCTCAGATCGTCTACTGACTTCATATCAGTATTGAGTGCATTGGATAATTGCTTCTCAATCCTTGTGATACTTTACTAAGAAGAATGTGTTTCACCTCCATCCGGGATATTACAAAAGATAGGAAGTCACCATCTTTTTAAGGCTGAATAGCATTACCGTGTACACGTACCACAATTTGCTAATCTTTCTACTTCTGAAAGGCTTTCAGGAGAAGTGATTAAAAGTGTAGTGAGTGTCTAGAAGGGGAAAAACTAAGACCAATGTGCGAAAGGTAGCAAGAGAGCGGGTCCAGGTTTGCAAAGAGAACTAACAGGTGAAGCGTCATCCACAGATGGACGTTCAGGCAACCGCACGACCACATGGCAGACATGGGGTAGATGAGATTCCAGCCCCAGATGGGGTTAGAACAGATGTTGTCTACATCTCTTCCAAACCTGACAATTTTATGTCTCTTATCTTCACAGAAATTTCCAAAGGCAAACCAGAGAATTCATTAAATATGAAATGCCAGCTCAAGCCTCACTTCCATAAAATTATAGAAGATGCATAAGGAGAATCAGCCAGGTTCAGAATTTCTGAAAACCAAGCTCTATAAACAGGCCTGGAATTACAAACCAAACTTCTAGCATAGAGGGAAAGATTCTGTCCTTCAATTCTGGGATTTTTATTTAGAAATTTCATGCTCATCCTCAGACCAACCATCTACACGGAATCCATGGCCAAGAATAATCTCACCAGAGTAACTGAATTCATTCTCATGGGCTTCACTGACCACCCCGCATTGGAGCTTCCCCTCCTCCTGGTCTTTCTGAGTTTCTACCTAGTCACCCTGCTGGGGAACATAGGGATGATTATTCTAATCCGAGTGGATGTGCGACTCCACACCCCCATGTACTTCTTCCTGAGCCACCTTGCCCTGCTGGACACTGGCTACGCCTCGGTCATCACCCCTCAGATTCTGGCCACACTGGCCACAGGCAAAACGGTCATCTCCTATGGCCGCTGTGCTGCCCAGTTCTTTATCTTCACCCTCTGTGCAGGCACAGAGTGTTTCCTGCTGGCAGTGATGGCTTATGACCGCTTTGTTGCCATCAGCAGTCCACTGCGCTACACCGTGACTATGAATCCCAGAATCTGCTGGAGTCTGGTGGTCGGAGCCTACACCTGTGGGGTGTCGGGAGCCATCCTGCGTACTGCGTGCACCTTCACTCTCTCCTTCTGTGACAACAACCAGATCGACTTCTTCTTCTGTGACCTCCCACCCTTGCTGAAGCTCACCTGCAGTGACACAACAAACAGGGAGATCGTCATCATCTTCTTTGGCAACTTTGTGATTTTGGCCAATGCTTTCATCATCCTGATTTCCTACCTGCTCATCATCAAGGCCATTTTGAAGGTGAAGTCCTCAGGGGGCAGAGCCAAGACTTTCTCCACATGTGCCTCCCACCTCACTGCTGTGGCCCTTTTCTTTGGGACCCTCATCTTCATGTATCTACGGAGTGGCTCAGACAAATACCTAGCAGAAGACAAGGTGGTGTCTGTCATATACACGGTGATCATCCCCATGCTGAACCCTCTGATCTACAGCTTGAGAAACAAGGACGTGAAAGCTGCCTTCAGAAAGGTCGCTGGCCGATTCCAGGTGCCCCAGAGGGTGTAGAGCTGTTTGAAGGGGTCACTTACTTCAGCACCCTTTCTTCCCATATCAATGTATCCTAGGCAGCAGAACTATGGGCAACCTATACCTACAAACAGAAAAAAGATAGGCAGGAACCAGCAGACCCACAAGAAAAACAGCAGATGTTTGCAGCAATTGCATGCTATTTTCTTCTTATTCCCTGTAACCCCCTTCCAGTCCATTCCTTAGCACCCAGCAATCTCCTACTACTTTTTTTTTTTTTTGAGAGAGAGAGAGAGTCTCACTGTGTTCCCCAGGCTAGAGTGCCATATTATCAGCCTAACTCACAGCAACCTCAACCTCCTTGGCTCAAGCAATCCTCCTGCCACAGCCTTCCGAGTAGCTGGAACCACAGGTGCATACCACGATGCCTGGCTAGATTTTCTATTTTTGGTAGAAAGGGAGTCTTGCTCTTGCTCAGGCTAGTCTGGAACACCTGGCCTCAAGTGACACTCCTGCCTCTGCCCCCCAGAGTGCTAGGATTTCAGGCACGAGCCACCACCCCCAGCCGTCCTGCTACTCCTTGATGTCACGACTTATAGAATCTCAAAGGTCTGTGGAGCCTTGAGTTTATTTCATCCCACACCAACACTCTTCCCACCCAGGCCTGGGCCTGCCGACCTTTCCCTTTGCTTGTGCTGCCATCCATTCTACCTTTCCCTCTGGTCAAAGATCATCTGGGATCCCCGTAATAATTGGCCTTTTTTTTTTTTTTACCGTGTGAGGGTCTAAACTTTCAATAAGCAGGGAGTATTATATAAGACAAGAGCCAGGGGCTCGGTACCCATAGTTCAGTGGTTGGGGCACTGGCCACATACACAGAGGCAGGCAGGTTTGAACCCAGCCCGGGCCTGCTAAACAACAGTGATAACTGCAACAACAACAAAAAATAGCCTGGGCACCACCTGTGGCTCAAAGGAGTAGGGCACCAACCCCATATACTGAGGTGGTGGGTTCAAATCTGGCCCCGGCCAAAAACTGTAAAAAAAAAATAGCTGGGCATTGTGGCAGGTGTCTATAGTCCCAGCTACTTGGGAGGCTGAGACTATAGAATCACTGAAGCCCAAGAGTTAGAGGTTGCTGCAAGCTGTGATGCCACAGCACTCTCCTGAGGGCAACATAGTGAGACTCTGTCTCAAAAAGGAAAGGAAGGGAGGAAGGGAGGAAAGGAGGAAGGAAGGAAAGAAAGAAAGAGAGACAAGAGCCAGAGGTGGGAAAACTGTGGCCTTGGGGCCCCATGTGGCCTTCTGGATCCTTGAGTGTGGCCTTTTGACTGAATCCAAATTTTATAGAACAAGCCCTTTTAATAAAGGGATTTGTTTTCTCTAGTTTGGACCCAATTGCCAACTGGCCAAGGGAAGGAAGTATTTGAGAAACAGGCTTCTGCTTTACCTGTGATACCAACTCAGGTCCTCCTTACCTCAAAGGGTCTTTTTTCTTGCTCAGACCAGAACAATGGAATTTGCAAATTGTCTAACCACTTGCCAACTCACTGGTTCCATGGTTCCTGCTTTAATGTGACTCTGACCTCCTCCAGATGACTTGAGCCATCTCACCTTTGGAAATGTGTCCTCCAGGGCCAGCCCTCTCGTTTCTGAGAGGCACAGTGCATTGCTGCCCCCCACCTGATTGTCTGTCTCATAAACAGTTCTCTCCTCCCACACATCCTGTTTCCAGAGGATGTTACAAAAATTAAATAAGATGGTGACTCAAAATATCTTAGCACGAATCAGGTGTTTAATATAGAGAGTTCTCTTCCTGTTCTCCCATTTCTGATGTGAACCCGTGACCCCTGCCACAATTCCATGGCCAATATCAAAAAAGAAATGAATCACAGGACCATGATTATGGAAGTCAATGACAAGTGTGTCCTGAGAAAGATGAACAAGTCAATCCTCTGCACTAAGGAATAAAGCAAACGAGTATTTAACTGAAGAGATGAGGGATGCATTTATTTGCATCCTACACAGACAAGAATAACAAAAGGATGCATCTTTTAACTGAATAGGTCATTTGGTGCCCAATGAACACCTCTACCCAACTTTGATTTTATGAGATGTTGCTCTTCCTTGTTCCTCCATGTGGAAACAACCATTTTATGGTTTTTTTAATGACCCACGACACACCTGGCAGATGAATGAGGCAGAACTAAGCACCTGACCTGTGTTAGGCTAATAACAATTTTCCATGGGCGTTATGAAGCTTAGCATGTAGAAGAGATTCAGAAAAGAAAATCAGGTTGACCAAGGGTAGAGAATATCCAAGTAGCCACTAAACCTGTGAAGAAATGCTTATTCTCATTAGTGATCAGGAAAATGTGAATATAAAACCAAAATATATTCAGTAGATTAGCAAAAAATTTAAAAGTATGCCTCCACCATGTTGACAAGGATATGAAAAATGGATAGCACGAATTGGTTTAACATCTTTGTAAAACAATTTGACATTATTCTTTAAAAATAAAGGATACAAAGATACATGTAAGCAGTGACCCAGCTATTCCAGCAGCCTAGCAATACACACAGCAGTGGTTCTCAACCTTCCTAATGCCTCCTAATGCTGCAACACTTCAATACAGTTCATGTTGTGGTGACCCCCAACCATAAAATTATTTTCATTGCTACTTCATATCTGTAATTTTGCTATTGTTATGAATGGTAATGTAAATATCTGATATGCAGGATAAATTTTCTTTGTTACAAAGGGTCGTGACCCACAGGTTGAGAATCACTGCATTAGAGAAACTCTCACCCATGCACCCCAGGATATGAGTATGGAATGTTTGTAAAGCATTGCTATAATAGCACAAAATTCAAGATGGTTACCTGCAGTTTTTTATTCTGATGGCCTGGAGTGTAGGTGTGATGGCTGGAGACCTGGCAGCTATTATGGACCAGAAGGTGGCCTTAAAAATGAATGCAACGAATAGAAGGCAACAGAGCAAGAAAAAAGAGATGCCTAAGGTCCTGATGACATTTCTAATCCACTATATGAGCTTCCCATCTTCAGGATACTTTCATGGAAGAAAGAAATAAACATTTATCTTACTAAAGAAAGCAACTAGAATCAACTGCATATTGTTTTTTCAAAAATAGGCTTAACAAAGTCATACTGTTAGGGATATGTACACAAATGACAAAGGTTTAAGTTAAATAAGTAAATGATTATAACCACAGCCAAGACATAGGAGCAAGTGGGAATTGGGAAGAGGAAAGCCTCCTAAGAACTTCTGGAGAAAAAGTATTTTGCTTATCTTGGTCTGATAGTGATTACCGGGTATTTGTTTCATAATTGTTTATTAAACTGTAGCCATTTTTTATAGTTTATTTTTGTGTATATTATATTTTGCAACAAAAATGCAAACCAATAGATTAACTACCTTCCCACCACTAAGCTAAGATGAAGGCCTGAGCATGGGTTCTGTGTCCACAGTAGACGGCAGCACACACCCCTCTTTCCTTGGCAACAACATGGTAGGATTCTAGGGGTACTAAGAGGCTCCTCCTCAGTAATGACTTTTTCTTGCTCTGCTGTTGTTACTAATTTAGAAAATTAAATCATTAAATCAGTCTTTCCTTTTATTTTTAATTGACAAAAATTATATGTACACTATCAGGCTGGATGAGTAGCTCTGCCTGTAATCCTAGCACTCAGGGAGGCCAAGGTGGATGGATCACTTGAGCTCAGAGTTCAAAACCAGCAAGAGCAAGACGCCATGTCTACTAAAAATAGAAAAATTAGCTGAGGTGTGGCAGGTCCCTGTTGTTCCAGGACGCTGAGGCAGGAGGATTACTTGAGCCCAAGAGTTTGAGGTTGCTGTGAGCTATGATGCCATAAGCACTCTCTACCCAGGGTGACAGAGTGAGACTGTCTCAAAAAAAAAGAAAACTGTACATATACTATTTATGGTATACAACACAATGCTTTGATATATATATGTATACAGTGTAGAACTGCTACATCAGGCTAATTAACATACATCATCTCACATTCATGTCTTTTTTTGTGATGTGAATACTTAAAATCAACTTTCTTGGCAATTTCCAAGTTTCAAGTTTCTAAGCAATCTTACTTTATATCAAAGCTAAATATCCTATAGGTCTGAATACTTATCCCAAAGAACATTCTGGAAAGCCTGGTCTTGGTGAGAATGTAGGGCTCACAGGGGTCTTAAGAACTGCCTCTGAGGAGCTCAGTCAGACTCCCCCAAAATTCAAACGAGTTCAAACTGGGTCTAGAAGGAAGCCAAAACCTTGAGCAAACCAGTCTAATAGATAAAACAGAAGTGATCAAATCCACAGTAGCCGGGTAGTCCCAGGCTCCTCCCCCTGACCTTCACCTCCACTCTGATCACTGCACACAGCCTCCAGCAGCTGGCTGAGAAGCTGTGTGACCTCAGGTGAGACACACAACCCCTCTGGGCCTGCTTCCTCATGTATTCTGTCTCAGAAAATAAAAATAAATAAATAAATAATACCAGGTCTGCATTCTCCCTCCATTTCTTCCCAGCATGGAAGGAAGTGGCTCAGAGATGACAGCACTCATTCATTCCCTGCAGAGCACAAGGAGGAACATGGGAAATGATGTCATTCAGAGGCTGCCACTTACCCCTGAGCCTTTTATCTCCCAGGCCCATTATTTGCTTACCTAGAGGAAGAGAGGCAAGAATATAACACCCCTGCAGTCAGCTCTAGCCGAAGGGAGCAGGCTTCCCCCAGAAATTGGAAGCCCCGTCTCACTCCGTCATTTGTGATTTGCAGACAAGCCTGGGCTCACACAGCCCCCACTACAGGCAGGTAAATCATCACAGTGAGTTGTGAGGAAAGAGAGAGGGTCTCTCCGTCTCTCACTTATCATTAGCACCTTTGTACATGAGCAACACCTGAGGTGATATCCACATAATGATCCAACAGCCAGAGGACTCCACTGAACAGAGAACTCAGTGATTCAGAAACAAGATGATCCTGACTGGGTTGTTTGAGCAGAAAGGCAAAACAGCTGGCCACCCGGAGGACCTGGGAGGTCTGAATTTCACCCAGCAACACTACATAAAACTGGGCACACTGTCTCACCCTGCTACCTGCTGGGGGGGTGGGGCGGGGGGAGTATTCAAAGGTGGGTTTCCATATGCATAAAATTGTCCAGAGGAAGATTAGGTAATTACCTTTCTGTGGGTTTCAGATCCGCACAGAAATTTCCGTGGACCTGCTCAGAAAACAGAAGAAAATATTAACAGTGCTTCATAGAAGTCCCTCTCAGGAGCACTGCCAACCAGCTTTCTATGAGGTAATGTAAATCCTGTAACTACATTATGTGGGGGGAAAAAAGATGGTCCAGACACTACTGAATGTGCTTTCCTGATTTTTTTTTTTTTAACACAATGTACATTTTCTCTGGGTGACCTTTTAGATGAGATTTTTATCTTCCCCAGCCTTCAATTCTGACTTCCATAAAGCAAGCGCAGGAATTCCTGCCTTGCTGAGGCAGGAATCAGTAACAAATTTGTCATCAAATGCAGGGAACAATAGTTGGTACAAAGATATTAGTACTCCCTAGACACCACTCTATCACCGAGTGCTCAGAGCACGGACTGAGAATGGGCCCAGCTCCCTCTAAGGTGGTGTTCTCAGCTCGGGAAGGTCAGAGAGAAAGACATCTGCAACAAGAAGCTCTTGAGAAGATGATGTGGAAATGCATGCTCCAGAAAGAAAGTGCCATGAAGGAGGTAATGATTTGGGAAGTGCTGTTTCCTGGCCTCTGAGCATCCCAGCTGTGGGGCGTGGGTCCTCCCTTCCCAGCGGCCCCATCCTGGCTGTGTTCTTCTGGTTTGTACTTTTATGACTCTGGGGTCTTTCCTGAGGCACCAAACGGGACACCAGTGTTGAGGCCCCACAGAGATAAATTTGGAAGGGAATATTTTCCAACACACCAGGTAAAAGTTATTTCTTCGTGGGCTTCCATTCTCTCATCTGCCAAATGAAGAAAATGTGGTAAACCAAATGCATTCAAATCTTTCTTTGTTTAATGATGGAAACCTGTTCCCAAAAGAAATGAAGCACCTTGTTGTTTACCAGAGTTAGAAGAATTGCTGCTTTGTCTGAAGATGGGGCTGAGGTGGCAGCATCCCACCTGCTCAGCCGTCCCTTCATATCCCACTGCTGTGTCCCTTTGAGACAGCTCAGGAAAGCTGAGGCTCTGAGGAGCAGGGCTGAACAGCCGCCGAGGTCCTTTCCAGCTCAAGGGTTCTGTGTCTCTGGGGAGGATCCTGGGTACTTTCCTCAAGCATAGAGAGGAGCCTGGTGAGCCACCACTCCCAGTGTCTTGGGCCTCACTGAGCCCACTCTGAGGGCCCTGTGCACAGTGACCGCTGAGCACTGAGTAGTCCCCCTGATGCTTGCCTGTTCACCACGCCACATTCAAACACAGGACATCAGACAGAAGTGGACACAGAAACTGACAGGCAAGCTTGGGACTTTCAGGAGTGTTCTTAGAATAATGTAGGTTTTCCCACTGAGACAATCACTGGGACATTGCAAGTTGCAGCACCACTCTCCAGGAGAGAGCTGCCAGATGAACGTATCCCTCTCGGCAAATGAGGCCAATCAGAGCATGACAGTGTCTGTTCCTGAGTTGAGTGAACAAAGCTGTGCAAGTTTAATGGGACATGCCAAGGGCTGGACTAAAAGGTTGTGACCATTCTTGGGGGAAAAAAGTGCTGTGGTTAGCCAGTCACGACAGCCTAAATCATACTAGATAGGGGGATATTGCTATACATTTATAAGGCATATGAATATTTAGAAATATGAATTTGTGGTTATTTCACATATGGAAATATGCAGAGTAATCTTTTAAGAGCTTCAAAGAAACTTCTGATTCAGAAATAGCAAAAAGAAAGTCCTGTGAGGTCATCAAGTCCAGCGTGCCCTAAAAGATAGATCACAGACCACCAAATTTCCATACAAAAAGAAAGGTTCTGTGGCTAGATAATGATGGCAAATACTGCCTCAAGAGAGACAGTTATCAAATCATAAAATAGGATAATAGACTTGAGAGATAATTCAAGATGTCTACCGTAGAAAGTTCCGGAATAAGTTATGGCCAAAGGGAGGACAAGTCTAGAAGAAATGCCACAGTGTCAGCCTCAATCACAATCCAGCTGAAGGCATAAAAGCTACATTATCTGTCACATAACTGTCCCTGCAGACACAGCAGACAGTAAGTAGGCTGGCTACATATCTTCAACTTTTTAATTTATGTACTGAGCATTCCAAAAGAAAAAAAAAATCTAAATAAGCCCAAATCTCTTTTTAAGGTATTTAAATTAAGACAGCCTAAAATAATTTTTCTGTTTCAGTGGAGCCAAAGGTGATGGACCTCCAGGAGGTGATGAGCCACAGCCATGCTTAAGTTGTATTTATGAGGATGTAGAGAAGATTCAAAAATGATGGGAGCAGACAGTGGCAGGACAGAATAACCACCATAACAGCAGTGCTGAGAGGAAAGATGCATAAATTCCTGCTCTTAAGATTAATAATCTGGGACTTCCCTCGGTCCTCAGTTTCCATTAGACCCCATCACAGGAGATGGGACCCATGAGAGAAACCAGGGTTGTATACCCAAGCCACTGCTCATCAAATCTGATACATGTTGATTTTCACACATTAGTGGGGTTGCTAATTGTTAGAACTTGAGGAATTTGGTATTGTCTTTAAGTCTGAAATAGCAGGACTTTGGTTTTGCCTTATGACCCATGGAATTCCCAGGATCAAAATCAACAGGCAGCCTCAACAGTTTCTATGGAAGTCCTATAGCTAGTAGAAACCCCATATTTTACAAACGAGTCCTTAAACCTCATTTGGTCTTGGAAACCTGGATGGAGTGGCCTCCACCCCACTGCCCAGAGATGTGATCCTGGAGAACAGAGCCCAGAGCCACCAGTAGCCGGCAAGGAAACTCGCTCTCTACCAGAGAGGGGAGGATCAACCCAATTTCTCTAGAAAACTGGTTCTACCAAATACTATACACCTCCTTTCCACAAACTACCTCTAGAGTATAGACACTAAAAAGGAAAGTACACATAGAGGACTTATGGGCAAGAGGACCAGCAAAGGATGGTGAGACCCACAGTGTGTTGGAGTTACAACATGACCGTTTCAATCCCGGCATCCTCACTTGCAATTTATTCTTTGATAAGTCAGTTTAACTTTCTGAACCTCAGATAACACATTTCAAGAGTGAAACTCACATTGGCTATTCCAATCGTTATGAGTGAAACTCACTTTGGATTATTGGGAGAAACCAATCATTAAGTTAATGTAGAAATGTCCACATTATTAATGTGGAATCTAAAGGTTTCACAGACTCACTTTCTGTCCTAGGCCCTCAAAAAAAGAGATTTAAGACAGATGATGACCTGGTTCATAGGAGAGCAAAAATAGGTTACAAAATTACTCACAAGGAATTGTTCGAGTAACTGGGAATGTTTAACTTGAAAAAGAGACAACAGATAAAAATGGGCATTATCATTGTCTGTCTGGGAAGAGAGTGGTTTTACCCCACATGCAGAACCAAGTATAATACCAATGTGTAGAAGGTACAAAAAGAGCAATTTGGCTTTCTGAACAGACAGGATTTTCCAAAGGTGGAGTGGCCAGAGAGTCCCCATCACACAAAGAATTAACACAGGGCCCTGCATCTGACAATACCCAGTCACTCAGGCACAGCCCAAGAGGCCAGAAGAGGCATGCCTAGGCTAGATGAGATTTGCTGGGGGTGTTCTAGAAGAAACTCTATACTCATCCTTCCCATCTTGATAGTCTATGGTTCTCTGGTCTTAGAGACCATTCCAGATAATAAACAAGTGAATTTGAAGAAATACTGACCCAGGCCCAACTTCAGGAGGGGTCCAGGAGCAGGTGAATGATAATAACTGCCAGGTGTGGGTTCTTAATGATATTTTCTTCTGTCTCTGAGCAGAGAACACCTGAGACATTTACCTAACCCCTGACACTGAAGAAAGCAAAGACTCTCAATTCCAAAACCTCCAACTCCATTCTCTCCAGGCCAACCAGCTACATGGAGCCTATGGCCAGACAGAACCTCACCACTGTGACAGAGTTCATTCTGGTGGGCTTCACTGACCATCCTGAATTGGCTGCTCTGCTCTTCTTGGTGTTTCTTGGTTTCTATCTCGTCACTATTCTGGGGAATGTGGGACTGCTTATTCTAATCCGAGTGGATGTGCGACTCCACACCCCCATGTACTTCTTCCTGAGCCACCTTGCCCTGCTGGATGCCAGCTATGCCTCAGTCATCACTCCTCAGATTCTGGCCACACTGGCCACAGAGAAAACCGTTATCTCCTATGGCCGCTGTGCTGCCCAGTTCTTTTTCTTCACCCTCTGTGCAGGCACAGAGTGTTACCTGCTGGCAGTGATGGCTTATGACCGCTTTGTCGCCATCAGCAGTCCACCGCGCTACACCGTGATTGTGACTCCAGGCACCTGCAGGGGCTTATTGGCTGGTGCCTACATCTGTGGGGTTTCAGGGACCATCCTCCGTACCACGTGTACCTTCACCCTGTCCTTCTGTCACAACAATCAGATTGACTTTTTCTTCTGTGACCTCCCACCCCTGCTGAAGCTCGCCTGCAGCAGCATGACACAAAGTGAGATTGTCATTCTCTTTTTTGCAAAATTCATGTTCCTAGCCAATGTCATGATCATCCTGATCTCCTACACGCTCATCATCAGAGCCATTCTGAGGATGAAGTCTACTGGGGCACGAGCCAAGACCTTCTCCACCTGCACCTCCCACCTCATCACTGTTGTCCTCTTCTTTGGGACACTTGCCTTCATGTACCAGAGAAGTAACTCAGACAAATCCCCAGAGGAGGACAAAATTGTTTCTGTCTTTTACACTGTCATCATCCCTATGCTGAACCCCTTGATCTACAGTCTGAGGAATAAAGACGTAAAAGCTGCATTCATAAAAGTTGTCGGAAAACTCAAGCTCCCAAAGAACGTAGCTTTGGGTGAGAGTCCTTCGTCCTGACCCATCTTCTCCCCAGATCTTCAGATTCTGAGGGGCACCAACACCACAGGGTGCTTGCCCCTGAGAATGGACAACAGGTAGCTTTCTTCACCACATGAAAGTGGACAGGAGACATTTGTTTGGATGACTTCCACCTCCCTTTTCTTTCCCTTCTCCTTCTTTCACCCTCCCAAACTTTCTGGGATCTAGGAATACTCTCTGCCATCACAGAGGTTTAAAGTACATGGTCATAACCAACCTGATTCCACATCCATCCTCCAACCTCCAACTCACTATTCTTCGGTTTTCCCAATTGCCCCTTTTTCATCCTTTTGTCACTGCGCTCACAGACTCTGGTTTTCACCCTTTATAGAAAATTATTGCTGTGAAGTGTACAAATGGGAGAATAAGAGTTGTTTTTTTAATTTATGATATGGGTCACCTGTCAACTTATTATGAAGTTGATGAAAACAAACCTGTAAACCCAATGGAATTTCTACTTGGTACAGGTTAGAGTGGTAAGGGAAAGGTTGCTTTCTTCTGGCTACTCCTCCTCTCATGTCTTCCTAAATGATTTCTAATATCTTCAGGACTATAATATGAACTTCTCAAGTGACAATTCTCTATATTCTGAACTCTAATTCCTTTGTTTGTTCTCCTCCTAAACACAGTGCCTGACTCATGAAAATTACTTACTCTCAATAGACACATTCCCAGAGTCTGCAAGGTCAGCAATGATAGACCTGTAATAAATAGCCATAAGGACTCAGGAAGCAATAGTCTCTGTGGTTAGGGAAGTAAGCAATTACTGCCCCCGCCAGATGGTGAACTCCTTGAAGATAGAGTCCTAATACTTCACTTAATAGTCTCTTCTCTAAATTGCTGTTTCTAGTATAAAAACTACTAGACACTCATTGAGTTAAAGAAGATAAAAATAAATGTAAAAGCATCCCTCATTCCTGAACTGACATAATTAATATTATCAAAATGTCCATATTACCCAAGGCAATTTATATATTCAACACTATTCCCACCAACATTCCAATGGCTTTTCTTACAAAAAAATACCAAAAAAAATTTTTTTAAGGTATTTGGAACAATAAAAGATCCAGAATTGCCAAAACAATCTTGAGGAAAGAATAAGCTTCCTGATTTCAAAATACATTATAAAGCTACAGTAATTCAAACAGTATGTTACAAGCATAAAAACAGACATATGGATCAATGGAACACAAAAGACAGCTCAGAAATAAACCCACACATACATAGACAATTAAGCTTTAACAAGGATATCAAGAATATGTGATGTGGAAAAGATAGTCTCTTTAACAAGTGGTAGTGAGAAAACTGGATATCCATATGCAAAATAATGAAATGTGACCCTATCTTATGCATACACAAAAATCAACATGAAATGGATTAAAAACTTAAAGGTAAGACCTAAAACTATACAGCTCCTAGAAGAAAACACAGGGGAAAAATTTCATGACATTGGTCTTGGCAATGATGTCTGAATATGACATTAAAAGCACAGACCAAAAAAAATCAAAAATTGACAAGTGGGATTACAACAAAACAAAAAGCTTCAACACAGCAAAGCAAGCAATCAAAAGTAAAAATGCAACCCATGGAATGGGAGAAAATATTTGCAAATTTTATAAGGAGTTAATTTCTAAAATATATAATAGAACCTATATAGTTGACCACCTCATTAAGTTGACCTAATTTTCATAGACTGGACATGTGCCATAGGTACATATAGTGCAGTATGCCTAGTTCCTCATATTGACTGCCTCAGTATGTTGACCAATTTGTTACAGTCCCTTGAGTGGTCAACTTAGGTTCTATTGTGTAAGAAACTCCTATAATGTCATTGTAAAAAAATCAATTAAAAAAGACACAAAGGGAAAAAAATGCACAAAGGAACTAAATAGATACTTCTCCAAAGACTACCTACAAATGGCCAATAGGTATATGAAAAGATGCTCAACATCACTAATCATATGGGAAATGCAAATCAAAACCACAATGAGATATCATTTCATGACCAATTAAAAAAAGAGTAAAAAAGAAAAAGAAATAAATATAGGCAAGAATGTAAAACTAGTGGAAACGTTGGACATAGGTTGACCTCCATGAGATCAATTCTTTTAGTTTCCATGTAGAGTGAGACCATTTGACATTTATCTTTCTGTGCCCAGCTTATTTTTCTTAACATAATGTCTACCAGTTCCATCTATGCTACTGCAAATGACAGAATTTATTCTTTTTATGGCTAAATAATATTCCATGCATATATATATATACACACACACCACATTTTCTTTATCCATTCATCTTTCAATGAAAATTTAGAATTCTATATCCAGTGGAAATATCATTCAACAATGTGTTAAATTGGCATTTTTAGATAAATTGAAGCTCAAAGAGATAGTTGGCATCAGACAAAGCCAAACTATAAGAAATACTAAATATAAATGTACAGATAATAAATATAAATAAAAAGAAATGGCACCAAATGTAGATGCCTAGATCTATGGGAAGGGGAAAAAACATAAAGAATAAACAAGTATAAATAGTAAAGACTGTGGGCAGGCCTGTGGCTCAAAGGGGTAGGGCGCCAGCCCCAAATGCCAGAGGTGGCGTGCTCAAACCCAGCCCCGGCCAAAAACTGCCAAGAAAAAAAAAAAGTAAAGATTGCTTTTTCAAATCTTTTGGAAAATATTGGGACAGTTTACAATAAGATTTGTAAAAATTAAAATAATAACAAAGTATGTGACATTGGTAACATGTACAAAAGCAAAATATGTGACGATTATAATACAAAGAGCAAGTGGAGGAAGGAAATGGAATTGTACCATTATAAAATTAACTCAAGTAATTTGCAATAAATTAAGAGTATGTACTATCATTCTTAGAGCAACCATTAAGTGACAAGCGAAAATAGCTATTTATTTTCTGGAGCTCCTCCCTTGAGGGTTAGAGCTTGCTTCCCCTCTGTTTGAATTAGCTGGTCTACATGGACCATGATATGTGGCTAAAGCGATGCTTTGTGAGTTTTGAACGAAGGTCCTGAGAGGCCTTGCAGCTTTTGCTCTCACACCCTTGAAATGCTGCCCCTCAGGGTGACACCCTGAGGATGAGACACAGACTGCCTGGAGGAGAGACCTGAACAGCCCAGCCCACCTAGCTGGGTCATCACCCTGCGCTATGTAGAACTGAGGCCCCCAGATGATCTGATTCACTGGATATCATAAGTAGATAAGTGCATGCTGTTTTAAGAAACTAAATTTGGAAGTAATTACTCACCAGAAAAATGCATATTGTGACTTTAGAGCAATTGCTTTAAAAACTAAGTAATAATGAGCATGACATAAACAATTATGACTAAAAAGCCAAAAGGGGACACAGAAAAGAATACTTTAAAAAAAGGAAAAAATGCTTGACTAATAGCAAACAGGACAGGAAAGGACAGCCAAGAGAGCAAAGAGCAAATTTCACAAATAAAAAACATATCACCAGGTAAAAGATATTTAATCACATTAAATATAAAGAAATGGATGGGTGCAGTGGCTCACGCCCATAATCCTAGCACTCTGAGAGGCCGAGACAGGTGCAATGCTTGAGCTCAGGAGTTCAGGACCAGCCTGAGCAAGAATTAGACCCCGTCTGTACTAAAAATAGGAAAAATAGCCAGATGTTGTGGCTGGTACCTGTAGTCCCAGCTACTAGGGAGACTGAAGGAAGAGAATCACTTGAGCCCAAGAGTTTGAGGTTGCTGTGAGCTATTGACACCACAGTACTCTACCCAGGGTGACAGAGTGAGACTCTGTCTCAAAATTAATTAATTAATTAATATATAAATAAGATATAAAAAAGAATGGCTCACTCCAACCAAAAGACAAAAATTGCCACACAATTAAAAGCATTAATAAGAATCTCTGTTTACATGCTATTTAGAAGGGACACAGTTGAAAGTAAAGACACAGATGTGTTGAAAATAAAAGAATGGCTCAGTGCCCATAGCCCAGTGGTTAGGGTGCTGGCCACATACACCGGGGCTGATGGGTTCAAATTCGCCCCAGGCCTGCTTAACAAACAAAAAAATAGACGGGCATTGTGGCAGGCACTTGTAGTCCCAGTTACTTAGGAGGCTGAGGCAAGAGAATCGCTTAAGCCCAAGAGTTAGAGCTTACTGTGAGCTGTGATGCCTCAGCACTCTACAGAGAGCAATATAGTGAGAGTCTGTCTCAAAAAAAAAAAATGGAAAATAATATGTCATGCAAACCCTAAGCATAAGAAAGCCAGGGTTGGTATGTTAATATTAAACAAAAGAAAGGTTTGAAGCATGGCAGACAACGTGGACCAGAAACAAATGACCAGCACTGCAAAGGAGCCTCTGGATCTTATCAGGCTCAGCCTGGATGAGTGAATTTATGTGAAAATGAGAAATGACTGAGAGCTTCAGGGCAGATTACATGCTTATGATCAACATTCAGATATGATATCGGGAGACTAGATCATGCCTGGAAATAAAGAAAATGTTTTAAACTGAACACTAAAGAAAATAAACATGAAGATGTGTGGATGATGCTAAAGCAGAGTTAAGAGTTGTAAATAATTATAATAGGAAAGAAAGATCTAGAATCAATGATCTAAGCTTCTAACCTCAAGAATCTAGAAAAAGATGATCAAACTAAATCCAGATAAAATAAAATAAAAGAAGTATTAACAATGAGAAAACAGAGCAATAAAATAGAAAACAAGTGAAATCAATTATACCTCAACAAAGCTGTTAACAAAAATAGATTCCTTAAAATCCAGTGTAGACAAACTTTGGTTCCTTGAAAAGATTAGTAGGGCGGAGCCTGTGGCTCAGTGGGTAGGGTGCCGGCCCCATATACCAAGGGTGGAGGGTTCAAACCCAGCTCTGGCCAAACTGCAACAAAAAATAGCCAGGCATTGTGGCAGGCACCTGTAGTCCCAGCTACTCGGGAGGCTGAGGCAAGAGAATTGCCTAAGCCCAGAAGTTGGAGGTTGCTGTGAGCTGTGTGATGCCATGGCACTCTACTGAGGGCAACAAAGTGAGACTTTTTCTCTATTAAAAAAAAAAAAAGAAAGAAAGAAAAGATTAGTAGAAGTTATAAAAACCAATAATCTAAATGAAAAAAAGGACATTACTACAGAACTTATTAGTATCGTAAACTATAAGGAGACATTATAATTAACACAATAAATTTAGCAACTTAGAAAAAACAGACCGATTCCTTATTAAACATAACTTTCACATACTAAAACAAAAAGAACTAGAATCTGAATGTCATGTATCTGTTAAAGAAATTGAATCTGTCATTAAGAACTGTCTCTCTTCCTCTCCCTCTGCAAAGGAGAAGAAAAATCCCAGTTGAGATGATTTCTCCCAAACATTGAAGGAAGAAATACTAGTTCTATACCTATCTCTCTAGAAAATAGGGAGGAATGCTTAACTTGTTTTTTAATTAGCTTTACTGAGGCTCAACTGATGTAAAATAAGCCACACAAATCTAACTGTACAATGTGATGAGTTTTGCCATATGGTCTGTACCCACCATTACCACGATCAATATAAAAACCAAATCCATTAACCAAAAATGTTCTTCATTCAGCTTTGTAATCCATCTCTCTCCCATTCCCCAGCTCCCTTTACAAACCCTTACTTGCTTTGGGTCATTAGAGATTAGTTTGCATCTTTTAGAGTTTTACATAAATTGAATCAAAAGGATTTATTTTTCGTCTTTCTTTATTCAGCATAATTATCTGGAGATTCTGCAACATTAGTTAGTTTTTATTGTTGAATGACATTCCATTAGCCATTACTGGCTATATCAAAATTTGTTTACTCATTCACCTGTGGGTACACATTTAGTTTGTTTTCAATTTTTGCCTGATACAAATATAACTTCTATGAACATTTATCCATAAGTCTTTGTGTGGACATATGATGCCTTTTTATTTCTCTTCAGCAAAAACCTAGAAGTGGAATGGTTGGTTTTTGTGCTAGGTACGTGTTTAAGTATTTAAGCGACTGCCAAGCTACTTTCCAGAATGATTTTCCATTTGACTTTCCACCCACAATGGAGAGTTACAATTTCTTTATCTGGTTTCCCACTCTTGGTATGGTCGATATAAAATTGTATGACTTTGGAAAAAAAAAAAAAACACCAGTTTCTCATAAAGTTAAATATACATGTATCCTATGTTCCTTTAGTTAAGGGAAACGAATGTATATCATCCAAAAAGACCTTCCCAAGGATGTCCACAGCAACTTTTCACAACAGCGCAACACTAAAACAACCCACATGTGCAGGGGAAGAAAAATGGATAAGCAAACTGTAGTATATTCGTACTCAGCAATTTTTTAAAAAGATGAACTATTTACACGGACAAAAACATGCACAAATCTCAAAAAAGTATTATGCTGAATGAATTAAGCCCGACACAAAAGAACCTATTCCATGATTTATTTTACATGAAGTTCAAATAGGCAAACCAATCCATGGTTAATAGACATCAGAATAGGAGTTGTCTGTGCAGAGAAGGGGAGGAGGAGTGTCTGGAAAGGGGCAAGAGGAGATTTTCTGGGGCTTATAAATCTTCTGTGTTTTGATCTGGGCGGTGGTTATAGAGGCACGCACACATAGCTTTAAAACTCATTCAGCTGTACGTGCTGTATGTAAATTAAACCTCAATAAAGTGCTGTTGACACAAAACAGAAAACGTGTATTTGGTAATCAGTTCCAAGAAAAAGGGAAAGAAGGAAGAAAGAAAGGGAGGAAGGGAAAGAGGGAGGGAGGGGACAGGAAGAGGGAGAAGAAAGAAAGAGGAAGAGAGAGATGGGACAGAGAGGGGAGGGGGCAGGAAGCAGAGGGGTAGGGAAAGAGGGAGAGAAAGGTAAAAATGGGTCACAGTCTCCCAGAACAGTCTCTAAATACACTGTTGTCCAGCATCCCTGTCAATGCAGCAGCATTTGTCCCTCATTTTTCACTTTTTGGCTTTAGTTTTTCAGTGGACTTTTCATCAGTTTCCCCATGGTCAGCCCTGGAACTGCGTGAGACACGTCTGCAGTGAACAGAGTTGTCACTTCGACACACAAATCAGTCACACAAATCAGTCATGTCCTTTCTGTCTTTTCAGATTTCTGGTTTCTTTCCAGACTAAAATCTCTTGCCCAAGAAAAGAACACAAGAGGTTCTCTGTTCTAACAAAAATAGTCTCTCAGGCACGAGGATCTTGGGAGGCTAATTTCTCTGGTCTAGGGCAGGAGTGAGAGAAATATTCAACACTGCTGCTGCTGCCAGCCACTTGGTGTACCAGCCAGACGTGGCACACAGTATGTGCCACGCTGATGGGTTGTTCATTGGCAGCCTCTCAGGTATAAATGGAAAATGTGCAGAAAACAAAGACTAAGCAGCTCCGCTGGAGAGAATCTAAAAAGCTTTTGCTACAGTAGTTTGGTCAGTTTTTGCCTGGTACAAAGCCACAGTTACATATTGTTTGGTAACACGTTTACATTTTGCAATAAACACTCTCTGTAACAATAAACCCCCAAAACAGTAGTGCATGCTACTCCAGAAAGTTGATGATGAACATGTATTTTGCACAAAATGTTTCTTGGTATTTATCATCCCCTGGGGAAGTCAAAACACTGTCCATGAGGATGTGAAAATCAGAAAAGGAAAACCTGCTGAAGACCCGCGGGGACTTACTCGCTTTCAAAGGCCGGGCCTGATAATGATGATCTAAAACAGACCTGCAGCAGCTGTGTTTCTACCGCCCTCTCGGAACAATGACTTTTCACTCAAATCCAAGGTAATTTCACTCATGTTTTAATTCCAATGTTTTGTGCACAAAGAAAAAGTGAAGCCACACATAGTGATGTAGTGTCCCGATAGCGAAAGAACAATTTGAACACAGTGATACGAGGACAGTCTTATCTCAGCAGCAGCAAGTGTTTTGACAGAAAATCATTTGTTAATCCAGTAATTTGATTTTTGCATCCAATTTCTCAAAGTAAAGCTGAAGAAAATTCATCCTGTCAAAGATAAAATGCCTGAAATTATCCTGAAGGTTGTAAATTCAGTTGGAACAATACAACTGTTCTGTTGTGTTTGTATTTTGATAATACAGATAATGAATTTCAGTGAAACACGGCATCGTGATAAAAAATAATGTTCTTATTGAATTATGAAAGCTATAGAGCACTTACATATTTGGAATCAGCTGTGGTGTGCGTAATTTAGAAGAGCATCTCCATAAGTTGTGATTGTCTTTCCATCAAAATAGAAGCTTTGGTTGTTAAAATTTGCAACCAGTTTCAGAATAGGCACAGTTAGAGAAACAGAGTTACGAAATTTTTTGATCAACGTGGGATCCAACTTGGCATACGAAAGAAACAAAATAAAAAAGCCTTTCTGCAGGGCAGCTCACTGTTTCTCTCCTATCTCTTGTCCACAGGACTGAAAAAGTGTTTATGTTTTTTATTTATTTATTTATTTGTGACAAGAATCTCACTATGTCACCCTCAGTAGAGTGCTATGGCATCACAGATCACAGCAACCTCAAACTCTTGGGCTCAGGCGATTGTCTTGCCTCAGCCTCCCAGGTAGCTGGGACTACAGGCGCCCACCATAACTCCCGGCTATTTTTGGTTGAAGTTGTCATTGTTGTTCGGCAGGCCCGGGCTGGATTCAAACCTGCCAGTTCTGGTGTATGTGCCTGGTGCCCTAGCCGCTGAGCTATAGGCGCCGAGCCCTGTTTATGTTTTTTAAACACTTACTACTTTAGAATCAACCTAAGTTACCTGCGGGAGTATTGGACTCGTCTGTGAACATTTTCTCAAAATTTTGGTTGCATTTTATTCAAAATCAGCTAGAAATCGTTAGTCTTTAACCAAAACATGTAATAAATGGAGCACAAAAACCTTCAGTTTTTGAAGACTTTAGCAAATTCCAAACACCGAAAATAAATCTTGTGAACAGGAAAGCATTAAAATTTATCCCTGCTATAGAAAAAGGAAAACTGAACAAAATAAATAAGCCAAAGCGGTGTACAACATGTAATTCTAAAATTGCATGATGGCGGCTTGGAATACATTGAATTGTGGCAAGAGGCTTCTGATGGAGCTCCCCATTTTTATTGGGTAAACTTATACTTTGAACTAAAATGGAATCATTGATAGGGTTGATGATTGTTTAGTAACTAAATCTGATGAAATATTTTTTTAAAATTCTACTTTTATTATTTTTATCTTGTAAATATTCATCGAAGAAAGATATTCTAACGAACTGGCAACCAAAAAAACACAATTGTACGGGTGAAGATACAGGAGCTAAAACATTTCTACAGTTCAGCGTGCAATGAATGAAGAGTATCCTTCGTTTTGAAAAATATGCTGAGAGCTTATTAGACACCTCTCTAAAGAGAAAGTAGTGCTCTCGTTTAAAAATGTAATAGTTTGCTGCAACCATCTGAATGAATCTCACTAACATAACGTTGAATGAGAAGAATCAAACACAAATGCCTCCATGTTGTAGGATTCTGGGTATATAAAGGATAAAAGCAAGCAAACTATCGCGGCTGTTAGCCGTGGGGGAATGCTGAGTGGAAAGGTACACAAAGGGGGTTTCAGAGATGGCTGCTGTAATGAGTCTAATTTGATGCTGGGTACTCAGATGCATTCAGCTTGTGAAAATTCATGTCCGATATGAATTTCTCTGGATGTTCAATAACATTTTACTTTGTTTTTCTTGTCCAAATGTTTTTTTTATTTTTAATTGAAAATAATCATTATGTGTATTACATATTTATGAGGCAGTGTTTTAACATATGTTTACATTATGGAATGATTGAATCAATCTGATTAGCAAAGCCATCGCCTCACATACTGATCTTTTTGGTGGTGAAGACATTTCAAATCTACTCTTTTAGCAATTTTGACATGTTTTGTTACAATCGCCAGTACGCACAATAGATGACGACAGCTTATTCCTCCCGTCTGACTGAAATTTTGCCCCCTTTAATCAACATCTCCCTTTCCCCACACACCCCTCCCCCAGCCTCTGGCAGCCATCATTCCTCTCTCTATATCCATGAATTCAAATGTTTTAGATACCACACATCAGTGAGATCATGCAGTCTCGCGTTCTATAACTAGCTTATTTCACTAGCAAGTTATCTAGGTTAATCCACGTTGTCACAGATTATAAAATTTTTATTTTTACTTTACGTGTGTGTGTGTGTGTGTGTGTGTGAACACCCCATATCTTCTTCCCCATTCGTTTGAAAATGGACCCTTAGGTTGCTTCCATAGCTCAGCTATGCCACAATGAACATGGGAATGCTGCTTATCGCTTCAAGATACTGATTTTATTTCCTTTGGCCAGATCTGAAGAGGAAGAGGCCAGTGGTCTGGTTTCCGTCCATGTATAAAACACTCATTAGGACCTCCCAGGCGTCGCTGGGGAAGGATAAGAGCTCAGGCCACAAGTTGCTGGCAAGAGGAGTAGGGCCTATGAAATCAGGTGTTAACTCCAGGCCAGGCAGGAGTCCCCACTCTGTGAGGCATGGACACAGTGGGGTAACCGTCACAAAACGAAGCCCTGTAAGAAGGCTCCCCAGGTAACCTTCAAACTGCCAAACAGCCAGAAAGCCACCCTGCTGTCACCCACAGGCAGAGACAGTCCCCAGAGGGCTGGGCAGAAAAGCGGAGTTTCCCTGGGCTGGTTGCTCTTCCTTTCTGAGCCTGACATTCCTTTCCTGTAAAACAAGGGGCCTGGACATGCCACCAGGACTGAGGTGGGCAGAATGAAGCACTGGACAGTTGGTACTGATAGACCTGAATCTACCATTCTGCCCTTTCACACTCCCTGGTGCCCCCTTCAGGCCAACAGGCGTAGAGTCCCTACCCATGATCTTCCCTCCCTCTCAAACTGCTCTCTGAAAGCTGCTCCTTACACCAAATATCTTTCTGGGTCACACAGCCAGTAGGAATGAGTCAGTATTTGAATCCCAGGGAACATCTCAGGGATCACATTAGGGAGACCTTCCCCCATGGTGTGCTCATTCCTGCAGGCTGCAGAAAGGATGCTGTGTAACAAGAATTTCAGGCTGTAACCACCAGCCTGGGAAGGGACACAGTGACACTGGATGTCCTGGGGCTCTCTTGAAGCTTATGGCATGTTGTCCAGCTCTTTCTTCCCTATGGGGCTTCTTAAGTGAGAAAGGACGTGGCTCCAGGTCCTCTTAGCTACCTGCATGGGGAAACATTTCAGAACACTCAACAACCCAGCTGCATCAGTAGTTTTGTCCAGCAAGTCAACAGGTGGCTCTTACAGGGGATACCCACCCTATTTCTGCAGGACAGCCTTGGAGCCCAGTGCAGGTCTGGGGCAAAATCCAGGAACCCTGGATTCCGTTGACAGCTTGGGTGACCTGGAGCAAATCACATGACCTCTGTACTTAAAATGAGAATAATTCCTAGTATATATGGGCTGTCGTGAGAGGAAGCTGCTTCGTATACTGGGTACTGCCCTTCTGAGGCCCTGGCATCAGCCTACCGCTTACCTGCCCTTAGTCACGCCTGCTGAGGCAGGGGTCCAGGCTCACCCGATCTATCTGAGCCATGACTATGTTTCGCTGTTGAATTAAGAGTTTGAGAATCGCCTATTGAATCCGACATTTTCCTACCATAAAAGAGGAAACTTAGGCCCAGAAAAAGGAGGAAACTTCCCCTGAGATCACTCAGAGAATGACAGATCTGGGAATGATTCAGACCAAAACAAATCACAGCTGGAAGCTATGACGAGCCACACCCCACAGAGGATGCAAGGCTGAGCAGACCCCACGCCAGGCAGACCCGAGAGATGTCTTCAGCCACAAACTTAAGAAAGCTGCTTTGCTGGCTTGTTTTTCAGCCTCTCCCGGGAGACCTCAGACCTCTCCTGCGCATCACTGGATTGACTCTGGCTGTGAAGATTATGGGGTGTGAGCAGGCCCAGGAGGCCCAGGGGCGGGGAAGCCTGACTCGTTCATAAACACAAGCCAGGAGCAGGGTCGCCAGAACAGAGGCGTGCATGGGAAGGGCAGCTCTTCTACTCCCACATCCTGGTGCTGCCTCTGCCAGTCACCCTGCAGGAAAGTAACGAAAATTGGTAGTTGGTGGGACGCGAGAGGCAAGAATGGGGGCTGCTAGGGGCCAGGGGCTGGAATCAGCACATAGGGCAAAGGCTGGGAGCTCAGCTACATTCACTCCTCTCCTTTTGGAGGTCTACTGGAAGCCCCAGCAGGTATGCCTAGAGCCCCCAGGAGGAAGCAGGCCCAGGGGCTCTAATAGACGACTCCTCAGCACACAACCATGGGGAAGGGCCGGCTTCCTGCCCTATCCAGTGATTCTTGTGGTCCTGCTCTCAGCAGCACCCATGGTGGACTCTATCAGGGCCCCTGGCTATCTGCCAATGTCCAGACCCTCAGACATCTTCTCCACCAAAGGAGACGTGCTCACTGGGGCCGTGACCCCCTTACATGCAGTGCTGGACCAGCCAGTAGTCAAGTTCCAGCAGTCTCCAGAGCAGCCGCAGTGCCGACGGTGGGTCATGCTCTTCTTTATCCCTGGGGAGGTAGGGAAGGAAGGAGAGCCACCCTCCTGAGCACTGCAGGCGACTGGAGACCCCCAGACTTGTCGCTTGCACTCCAGGGCCCCTGGAAGGGAGAGCCTAGGCCAGAACAGCCCCTCCTGTGAGTTCTTTCACAGTCTGTTTAGTGCCTGGTAGGGAGTAAGTGGGTAGAAGCCATGAACTTCATGAGGGACCAAACCCACATGGGGCTGTGTGTCTTCAAGAAGGGCCTTGCAGATGTCATCAAAGCCCTATGACCTGGCAGAAGGAACACATCCCTAGGCAGCAGAGACTCAGTTCCAGTTCCAGCTCTCTCCGAGTTGTTGAGTAATGAAAGGCAAGGCCCTTCCTCTCTCTGGGCCTCAACACCTCCCGCCCTTTGCACAATGCCAGCACTCTTAAATTCGATGGAGGGCAGTGCTCAGTACCTCAGCCTGGGTTGTTTGAGAACTCTGGCAGCCAGAGTTACCATGAGATGCATCCTCACAGGCATGTTGATGAGGTCCCGGGAAATCTAGCCCCTTGTCAACTCTCCGCCACACACCCAGCTTCTGTGAATATCTGGACTCTTTCCAAGGCTTAACTGGTTTTGAACCAGATTTCAATCTGTGAGCCTGCAGGGACTCCCCAGAAAGTATGTGGCCAGACCCGCATGTCGCCCTGCCCCAGGCCTGGCTTATTTCTTCCTGCCTGAGTTTTTGTCAAAGGCATTCCAGTGTGTGTCCTTAGCATCTGCTCATCACTCTCTGCTGTGTCCATGGCCGCTGGTCTGCACAAGTGTCTGCCTGTGTAGACTACCAGTCTCCACACGCATCTGCCCCACCCGCCACAGTCTGTGTCACCTGCCGCCTGTCACTGTGCATTTGAACCCTCTATCCCTGTCTATGTTTCTTCCTGACCATATCCTCTCTCTGCCTGAGTTTTTAGACCCGATGCCATTTATGCACCTGGACTGCTGTCGGCCTCTCTCTGCATGACATCAAGTCTGTGTGTGCCTGTCTGCACACCGGTCACCTTGTGTGTTTCCTTGCCATCTCTGGGAAACTGCAGCCTTTCTCCCAATCTACCTACCCGTGGGTATCTGTCTCCCGTAGAATCCCTACTCCCCCAAGATTCTTTCTTTAAGCAAATGTACACCTAAATTCAGTACCATCCCATCCAGGTTCTTCCCAAGGAGACACTTCCAGCGCTGTTCTGTGTGGCTCTTTAGAATGCTCTGGCCAATCCTAACCCTCCCCCCTCTCTTTGCCCTCTAGATTCCAAGCCAGCTTATTCCTGAATGTCCTGGGCCTTCTCTTTGCTGTGGCTAAGGCAGAAAGGGATCCAGCCTTCCTGCCCGACATCACCGTGGGACTGCAGATTTATGATTCCTGCGTCTCAGGCATCCGGGCCCTGAGCAGCACCCTGGTCTTGCTGTCCCATCAGCTTCGGCCCACACCCAACTTCAGCTGCGGCCCCCAGCAGCTTCTCCTGGAGGTGGTTGGAGGGATAACCTCTCCGGAGTCAGAGCCCATGGCTGAGCTGCTGTCTACATACAGAGTTCCTCAGGTGAGAGATGTATCCGGAAAGAATGGCTGGAAGGCCCAACCTGGCAGAAAGATCGTGAGTTATGACCTTGAAAAGGCCACTTCCCTGGGCCTGGGATTTCCCTTCTTTGAAATGGGAGGTGGGTCTTGGACTAGAATAATGGTTCCCTGATGCCGTGCACAGGCTGGCGCTCGTCTGTGGTAATGTCTCCCTCATTTGCAACAAAACGGCAAAGAAACGACATGGCGTACACAGGTGTCAGGGTAAGGTCGCCGGCCCTCCTTCAAATAGCACTTTTACATTTCCAAGTTTTGTAGCAAAACAAAAATTCGGCAAACTTAGGCCAAACTTTCATAATTGTTCTATTATTTTTTAAACAGCCTGGGACCCAGGGGATCCTTGATCCCTGGAGGCCCCTCACCCTCCAGCGAGGGTGTGCGAGCCTGCTCAGAGCATCCGAGACCTATGACCCAGCTGGATGATCTCACTCCTCCCCTCCAGTCTCCTCAGAAATCTGGGAAGTTGAGCAAGTGACAACACATTCCATTGGGTTTCTTGATGTTTCTATGAAATAGTGGCCTAGCACTGAGTTCTGTTTGATCTTCAATATATGCCAAGCCTGTTAAGCAGGGAAGCAATGTTTATCAAACCACTTCTCAGGTAAAGAATCCAGAATGCCTGGAGGAAAGGTACGTGACTGCCTAATTGTGACCAAGGTGGAGACGGAGTCTTGCTATGTTATCCAGGTTGGTCTCAAACTCTTGGCCTCAAGCAGTCCTCCTGCCAAGACCTCCAAAAATGTTGGGATTACAAGTGTGAGCCACCATGCCCAGCGATTCACCTCAATTTCATCATCTATAAAATGGGAATAATAATAGCATCTATTCCATGCAGATGTTATAGGGATTAAATGAGATATTAAAAATAAAGATAATAATGGGATATACTAATGTAGCACTTAACTATATAACAGGCATTTTCCTAGATGTTTTACATGTGTTAATTATTTAATTTTAAGAATGTTAATACATGTAAAGTATCTAAAATTCAATTTCTACTAATAATAAATATCCAATAAATGATAAATATAGTTATGAAGTCATTTTCAGACAATACTAAAGAAAAAAAAGCCTGGGATAAACTTATTTCTCCTAGAGTGTGAATGACTGACTACATATATAGCATTTCTCCTAGAGAAGTGATTTTCAACTGGTATGCCATAGCACATTGGTGCGCTATGACAGGATCTCAGATGAAAATTTTTAAAGATCATTAATTAAAATATTTTTGAAAGAACTTCAAAGCACAGTAAATATATGCCTTTTTTACTCTTCTTTTTATGTTTACTATGGAAGTTTAACAATAGGTTCAAGTGTGCCTTGAGATAAAAAGGCTTAAAAAACACTGTCCTAGAGAGTAAAGTGTTTGCTTAGTATTTGATTGGATGATCTTTCAATCATGACATTTGAAGCTTTAGTGGAATCTCAAAAGAAAGAGATATTTAATACTTTGGGGGGTGAGTTTAAAGGTCACAATTACGCAGTGTGTGTGGAACTCCTCAATAGACAAGCCAGTTTTTGTTTAATCGTTATGTTCTTATCACCAAAAAATTTTACTCTCTTAATTCCATGACAGTTTCTTAACTTCAATATTCAACTAACCATAGCACCATTGGTGCCCTTGAAAAGTCTTTTGCTAACAAACAGGTTAAAGAAAACTTAGTGCATCATGTGGGCACCCACATGATCTGCCCCCCAGAAATCACACTCTGCATTGGCTTCACCCTTAACTCCTCTGCTCCAAAGCCTCACCCTTCCTCAGGTCAGGAGGGATGGAGAGATTTTGATCTTTCCCATCCTCTGCTATTGGATTTTCTTAGTCTGTTGCTTTACTTCTGTCTCTTCTAAATAGCAAATAACTAACTTTTGCTTTTTATCCAACTTGAAAGTGTCTATGGTAGTCAAAATCTTTACTCTGATGTCCTTGTAGCCCTCCCTGCCTTGAAAAAGGAAAAACCCAGACAAAGGGTCTGTTTTCAAAGGAGTGGGCAGGGTTGGGGATGAAACATCTGAAGGTCACCCACAGCGGGGAGCTGTTTCCATCCCTGAGGGAGGAAGCAATAGAGCAGGGCCTCTGACCCCAGCTGTGGCCTTCCCTAAAGGCAGCCACTGCCCACATCCGGCTGAGCAGAGAGGAATGAACACCCCAATCTCACTGTCCTGTGACCCCGTCAAGCCTCCTACCAGAGGACAGAGGGCAGAGCAGCCCCGTGGTATGGTCCATAGACAGCAGCCCTCCTGGGAGAGCGCAGAGGAGAGGGGACCCTTTATCTAGACAAGCCAGCGGGGACTGCAGCACGCTCTCCGTAATCAGTCAACATAACCCTTCACATTTACTCTGCTTGCTGGCATGTTCTGATGCTCTTCTGCCCTCTTATATAACTTCCTGTTTATATGATAGGTCATTGCTTCTATTCATAAATGTTAAACTAGAATAATAGAAACAGTATGGAGATTTGTATTTACTTTATTAAAAGATATTTCTACGCTTTCATTTATTATTTCTGCTATTATACTTGACTGTTTATTACGCTTTCTTCTTTTTCTTTCTTTGTCCTTTCTTGAATCTTTCTAACGGGATCTTTTTTTTTTCCTTCTGCTGCTTTGGAAGTTCTGTATCTTGTTTCTGTTCTTCTAATTACTAATCAAGTTTTTAACCCATTTGCGCTTTTATCTCCCAATGCCAAGAATTAGACATGCATAAGACAAAACGCTCGACATATCTTTGCTTCTCTACTTTTCCCACCCACACTTTGAGATAGGTTTGCTCTTTAGTCCACTGCATTCCTTTTTCAGAAAGTAAGTTGACTTCTCAGGCATGAGCCCAAGGACTTGAACGTAGCATGTATCAAAGGCCAATGAGATAGTAATTAGAAATAAAGGGCAGAGTAGGAGGAACAAGGCCAAGTTCAGGGCCAGTGAGAGCATTTATGAAGACTTGACCATGCACCTTCTGGCCAGAAACATGCAGCCCTACTCCTTCTCCCCAGATCAGCCATGGATCTCAGCACCCCCAGTTCTCCAACCGGTTCCAGTTCCCATCCTTTCTTCGCACAGTGTCCAACAGTGCCCACCAGCCCTGGGTCCTGGCCAAGATCCTGAGCCACTTTAAGTGGACCTGGGTGGGCCTGGTGGGTTCTGACAATGGCAACTTTGAGCGGGTGGAACAGCAGCTGCAGAAGGAGATCGGGGGCGAGGGTGGCTGTGTGGCCTTGTCAAAGAGGATCAGCGGTCTAGACGGCAGCATCAGGAGCACGGCTGGGGTCATTGCCGCAACCCCTGCTGCCGAGGTCATCGTCTGTGACTGCTACCATTTCCACTTCAGACTCTTGGCTGAGGCTCTGCAAGAGAGAAATGTGGCTGGGAGGACATGAGTCTTCTCCACCTCCTTCTCCTATAAGCCGTCGATGCTGGGTCCCAGAGCCCTGAAGCTGCTCGACGGCAGCTTGATCCTGACCGTACATTCGGGAATAATGCCCAGCTTTGAGGACTTCCTCTTGGCACTGCACCCAGCCGCCTACCCAGGTGACAGTCTGATGAGGAAGCTGTGGGAGGAGCTGCAGGGATGCAGGTGGTCTGGAGCAGGGGGTTCCACCCACGGTGCCAGAGAAGCAGTTCAGCCCTGCACAGGCCTGGAGAACATAACCGCTGCCCACCTAGCTAGCTGCCTGTGAACTCCCTAATCTGACTGCCACATACCAAGCCTACCTGGCAGCCAAAGCCCTGTTGGCTGCCTATCATAACCTGATATCCTGTTCTCTGGGAGAGGGACCATTCCCTGGAGGCACATGTGCCAATGCAGAAGAAAAGGTTGGAAAGGCCAGCGGGAATGCTATTGGAGAGAACCTGAAATGTCTTTGGTAAAGTTCCAGGTTTCTGGAAAAGATCACAATCTCTTTTCCTAACCACAGAATCCAAGTCAATCCGCTTTCTCCAAAGGTGTTCAAAGATCACATCACTGGGTCTAAAGCCACTAGTGAGCTTCCTACAGCCACTTTGTTTGAAAATAGAAAAATAAGATTTCTAATTTTTTTCAACTGTATTGGAGTATAAATGGCAAATGAAAATTATGTATATTTAAGGGTACAATGTGATGATTTGATATACGTATATATTGGGTAATGGTTGTCACAAACTAACACTTCCATCACCACCCCTAGTTATCATTCGTGTGCATTTTAACTGAGGTATAATAGTTCTATATATTTATGGGATACAGTGTGATATTCAATACATGCGTGCAACACGCAGTGGCCAAATCAGGGTAATTAGCAACTCCATACCTGCTTTTCATCAAAAAACAAATAAACAAAAAAACATTTTTTATCAGCCACACTGTTGTGCTTTGAAGGCAGGACTGGGCTTTTGTATCCTCGGCACTAATCCTCTCTGGTACAAATAGGCATGCTAAGTAATTTGTATGGATGGACGATGGAAAATTGAATAGGTTCAAGTTCCTAAAACCAGCCTATGTATTGAACTTAGGCAAGGCCCAATGCTTCCAAATATCCATTACCTTGGCTTTCATCTCCCTGCCCCCCATAAATTAACACAAATGTGGGACAGGAGAAAACAGAGCTCTTTTCTTTATAAAATGTGCACAGGTAAGGTGCCCCGGCAAGCCTAGAGAAGGGGCAATTGTTTGCTGCTGTGGAGATGGCCCCTGACTGGTTCTGCTCTAACCATTTTTCTTTCCATCTTCTGTCCCTCTCCCAGGTGCTCCATTACACATGAAAGGTCCGCTTCACCACCAGTTCCCAGGAAGAGGTTTTCTTGACCAAAGATGGGGAGATGCCAGCAGCCTTTGACATTAAAAACATCTACATCCTCCCAGACAAAACTAGACAAACAGCCATTGTGGGACACTTTGACTTCAGAGCCCCCTCTGGAAAAAAGCTGCTGATAAATGACAAGGCTATTGTCTGGGCAGAAGGACACTTAAAAGTGAGAATTGATAGCTCCCTGAGAACCCCATAGCACCTCCCCAACCCCGAGCACCCAGGGTATTTGTTATATGTAGTACTGGGTTTTCTTAGGATACTTGGTCCAAAGGGGTAGATCATTCACTTACACAACGCTGAAGCTGTTCAGAAAATGAAACCTTCCAAAACCACCCCCTGCCTCCCAAATTAAGGGAGCTTGCTAAAAACAGAGATAATTAATGAGTAAATAGGAAAATTAATTATATACAATTGCCAGTTCAAGTTTACCCTGAGATAGCCAACTCCAGATACCTGAAGGGGCTACTGTTTTAAACTTGCAGCTTATGTCAAGAAATAGACATTTGATGCTGAGTTTTTGTAAACAGTGGAAAATAACCCATGGAATCCCATTAGTCCTTTCCCAGACCTCCAAGTATCTAAGGTCAGCAGATGGGAGAGCTCTAATTTAAGTGACAGCTACCATGTCACGCCTCCTGCAGCTTTCTCCAGCTCATGTAGTCAGGGTTAAACACTCCCTTCCCTGAGCAACTGCAGCATTATAGCCTTTTGAGATGAGTAAGAAAATGACAAAGGCATAATATTGTCTCTCCGCATCCTCAGTGATTTCAAAACAGCTTCTTCTGGTCTCACCTTAGACAGGTCTGTCTTTCTCCATTCCTGCAACTAATACACCTTCACATCCAAATCCCTCACCCTCCAAGGATGAACAAAGTTGCTGATGATGAGCAAGGGAGCAGAGTAGGGCTCCAGGGATGAAATGAGCATCATCAGATAAAGGGCCGGCCCCTGCCCGGTAAGCTGAGGTCCTCACTCAGTACCGCTGTGGACCCCTCACAGCTCAGGTACTCACCTGCCCACTTAGCTCCTCCTTCCCAGACCACAGAACCCTTTCACTGGCCCTTTCCAAGAACATTCATTCTGCAGGTGTGATCTGAATCTCAGTTGCTCTCAACTTGATGGATTTGGCCTCTAAGGGTACAATGGCAATGTCTAGAAACATTTCTGGTTGTGACAAATTGGGGGTACTCCTGGCATCAGTGGGTGGCGGCCAGAGATGCCGCCAACAGAGAAGATCCAGTTCGAACATCAGCAGGGCTGCAGTTAGAACTCAAGGAAGTTCTGAGTGGGGCCACGGTCTAGCTAGTGTTTGCAGTCTTTGTTCTGATTCACAGGGATTCAGTGACATATTCAGTTTATACTTCAGAATATGATCCCAGCTCCCCAGCATCTATCGTACACTCATAGTTCTGGGCACCGTGATATGGGCATCACTTGCAGCATCTTATTTAATCTTCGTGCCATCTTTAAAGTGCATTATTATTGCTACAGGTTGAATATCCTTTATCTGAAATGCTTGGGACTAGAAGTGTTTGGGATTTCAGATGTTTTCATATTTTGGAATATTTGTGTATACATAATGAGATATCATGGGGATGGGACCCAAGTCTAAATGCAAAATTCTTTTATGCTTCATACATGTTTTACATATATAGCCTAAAGGTATTTTTATACAATATGTAGAATTTTAGATAATTTTGCACATGAAGCAAAGTCTGTGTGTGTGAGGTCAGGTATGGAATTTTGCACTGGTAGTATCAGGCTGGCACTTAAAAAGTTTTAGATTTTGGAAGATTTCAGATATTCAGATTACCAGTGGTCAACCTTTACTCCCATTTTATTGAAAAGAAAACTGAAGACTAGAGAGGTTAAGCCTAAGGTCACTCAGGCCATAAATGGCAAAACCAGAATTCTAACACTCAAGATTTCTTGGTTTACTTAATCAGACCGCGAAGTCTTTAAGAGTTTATTCTGGCCAAGCGCAGTGTCTTATCCCTGTCGTCCCAGCTCTTTGGAAGGCTGAGGCTTGAGGCCAGGAGTTCAAGAACAGCCTAGGCAACATAGTGAGACCCCATCTCTGAAAAAAATAAAAATAATTAGTGTGGTAGCAGGTCTGTAGTCCTGGCTACTTAGGAGGGTGAGGTAGGAGGATCAACTTGAGCCCTGGAGTTCAAGGCTTCACTAAGCTTGATCATGCCACTGCACTCCGGCCCGGGCAACAGAGGAAGACCTTGTCTCAATACCTTGTACAGTATTATCTGGCATGAATATACAGAGCAAGAAACAGAGGAAAGGGAAAAGGAACAAGGCTAGGGAAGGAAAAGGAGGTAAAGAAGGGGCTTAATAAAAAAAAAAATGAGAGAAAGGAGGAAGAGAGGGAGGGACCCAGTAAGAGAGAATGACAAGGCTGCTTCCTCCACCACCTAACTGCTCCATCGCCCCAGCAGTTTCCCCAGCACCCTCTCCTCTCCTACACAGGTCCCTTCTTCGATCTGCAATGCAAAATGTCCTGTGGGAACCAGAAAGTCAACCCTACCTGAGCAGTCAAAATGCTGCTACCGTTGTCTTCCCTGCCCCAGAGGAGAAATTGCAATGTCACCAGGTAAGAAAAGAGGCTGGCCCTCGCTTGGGGGGTGGCCAGCCAGCAGCCAAGGTAGGCTTCAGTTGAAAGCTTATATCCATATCAGGGGATGAGTCCTTCGATGGGAAAGACGAGTCTAGGAAAGAAGAGTCCAAAGACGTAACATAACGTTCGTGTGCCCTCCCCCATGCGGCATTGAGGCCAGCTGAGACTTACGTTCACATTTTCTTTCATCAACCATGAACTTGCCCAAACCCAGAGCCTGGTTTAACATTTGGCACAGTGTCGGCCCTCCATAAATGTTTTTTTAAAAAATCTCCCAATGACTTAACCTGTACTTTACCAAGACATCATTCACTCAACAGACATCAGCTGGCACCTACTGTAGACAGCCACTGTGCTGGGTGCAAGGGTGGCAAAAATAGGCACGGCCCCTGGACCCAGAGAGCTCGGGATTAGTAGGAGAATGAATTGCATCCCCACACCTAGCACAGCTCTTATCTCTCCATAAAGAAACTTAACTATAAAGTGAATTTATAGTCAATTAATGCTATTAAGCATTAAGTTTATTAATGCTTTAATAAAAGTTCAAGCATTGAGCCGTGAAAGCACGGTGGAGCAATTAACTCTAATGAAGGGTACACAGGGAGACTTTCCACCAGAGGGGGTGGTGTGTGATATAGGCCTTCACCAACAAGTAGGGCTGCAAAGGCAACGAACTGGAACCAGAAGAGTTCAGGGAGGAAGTTATCAAAAGCCCAGGTATGAAAGCAGTGAGGAGCTGAAAGTGTGGACAGTGCCGGGAGATTTCAGGAAGCAGGTGGTCATATCATAGAAGGTCTTACTTGCCAGACTTGGGAGCATAGACTATCCTTGGCAGAAAATGGAGAGAAAGCCCCTGAATTACTCAAGTAGAGAAGCAGCCTGTATTTCGAGCTGGGTTTGAGGGAGAGTAATGGACAAGGGGTGTAGGGAAAAGAAGGGATGTCAGGGCAGGCAGTCCGGGTTCAGAATCCAGAAAATTGTTAAAGCCTCAGATTCAAAGTCTCTTCTCACACTGAAAACTCTCCTGGAAATATGGAGACTTTGGAAATACCCTTTGCTCTTTTAAAAATAAGGGTGCTGCTAAATTAAGCTGAGAAGGAGCCACTGGATATGGAAGAGAGGGTGAAAGAAATGTAGGTGAGTAGAAATCCTTGGAGATTAGAAGGACGTCCAACCAAAGTATCTAGGAGCACGGAGATATAATCAAATCAAGGAGAGAGGTGAATGAGAATGTACGGCTGTTCCACAGCTACCGTCACAAAATCTCTCCTTAAGATCTCTATGGGATGCCAAAGCTCTGGTAAGTTCCGTCAGTGGAATGGTTTAGGGAAGAGTTGCTCTGTTAGAGAAATGAGAGCCCGTGTACACAGCAAGCGCCCCGTACGCATTCCTTGAACTAGACAGGCTGATGGATGAATCAGGGAGTGAATTCATTAGCTGTGACTGAATTACAACATTGTCACCAGGGCTGCTCAGCCCCCAGGGTGAAGCCTATACAGGAGTTAGAGCTTCTGCAGGTCGTCATCTCAACGTTATCTCATGACAGTCTCACGCGTGACGAGCAGCTGCTGTCAGGATTCCTGCCATCTGTGTCTTTGGCCCTGCATCCGAGGACATCAGGCAGTCTGAAGTCCCATCAGAGTGAGACTGAAATACACGTGCCTGCTGGAAAAGCCATCACTAGCTGTAGAGCTGCTTGACCGTGGGAAGGTTTCCAGAAGCTTCCCGGCTCTGTTCGCTGACCCAGTTTCTCTTTCTCCCCTCAGACAGTGCTGCATGTCAGAAGTGCTCCAAGGACCAGTGGCCCAACGAACAACAGAGCCAGTGCATCCCCAAGACCCTGGACTTCTTGTCCTATGGGGAGCCCCTGGGAGCGGCCTTGGCAGTGGGCACAGCCCTGCTCTTCCTCCCTGCCCTGGCCATCCTAAGCATCTTCATCTGGCACCACCACACCCCCATGGTGCAAGCCAACAACCGCCAGCTCAGCTACATCCTACTGTCCTCTTTGGCCCTCTGTTTCCTCTGCCCTTTCATGTTCATCGGCCACCCAGGCCCCCTCATCTGTGCCGTGCACCAGGCAGGTTTTGGCGTCACCTTCACAGTCTGTGTATCCAGTGTGCTGGCCAAGCCCATCGTGGTGGTGGTGGCAGCCTTCCACGCCACACGGCCAGACACCCGGCTTAGGAAGTGGGCTGGGCCAGTTCTCCCCAGCACCATCCCCATCGTCTGTTCCCTAGTCCAAGCAGCTTTATGTACACTCTGGGTGGCCAGATGGCCCCCACGGCCTGTGAACTCCACAGAGCCTGGGCCCACCGTGACCGTAAAGTGTGGGGAGGGCTCCTTGGCACCATTCTATGCCATGCTGGGCTACTTGGGTTTCCTAGGGCTGGTCAGCTTGCTGGTGGCCTTCCCTGCCCACAGGCTGCCTGACACCTTCAATGAAGCAAAGCACATCACTCTCAGCATGTTGGTCTGCTCCTGCGTCTGGGTGTCCTCCATCCCCGCCCATGTGAGTGCCCGGGGCAAGGACACGGTGGCCGTGGAGGTCTTTGCCATCTTGGCATCAGGAGGAGGCCTCATGTCCTGCCTCTTCTTCCCCAAATGCAACATTATCCTTCTCCACCCTGAAAAGAACACAAGGGGACAAAAGTTTGGCCGGCACCATCTCCAGTGAGAGAAACAGAAGCAGACGAAAGATGGTGTCCCGCTGGCACACTGGGAGGGCACCCCTCCTTCCGAGCTCTGTCACACTGGTCTGAACCCCTCCTGGTCACTAAGCTGCTTCTACTAACACTTTATAATATCATTCTATCAGGGGGAGATGAGGTGTATTTGCAGGTAATAGTATCCTTGACAGAAGCATCTGGTCTAATTCATTCTGTAGCCCCTCAGCACCCAGCCAGGGCCGGGTCCAGAGCGTATGCCAGGGAGGAGCAGGCTATGTCTTTGATGAGTGAATGAATCAGCTTATGCAAAATTAGCATTGGAAGAGATCTTTGAGAGGCAGCGGCGAGGCAGAGGGGTTGAGTGGAATCAGACAGTCCTGGTTCAAACGCCCCCGACTTCTTCATGTTGTAGCTGAATAAAATTGGGCAGGTTATGTAACCTCTCAAAGCTTCAGTCTGCTCCCATATAAAACAAGAGACCAGGCCTTCTTCCAGGTTGTTGGGATGAGGAAAGAAGAAAATGTGGAGAAGTGCTGAGTACCCGATAAACACTCAAAGGGCGGATATTGAAAGGCATCCGCTTCATGGTGCCCTTTTACAGATGAGGGAGCTGATGCCGAGAGAGAGGACTGCTCTACTCAGGACATCACTGTACAGAGGTTTAGAGTCGGATGGTCAAGGCTGGAGCCCTAACTCTGCCACTTCCTCGCTTAGCTGTGGGACTCTGGACAGGTTACTTCACTTCTATGTAACTCACTCTCCTCATATATAAAGGAGAATAATAATAGCACCAACCTCATGGGATGATCAACGAGGAAAACATGAGGGAATATTTTTAAAACATTTAGAATAGTACCTGGCACATCATAAGCACTAAATAAGTAACTTTTAAATAATTCAATAAAATTATATAGAGTGGGAAAATCTAGATCTCAATTCATTGCAGAGTCACTGAAACTTGCTCCCATCTAGGTCGTGGGAAGGACCTTTGGAGAGGTTAAAGCATCATCCACACAAGCAAAGAGCCTGTGGTCTAACATTCCCAACCTAGCCTGATTGGAGTGGATTGAAATACACTGTTTTATTAGTGAACAATCTGTACCTGCTCTGGTTAGCCACTTGTTTTGGAATAAATGAGGACAGGCGACTGCCGCAGATGCAGTAGAGTGGCCACCAAAGCAGAGTCTGCTCGGAAGGAAGCCCCTCCACTTCCCCAAGAGTGTGAGGATGCCAGTGAAGCTCACAAAATATTAAGGATCAGTTAATTAGACGACAGTGCTCCTGGGGAGAGAAAGCGCTTACGGGTGTTATGCAGAATGTGTCAAGGTAGCTAGACATGTCCACGCTTCTGGGCAATGAGATCCAATTTAAATTCCTGCTAAAAGGGGTTGAGAAAAACTACTCTTCCCAGGCTGGCCAAAGATGTTATTTGAACCAATGAGAATGGAGTCACCAAAGAAAACAAGGATATAAAGAAACAAAGAGCTGTGGTATTCCATGGCCAAAGCCAACAATTTTGACAAACACGCTCTAGAAATTAACTGTGACTGGGAGCAGTGGCTCATGCCCATAATGTCACCACTCTGGGAGGCTGAAGTAGGTGGATTTCTTGAGTTCAGGAGTTTGACACCAGCCTGAGCAAAAGTGAGACCCTGTCTCTACTAAAAATAGAAGAACTGAGGTAAGAGGATCTCTTGAGCCCAAGAGTTGGAGGTTGCTGTGAGCTATGGTACCACAGTACTCTACCCAGGGTAACAGGCTGAGACTCTGTCTCAAAAATATAATAATAATAATAATAATAATTAACTGCTAAGGATTTGCATGTGAAAACTGAAAAATTAGAGACTAACAAAAAAGACTAAGAAGTCTGAAAAGTGACAGAGTGCAAGGGATAAGAACATGGAACCATGGAAGAGGGTCCACATGGCCTTAGTGAAGTAGCCCCTTGCTAAAGCTGTTGGCAGTGGTTACACAGTGGTACACAGAAAACTGTAGAGCTCTGATTCCAGAATGTAGATCCCATCATTCTCACCAAGACTCAAGTCAAGGACCTTCTCCAGGGTGGTTACCAGGTAGTTCCTGCTTAATAAGTGAATATCTTAATACCCAGAATGGGCAAAGTAAGATAAGCAGCACTCCTTGCTGAATTCTATCTTACTAACTCTTGTTTATCCATAATTACCCCAAGACCTTCTCCAGGTGCCAGTGAAGTAGTACCAGTGTTAGGTTAGCACTGCACACGAAATGAAGATGTTTCACTCTCTAAATAGATACACCCCCAAAAGAAGGAATTTTATTTTCATGAATTCTCTACTTATAAAAATCTTTCTCAACATGATTTTATCATTTATCTTCACTGTAGAGCGGCTTTAAAAATACTTTAGCTCGCTCTGGGAGGCCAAGGTGGGTAGATTGCTTAAGCTCAGGAGTTCAAGACCAGCCTCAGCAAGAGTGAGACCCTGTCTCTACTAAAAAAATAGAAAAACGGATAAAGTGGTACATGCATGTAGTCCCACATACTCAGAAGGCTAAGCAAGAGGATTATTCAAGCACAAGAGTTCAAGGCTGCTGTGAGCCATGACACCACAGCACTCTACCCAGGGCAACAGAGTGAGACTCTGTCTCAAAAAATTTATAGAAAAATAAAAACACTTTAGGGCCAAGTGTGGTGGCTAATACTTATAATCCCAGCACTCTGGGAGGCCAAGGTGGGTGCATCCCTTGAGCTCAGGAGTTCAAGACTAGCTTGAGCAAGAGTGAGACCCCATCTCTTAAAATAGCCAGGCATTGTGGTGGGTGCCTATTGTCCCAGTTATTTGGGAGACTGAGGCAACAGGATCACTTGAGCCCAAGAGTTTGAGGTTTCTGTGAGCTATGACATCACTAAACTCTACAGGTAGCAAGAAAGTGTGACACTATCTCAAAATAAATAAATAAACAAATAAAACACTTTAGCTGTCAATACCTACACATATCATGCACTCCAGATTCTGGTAGGTAAGGGAATGCTTATTTCAGGTTTTGTGTGTAAATAAGCATACTTACAAAAGGGGAGAGCTTATTTTGTCTTGGTTTTGTTTTTCAGACAGAATCTCACTCTGTCACCAGGGCTAGACTGCAGGAACATCATCACTGCACCAACTCCTGGGCTCAAGCAGTCCTCCTGGTCTCGTCCTCCTGCCTCAGTTTCCCAGTAGCTGGGACCAAAGGAGCACACTACCACACCGGGATAATTTTTTCTATTTTTAGTAGAGATGGGGTCTCACTCCTGCTCAGGCTGATCTTAAGCTCCTGACCTCAAGCAATCCTCCTGCTTTGGATTCCCAAAGTGCTAGTATTACAGGCATGAGCCATCGCACCCAGCCAAAAGTAGATTCTTTTCACACTTTAGTTTCTTTGATCAGGTCTTATTAAAGCAAGATTCACTTTTACACATATAGGATTCTTTCTAAAAGTTTGCATCAGAATTTTTCCGTTTTATGTAATTTGGCTCAAAATCTAGATTTATTCTTCAAGAAGCTCAAAATGGTAGACTTTACTTGCCACTTCCCATATAGGTATTTTTAGAGTAGTTCTCAGAATCAAGAAAATACTCCCCATGTTTGCATTTGAATTCTTTCTGGTTACAATAACGAGGACTAGGCAATCAATTATGTTTTACTTGCTCTCCATCAGTCAGAAACCTAAAAGTCTAATTCATTTTGTGCTCATACCTACTCAGGTCAGGTGCCTAAAAGTCTACAGTCATACCTCAGAGATACTGTGAGTTTGGTTTCAGACCACGGCAATAAGCAAGTATCACAATAAATCAAGTCACACAATTTTTTTTTAATTTCCCAATGAATAGAAATGTTTATGTGTCTATTAAATGTGAAATAGAATTATTCATCTATCTAAAAAAGTACAAACCTTAACCAAAAAATATTTTATTGCTAAAAAATGCTAATGATTATCTAAGCCTTCAGTGAGTCTTAATCTTTTTTGCTGGTGTAGGGTCTTACCTCAGTGCTGATGGCTGCGAACTGATCAGAGTGATGGTTGCTAAAGTTTGGGTGGCACTTTCTGAAAATAAGGCAACCATGAAGTTCGTTGCATCAATTGACTTCACCCTTCACCAAAGACTTCCATATAGCAGGTGATACTGTTTGATAGCCTTTTTTTTTTTTTTTTGAGACAGAGTCTCACTATGTCACCCTAGGTAGAGTGCCATGGCATCACAGCTCACAGCAACCTCAAACTCTTGGGCTTAAGCAATTCTCTTGCCTCAGCCTCCCAAGTAGCTGGGACTACAGTCACTCACCACAACACCCAGCTATGTTTGATAGGTTTTTATCTACAGTGGAGTTTCATTCAAAATCGGAGCCAATTCTCTCAAATATTGTTGTTGCTTTACCAACTACGATTATGGGGTAGTCTAAATCTTTTGTTGCCCTTTCAACAATGTTCATAGCATCTTCACTAGGAGTAGATTCTACATCAAGAAACTACTTTCTTTTCTCATCCATAAGAAGCAACTCCTCATCCATTCAAGACTTATGAGATTGGAGAAATTCAGTCACATCTTCAGGCTCCAATTTGTTTGTTTGCTTGCTTTTGACCCAAGGTCTCACTCTCTCACCCTGGGTAGAGTGCTGTGGCATCATCATAACTCACAGCAACCTCAATCTCTTGGGCTCAAGTGATCCTCTTGCCTCAGCCTCCCCAGTAGATGGAAGCACTATGATGCCCAGCTAGTTTTTCTCTTTTTTAGTACAGACAGGGTCTCACTCTTGCTCAGGTTGGTCTTGAACACCTGAGCCAAGCAACCTACCCACCTCAGCCTCCCAGAGTGCTAGGATTATAGGTGTGAGCCAGTTCATCTGGCAATTAGCCTAACTTTAATATTGTTGTGTCTGAGGGGATAGGGAGGCCTAAGGAAAGGAAGAGGGCCAGGGAAACAACTGGTCAGAACACACATTCATCGAGTCTGCCACTTTTTTTCCCTGAAAATCCAGTTTATTTTCCATGTTGTGGACAGATCCCACCAGTGTGATCAGTTTCTCCGCATGTGTAATAATCTATCAAAATAAGTTTTCCCACATGACTCTTTTCCATCAACTCTGAAAGTCCTGAGCTGACAACATATCTAAAAAAGCTCTTAAAAATCATCTCTTAAAATTTGGAAGAAAATGTGGCAAGTTTTTCCTGTAACATTCATTGCACTACAAATGACTAAAAAGAGCAATTTATATTTTCACAGGTGACTAGTACAGCCGTTGAGTTCAGGAAATGAATGCTTTAATGCATTTTGCTCCGCTGTTAACCACTATGCTATATTGTCCTTTCTGTTTGAGCAGACAAAGTAGGCTTGAGGATTTCCACTGCACGAAAAGATCTGACTCTGCAAGTGAAGTGGTGTCAGCTGCCTTTGGTTGATCCAATGTTGACTTTCTTCATCATCTCATTTCTCCATCAATGTGATGATGTGACAAATGAAATGTTCTCCTTTAATAATAAAAACTTGCGTACTGTTTCTCAAAGCGCTGTCTTAAAATGTCCAGGTCTTAAGTCTACAATCTGACATGCACACCATTCATGATGCCCCCCAAACAAGTACAATAATAACATCAAAAACCACTGATCAAGATCACCACAACAGATGCAATAATACATTCTAAATATCATGAGAATTAGCAAAATGTGGCACAAAGACACAAAGTAAGCACATACTGTTGAAAAAAATAGCCAACAGGCTGTCTTAGCCCTAACACAAAATTATCACAAACCTTCAAATTGTAAAAAAGACACAATATCTCCAAAGTATAATAAAGCAAAGCATAATCAAAATACGGCTGTATACTGCTGTTTCCTAAAGGTAAATTCTCATATTTGGTCCTGAAAAGTTCCCACCTCTCACTGTCTTTGCATCTTACAGCCATCTGCCAGAATCTAGAGCACATTGCCAATACAATATTCAATAAATGAAATGCCTTTCAAAATGCGTGGCTTGTGCCCTCCCTGTTGTTAACTATGGAAAAATGTAACAGCTCAGATCCTATTTGGAGAGACTGTAGTGTTGAGCGAGCACCATAATATAATCTGCTCATTATTGGCCAGCTGAGAAATACCATCACAGAAAATCTGTCCTTCCACCCACCACCAAAACCAGTCCCCAGCTCAACAACTTCCTTTTCCATCTACCAGTTTCTGGAATCCACATTTAAATGATAATTATAAAGGCCTTTAAGAATGTAGCTATCTACAAGAAGGAAACTACTTGAATTATAGTTGCCTTTTTATACTTTACTTCAAAGGAGCTGACATTGCCATAGAAATCTTCTTAAATCCATTTCTAAAACACCAACTGCTATAGACAGAGGATCCCTCTATATTGCAAATAAGAAGATTTAGATACAAAAGTGATGAAGTGCCCAGATCCCATGAAAAATCAACTTTGATTCTGGGGACTTAGTCTGCGCTGGAAACTGGTGATTGTCTACCAAAATTTGCCCTCCTCTTTTTCTACAGTAATCAGATGGGCATCTGGCTACCCAACTATGAGGGTTTTTTTATCACCCTTGCAATTAGATGTGCCCTCTCAGTAATTTCTCACCATGTAAGTAGCAAGACGGCTCTATATTAGGGGTTGGCAAGTGGTCTCTGTGTCACTACTGTACTCAGTTCTTCCTTTGTAGGACAAAAACACCATAGACAATACACACAGGTGTGACTATGTTCTAATCAAACTTGATTTACGGACACTAAAATAGTAAATTTTTTTTTTCAGTTTTTGGCCGGGGCTGGGTTTGAACCCACCACCTCCAGCATATGGGGCCGGCACCCTACTCCTTTGAGCCACAGGCGCCACCCATGAAATATCAATTTTATAAAACTTCTATGTGTCATAAAATGTCATTCTTTCAATTTACCTTCTACCACTTAAAAGTGTAAAAACCATTCTTAGCTCACAGCTCATTAAACACCAGAGCTGAACAGGATTTGGCCTGCAGACCTTACTTTGCCAACATCTTAGGGAATATTGACCCTACAAGATGGAAGGAACTGGGATCCTTGAATGCCTGTTGAGCAGAGTCATCAACTAAGCTGGAACAACTTACCTTGAACTCTTTCTAGTAAGAAAAAATCTCCTTCATTTTTTAAGCTACATGATAGTTAAGTCTCTCTTGTTACAGCAGCTTAGCATTTTATTTTAACTTGTGCATAGTCATAACTCCTGATCCAAATCTCTTGTCCATAGTCCTCACCACTCTCCATTTAAATATCCAAGGTAAGGTAACTGTGTCCCCCACTGCCTCCTCACCGTCCCTTCCAAGACTTAAAAGAAAAGACTCTACCCAGAGCTCCCTTCACCTCCTTGTTCCGAAGACTATAGATGAGCGGGTTGAGCATGGGTGTGACGATGGAGTAGGAGACAGACACCACTTTGTTAAAGTTGATGGAGGAGGTCACTTTGGTCCTGACATATATGAAGAAAAGAGTGCCATAAAAGAGGCCTACCACCGTCAGGTGAGCAGCACAGGTGGAGAAAGCCTTCCGGCGCTCAGCAGCCGAGCGGATATGCAGCAGCGTCCAGACAATGTTGCCATAGGACACACCAATGACTGCAGAGGAGGCCAGGAGCACAGCCAGGGACACCAGGAAGTCCACAGTCTCCTTCAGGGTGACGTCTGAGCAGGACAAGGCTAGCAGGGGTGAGGCATCACAAAAGAAGTGGTCAATGACATTTGGGCCACAAAATATCAGTCGAGACATAAGGTAGATGGGCAAAATGGGTGTGAGGAAGCCTGCCAGCCAACAAGCAGACGCCAGACGGATGCAGGTGCCCCAGGACACCAAGGCTCCATAGTGGAGAGGCATGCAAATGGCCACATAGCGGTCATAGGCCATGGCAGCCAGTAGGAAACACTCAGTTGCCCCAAGGAAGGTAAAAATGAAGAGCTGGGACAGGCAGCCAGCATAGGAGATATTCTTTCCTCCACCCACCCCAATAAAACCAGCCAACATCTTGGGCACTGTGATGGAGGTATACCAGATTTCAAGGCAGGACAGGTGCGTCAGGAAGAAATACATGGGTCTCCGCAGCTGGTGGTCCAAGCCCACCACTAGGATGATGGCCAAGTTCTCCACCAATGTGAACAGGTACATGGTGAGGAAGAGCGTGAAGAGGAGGAAGCGTGCTTCATGCACCCCGGCAAAGCCCACCATGACAAACTCTGTTACCTGGGTCCAGTTTTTGGTATATGGCTGCATATGTGCAAGTTTTTACTCTGTAGATTCATAGCCCCGTAAACAATGAAGGCTCAGAGAGAACCTGTGAGGATAGCAGACAGAAATACCTTTCACTTCAGAAGAGGAAAGTGAAGTCAAGACTGTTCATACATACAAAGAATCTGCAGTCTGTGAGGGGCACAAGAAAACAGATAACGCCAACACAAAATGAAAAGTGCTGGCTGGAAATCAGACAGGATATTATGGTAGCACGTAACAGGCAAGATCAACCAACCTCAAGCAATCTCCTGGAGAGGGAACTGGTTAAATCTGAAACCTGAAAAGGAAGTATAAGTCTATGAAACAAGAGGTAGGTAAGGAGAGAAGACATGGCAAGTATAAGATCTCAGGCACCAAAGGGGACATCATGCATTTAGGAAACTTGAAGTAGAGATAATTTACCCTAGAGGTTGAAAGCTTAGTTTCCCAAGCAAGCAAATTTGTTATCAAATATAAGGGAGCCTAAACAATAAAGTTGTGAATATTTATTTTTTTATTATATCATAGCTGTGTACATTAATGCATTTGCGGGGTACAATGTGCTGTTTTATATACAATTTGAAATACTTTCATCAAACATAGCCTTCGCTGCACTTTCTTAATTACTGTGTTAAGACATTTATACTCTACACTCAGTAGATTTGACATGTACCCTTGTACAATGCACCATAGGTGTGGTCCCACCAATTGCCTTCCCTCCACCCATCCTCGCCCCGCCCAACCCTCCCCCTCCTCTTTCCCCTTCATCTTGGGCTGTAGTTGGGTTATAGCTTCATATGGGAGTGTGGGTGCTTATAAATTAGATCATTCCTGTAAAGCACTTAGGATCCTGTTTGGCTCAATAAAGATTAGCAGGGGTAAAGTCTTCCTGTTCATTTCTCTTGGAATAAAGTAGGGAGGGAAAAAGGCTGTTGCTGGGCGTGAGGAGCAGGCTGGGATCTCATGAAGAAGCACTAGTAACCAAGTTTGGGGAAAGGAAAGCGCATGCTTCAGTCTGAGGGGCTCAGAGGCTGGAAGTGTTATAAGCAGGGGAGCAACACTGTGCTTTTTGCCCTGGAGTGTGTGGTCGGGGGTACAATATGTTTGGAGGGGAACAAGGCTGGGAGGCTGTTGCAAGGATAGCACAGACGGATGGTGGTCTTAACTAGGAAAAGGCCAATAAGCGTGCAGAGTGAACATGGCTATTAAGAGATAGAATCAACAGGATCAATTGAGTTCACATCTGACCTGGGTTCAAATTCAAGCTCCAACATCAACTGAGATATAGAATCAAGGGCAAATCACTAAATAATCTCTTTTTTTTTTTTTTTTTAGACAAAGTCTCAAACTGTCGCCCTGGGTAGAGTGCTATGGCATCATAGCTCACAGCAATCTCAAACTCCTAGGCCCAAGCAATCTTTACCTCCCAAGTAGCTGGGACTACAGGCACCCACCACAACCCCAAGCTATTTTTTGGTCCCAGGGCTGGATTCGAACCTGCCAGGTCTGGTGTATGTGACTGGCGCCCTAGCTGCCTGAGCTATAGGCACTGAGCCATGATCTCATTTTATTAAACAGACAATAAAAAAGACTTCCAAGGGGATGACTTCCTATCTTGTTTTAGAATTAAATGAGAAAATATAATGTCTCCTTCCTTGAGGCAATTTTAAAATATAGCCCTAATTTTTGGATACTCTTCCCACTGAAAAATGGAGTTTATATCCACTCCCCTTGTATCTGGGCTCTGTCTGTGACTGCTCAACAACAGTAAGATGGAAGTGCCAGGCCCAGGCCTGAAGGAACTGTTGGTTTCCTCCTCCTGTGTCTTGGAACCCACCACGAGGTAAGAAAGCCTAAGCAGGCTGTGGAGAGGCCCAGGTGGGGAGAAACTAAGCCCCACCCCCCAGCCTTTGGCCTTGGCCAAACTCCCACTGACAACCAGCACCCCCATGCCAGGCAGGTGAAAGAGCCAGCCAAGAAACAGATCATCCTCCAGCTGACCTGGCCACGCTGACACCAGCTTCCCCTGTGGCGTCCTCCCCAAATTACAAATTTGTGAGCTAAGTAACTGATTGTTGTTACTTGAAGCCACTAAGTTTCAGGGTGGTTGGTTAAGCAATAACAGCATATTAAAACAATTACATACCAGTTCTTTAACCTTGGGCAAATGAGTCATTACTCATGACCCTTTTGGAGGAAAAAAGAAATAATGTTTGCCCACAGTCACAAATTCCTGCACTGGAATTTGCATCCAAGTTTGCCAAGGTCTAAAGCCCTTGCTCTTTCCCCTGTAAGTAATTAAGCAAGTTCCTTCTGGCTTCAACATTCCATGATTTCCTGGCAATGAAAGCATGTAGAGATACAGAATCAGAAATAAACAAGGTCAAAGTCCTTGGATTTCTGTGTGTGTCTTTACCATGCCTGACATCCCCACAGTGTGCAGTCTGTAAATACTGGCTTCCTCCCAAATAATCGCACTGTAATCTCAGAAACTTCATGCTTCTGTCAGTTCCAGGAAATTTCAGGACCCAGTTCCCACCCATTCCTCCCCTTTGCCTCAGAACAGTGTTTGCCTTTCACAGAAGCCCTTCCCGACTGAGGTACTCACTGCCCACAGACGCTGCGGAAGCCTCACGTGACTTGTCATATTACAGAGCAGTTTCATAGTAAAGTTCTCTAGAACGTTCATTATTTTTCATAGTCACGGAACTTGAGATTTAGAGTCAAACATATCTGGGGTCAACCCCTGGCTCTGAAATGCATTAGCTTGGTTTTCTCATCTGTGAATTGTTACTGTCATTTCTGAATCTCACCTGTCCTTCCAGCTGTGATGCAAGTTTGACAGTCCTGTCCTTACTAGGAAGCCTTTTCATTCCCTCATTCCTCCAAGCTTGTATGCAGGTCAGGCCAACAAATGCACAGGCGTCTGCTCTATACCAGGAACCGTGGTGAACGCAGAGGCACATCCTGGTACAAAGAAGGCGTCCCCAGAGTCCACCCCAGGGCCTGGTCCAGAGAGGGCACCCACCCCGGAACCTGGTACAGACCAGGTGCCCCCAGCACCCACTCCAGGGCCTGGTACAGAGCAGGTGCCCCCAGCATCCATCCCAGGGCCTGGTGCAGAGCAGATGCTGCTTTATAGTACTTTCAGTTCTCTGATCCATGGCTTAGTGGGTTGTGTCAGGTCCAGGTTAGTTCCATTGAAAGGGCCTGCCTTTGTTACCAGAAGACTGTAGGAGGGGCAGAGAAAGGGGCTATGAGACAGGGAGAGAGAGAGCAGGAGAGGGGAGAGCCAGGGACTGCATTTCCATCCCCTTATGTCCAGACAGTGCTGCATTTCAGCTGGGGGCTGAGCTTTCTTTCAGAACCAGGTATGCCTTCTCCACAATCTCCTTCCCCATCATAGAGCCAAAACACAGAAAGAGCCTGGACCCCTGAGGAAAATGGCTCATGTCTTCCTGGAGCAGGGATCATCCAGTCTTTTCTGCAGAGGATCAGATTATAAACAGTGGAAGCTTTGTGAGCTACAGTCTCCACCACATATTTTTATTTTGTGAGGTTCTTTTGGTTTTTCACTACCCTTTAAAAACATAAAAACCATTCTTAGCTCATGGGCTATACAAAAACAGGCTGCAAATTGGATTTGGACCAAGGGCTATAATTTGCCCATCCCTGTCCTAGACCCACATTATACTGTTAAATGAGCAAAAATGAACATTATCTCACTGTGTTAAGCTATAGTTACCCCACTTGGTGGGGCACACATACCACCCTGGCCACCCCCAAGCAGCCAAACTGTCCCCAAATTATTGTCTCTTGTTCTGCAGAGAGATGGAGAGGGGACAGCTGATGCCCTAGAAGGTATGGGCTAGATATAGGTGGAAATTGCACCTGCCCAGAAGCCCAATGTATCATCACTGCTTGCCCTGCCTTAATATCAATCTAATTAAAAAACTATAAGGGGGCCCCTTCTTGAATTCCAAATCTAAATCCAAAAATCTAAACTAAATGATGCTAAGATGAGCTTGAATCTCCACCAGCTCTTCCTCCCCTTCCCGGTATCGAGGTGCACTCTTTGAGTGACTCAGGGAATGAACTCAAGCTTTTAGATGGCTTGTATTGATATATTGAGAAATCCATTCAAGAGTTTAAATGAATAAAATAATTGAATGGGTATCCCATTACAGTTCTCATTAATATATATTAATTTATTTTCATTCATTAAAAAGAGAGAATCTCACAATTATCTAACCGTAGCAAATTTTGAAATCTATGGCCTTTTGAGCCCATTACTTTATAAAATTACTGATGTGGTTTACCCACAGGTCCCTGCCTGCCCCTTCCTCATCTAAGAATCCACCAAGGAGCCCCTGGATAGATTATAATAGGCATAAGGCCTCCAACATGCATGAGCTATGAGCCCTGCCCTTCAGGGACTGGGGAGATAGAGAAGTACTCAAGGGTCAGAACAGAGGTGTGATCAGTTAGTTTTTACATATCTGCCAGGACAGAGCAGGGGACAGTGAATTTGGTCTAGAAGGAAGACAGGACAGGTGAGATCAAGAAACAATTTCCCAATTAGAGCCCAGGGTAAGGTAGGCCAAAGAGAAGGTCATTCTTGACTAAGAGTGAAGCAGGCATCCAGCCAGCCAGGGGAGAGAGTGTGAAGTAGAGAGAGTGGGACCTCATGAGACAAGGTTGTAAGGTCCACAGGGAGGCAGGAGAGTGCAGTGGTTAAGGTCATGTTCAGGCACTGGACTACCTGGTATCCTCCAATCTGAGCTCCACCACCTCCTGACCAAAATGAAATGAGATCACCCCAGATGGAGGGCAGTGTCTAACTCAAGGGAATGAATACCTGATGGCTTCTTTAAGTTGTCAGAGACAAGTCTAATGAGACTTGACTGAGAGTTTCGAGGAGAAGCAGGGCCTCCCTTCAGAGCATTCAAATTCTGCAGCTCTCCAACCCCCACCTCCCTCAGGTCCCCTGCTGTTAGGAGGATTACCTCCCTCCAAGAAAGGAGAGGGGACATTCAGTGGGACAGATTCTGCTGGGCTGACACTATTTCCCTTAATCCCCACAATGCTGTACTCTGATCCTATAAACAATCCTTGATAGAGGTGCTATTTGTCCTGGTTTTCATGTGATTAAAAAAACTGAGGCTCAGAAACAATAACTTGTACAACATCAAAAAACTAGTACATGACAGAGATGGGCTCCAAACCCCAGAATATCTGACACAAAAGCCTTTTTCCTGCCACACGATGCCACCACCCTCTCCCACTTCATCTCACAGAATGATGTGCCTACAACCCTGGCTCCTGGCCCTGACTCTGAAGTCAATTCCTCTGCACCTTAGAGCCCCGCTTCAGGATTCCCCTGAAGTCTCCAGCGACCTGCAGGAGCACGGGGAGGATCCCAGGCCGGCAAACACCATCAGCTTCCTCTCCAAGATTGAGAGAACCTTATCCACCAAGTGCTACACAGGCCATGGGGAGAACAGAAGGTCAGATGGGGCCATCACTAAATAAGGAGAGAGGCTGCCCTGCAACTTGGCCCAATTTGGTGGCCTCAAAAGATGGTGCCCCCTTGGCTACGATGTTCCCTAACAAATATGGAAAAACAGTTTGGGGCCCGTGCAGGGAAATTAAAACTCGGTTCCTGTGGGTATTTGTTTGTGCAGCTATGTGATGAGCCTAGTGAGAGAGGCTGAACTGCTATTTCAGTTCTCTCCACCTGGCCTCTTGTTCCCAGAGGTGAAGGGAACTGGAACTTAGTATGATCCAGGCAGTGATTTCAGAAAACAACCTCCAAACCAAGGTGAGCAGGCAACGGAAGGGCAAAAGGGGGTGCAATGAGGCAGAAAGAGGGGCTGGGCGATACCCAGGAGCTGGAGCCCCGAGGCCTGCTCTCTGATTCCCTCGTGGCTCTAGCTCACTACGCGCCCTCCCACGGCCCCCTCCCAAAGTGGCAGCAGCAGCAACAGTGCCCCTCACGTCCCAGTGCGCAGACAGCCCCCTTTGTCTATACCACTGTCTCTGGAATCAGTGGATCTGCCCTTGTCCTTGGCTTGGTCAGGTGGTAGCTGTGATTTGGAGAAAATCTTTTAACCTTGCTGAGCCTCGGCGTTCTCATCTTCAAATGGGGAGGATAATGTGTAGGTTGCTGGTCTAAAGGTGGAAGGAGACAGCATCAAGTGAAAGTTCAGGGCCTTTGTTGTTGTCCTCTCTGACATCGCTGTGTGGCTTCCTCTTGCACTTCCTGTAATTCTGTGCACAAGGCCACCTTAACAGAGAGGCCCTTTCAGGCCACCTCTCTGAAAACACAGTCCTGGTTACTCTCTGCCCCCCTTCTCGGCTTGGTTGTTTTGGTCACAGCCTTATTGTCACCTATATTTATTTGTTTGTCAGACTATCCCTCACACACACATGTACACGTGCAGAAGTTCCTCAAAGACACTCCCTTGGTCTGCTTGTTCCTCTCCGTGTTACTAGTACCGAAAAGAGTCACTGGCATGTAGTCCAGATGCAATAAATGTGTTGATATAATAAATGAATGGATGCCTGCTCCTGGCATTATGTTGACCCAAAATACTTGGCTTCCCTTCCACTTCCACCCACCTGTTTTCAAGGAGATGGGAAAAAAAGGAAGCCCACCAATACTTGAGAAGAGCCATCCAGCTCGGGTGTTGTCCATGTAATCATCCTGACAGTCAGCTATAAGACTATGATGCCTGCAGGAATGATGCCCTGGGCGCCTGCAGCAGCCTACTCCTCCTGGCCTTGGGTGGGAGATACATTGAATTGATTTTTGCATATCATTTCTTTTTCTTAGCTACTGAATTTAATTTTAAATTTCCTGGAATGCTGTACTCTGGCAGCTGTTTTCAAACTCTGCTCTATCAAGCCGTAGATGTGCTCAGTTGCCAGGGAGCTGGGAAGAGGAACAAAGGAGCCTGCAGGTGGGGCTCCCACTAGCCTCGCTCCACCCAGAGAATAAGTGACTGAGTCCAGGTGAGAATACAGCCTTGCCTGACCCCGGAGCCCACCAGCTCTCTAGGGTGCTTCGCATTCTGAAAACCAAATCTGATCAATTAGCTGGAGTGTGTCTCTCACTGTGTCAGGGGCTTCGAGATGCTGAGCAGGTACGACCTGTCCCTCACAGCTACTTACATTTGTTCCCGTGATGGGATCAAATGGGAAACCAAGGCATGAGGGGAAAGGGAGATGCTTGTCCAGTCACATGAGCAACAGAGACCCCAGATCTACAGCACACCAGAGAGCCCACTATGGCAGAAAGGAACCAAGAGAGGAGCCAAACTTTCTGAGCTCCTAGCTCCCAGGCTCTACATAGAGCCAACACCTGTCTCAGGATCCTCTGTGAGTCAAGGAGATAGTGAATGTGAAGGTTGCTTGAAACTTTAAAGGTGCACCCTGGGAAGACCTTCTTCCTCTCTTGCTTCTGTTACTTACGGACTGTGTGGTTACTGCAGAATTTCATTAAAGGGAATGGCCACGTAGCGGGCTCGGGAACAGTCATGAAGCCGCACTGGAATAACAAGTAAATTGATTTCACATAGATCGCGGGTTTACCTGAGGTGCCTTGAGGGGACAGAAAGAGATGAACAAGAACAGAAGCCCCCGAATGCCCCTTAGCACCCCTACTTCCTATGAAATGAAGCAAATCGGTTGCATTCTGGGTGCCTCAGTTTCCTCACTTGAAAAACAGGTTGATATTTGAAACCACAATGACTCCAGAAAAGAGTTTTTGAACAAAATTTTTAAAATGAGACTGCACACTGGAAAGACTCGGAACAGTCTGCTACACCGCATCAGAGAGTCTCCAGGATATTCAGGCAGAACAGGCCCACCTTGGTAATATTTTCCTTTATTACAGAATGAAAAGAATAGAGATATGGACAGCCCCGAGTCATTAAAGGGCTATATTGGAACCAGTGATTTACTTCCCAGGCTGACCCCGAGAACTATAGTTGACAAGAATGCAGCTAAATTACAGTGTAGACTACAAGCCTGAAGTAGGGACTGTGGGAACAAAATAGAGTACAGGAAGGAGGCAAAGAAGCTGAGAGTTGCTTCTCTTTTTCCTGGACCTAAAGCTGATATAAATAAAATTTGAAGTGAAAGAGGGAAAAAAGAGAGAGAGAGATTGGGCTATACCAAAGCCAGGGGTCATTACTCAGGACACGGTGTCTATTTGATTGATTAACACTCTTTCCATCCACCACCGCCCTCCATGCTCTTTGGATGTGTGCTTGTTAGTTTCATCACAGGTGTGTCCAGGTGCTCACGGCTGTCCAAAGGAGCCACTCACCTGCTCCCGCTGCTTCTCAGTCTCCTAGTATCTTCTCTGGGTGGAACATAGCAGCCAAACATGCCAGGAACCTTGGAGCTGGTGGTCAGGGCAGGTTATTAGTCCCATTGTGGAACAAATCACAGGTCATGGCTTCTCTTCACCAAACGGAAAGGACAGAGATCAGCCATTAGCGGAACTAGAAAGGGAAGACACAGGGGTTGTCACTGGCTATAAAATGACTCATACTCCATGTATGTGCCTATAACCCCCCAAGGGGTCACCCATGGGATCAGGTCTCTATGGAGGTTTGAAGCTCTCAGACAACAAAGGAAAGAAAATAATAAATTACAGAAAACTCTGCCCCAGAGGGTATGCTATGTGGGAGTCCCAACTTTGTAGATGAGGAAGACAAATGCTTCAGAGTGGAAGATGGCCAGCCGGCCAGCTAGGTTCCAAGCCAACTAGATTCTTTGCCAAAGTCTCTGGTTCTAAACTACTCTAGGATATGATAACGTGAAATCTCCAGTGCTCCAAATGTATCATGGAGGCAAAGAGGCCTTCCTCTATTAGAGTGGACAGATACTACCACCACCTACCTGCCCCTTATCCCCACACCTAAAAATAACCTACGATATAACAACAGACATTACTGAGTAACCAGTCAGGGCTGCTCTCTGTGAAATATAGGTGTGAAGGAGCCAGCCCTAACCATTAATGAGCTCACAATCCCACAGACACTGTCACCAAGAGTCACTTTTATCATGAATACAGCTATGACAAATTGCCTTCCTTCCAAAGAACTTCCTCCAGAGTTTTTGATGATTATCTACAGGCTGGGCATTTTTTCCCCCAAAGGGAAATATGGCATTATTTCACCATAAAGCAAAAGGAACACCAAGGATGTTCAGTATCCACAGTGTTTGATCATGGGAGGCAGCTAAGCCAAAGCTAACACAGCCCAAAGGCAGCCTAGACGACTTGTCCTTTAACAGATCCTAAACACATGGGATCATTTTCCTTGAATTCATAGGCCTGGGGTCCAGCCTTGGTTTCAAGTACAGATATCTTGTCTTCCCAACTGAATAATAAAACTCTTTCAGACAGAGCCATGTCTTATATTTTGCTACATTCCCAAAGAGCCTACTGTAGGGTGGCACAGTGTAAAACTTAGTAGACTTGCCTTTAAGTCCTGTACAAACCTCTTCGTGGATGTACTACCTTGAGCAAGTCAACTAGTTTGCTCTTCTCTGAAATTAGGAAAATAACACTACCTGTCAAGGATGTGGTTGAAAATAAATAAGGTAACAAAGGTGAAAGGTATGCTTGACAATAAATGCATTGTTATACTGCAAAACCTTTGGCTGTTCCAGGTAGAAAAGATGTTGGTGTTTTATCTCCATTCTTTCTTACTCAGTGAAAATGACAGTGACTCTTACTGTGCAAACCCAAAACCCCTCACTGAGGCTGATCAAAAGCAACCAGGGGCCAGATGACTGGCTCACACCTGTAATCCTAGCATTCTAAGAGGGCCATGGCAGGAGGATTACTTGAGGTCATAAATTCAAGACCAGCCTGAGCAAGAGAGAGACCCTATTTCTACTAAAAACAGAAAAATCATCACTTCTCTGTCTTTTGGCTAGATCAAGTGTAGAAAAATTAGCTGGACATCATTGCAGTCATCTGTCATCACAGCTGTTTGGGAGGCTGAGGCAGGAGGATCACTTGAACCCAGGAGTTTAAGATTGCAGTGAGCTATGATGATGCCACAGCACTCTACCCAGGTAACAGAGTAAGACTTTCATCTCCGGGGGGAAAAAATGGAGACTAGGAAGAACACCTCCCGCTGGCCAAGGGCATTCAAAGGCAAACAGCCCCCTGGAAGGGCCAGGAAACAGAGGCAAACTCCAAACCCCAACACTCCCCCCACACTCCTGTCTTTCTTCTTCTCTCCTTTCTCCTTCTGGAACACTTTATTTTTCTCTGCCTCTACAATGTAACCCAGTTCAGCTTCATCTACATCTTAAGTTTTGCTACTCTATCTGTTGTCCCAGTTTCACAACACAAAAGTTCGAAAATTGAGCATTTTAAGGCAGAATTCTCCTCTGCGTGTGAAGGGTAATAAAAGAGGCTTTGAATGGTCATATTCCTATTATTTTCCTCTTGCCCGAGGAATCAAATATCCCAGCCTAGAAACCAGGACACACTAGAGGAGGGGCCACAGAACCAACCCTGACAAAGGAGGAACACAGCCACCAGCCAGAAGCCAGGGCCTTCCCCACTCCCCCGGGAGGGGATCGGAAATCACTTGTACACATATAATTTTCATTTGTTATATGAGGAGCTGTGCAAAATGGTATAGAATTCTCACTCCACCGTCGAGGCTCACTCTTCTCAAAATGATACTGTTCAGCATTAACAACATTCAGAAAGAGGTCAAGCCTGGTATTTTGCAGGTATTCTTTTTAATTGCATTTTTATTATTAAAGAATTCCCATTTATACACAATAAGGAGCATAATCTTTGTCACTTATGAACTCTTGTCAATATTTATTTCATATCCATTTCTGTAAGAATATGACCGATAGACGGAGAGACAGACATACAATTCTATGTATGGATACTTCAATGACAGACAAAAGCGCAGACACAGTGGAAGCCCTCTGTTCATCTATTGTTTAATTCTGTCACCCTCCCTTCATCTTCAGAATTAGTCAATATCACCAATTCAGTATTTATCATGCTCACACAGGCTTCCTACAATTTGATACTATTTGTTACCTATAAACGCTATTTTATTTTGTTTTTTATATCTTTACGACGTATAGATAGCAATAAACGCTACCACTTTACAGTTAGCTAATTTCTTAGGACATTGTAAGATTTTTATTTTGATATCTGAGCTCTAGTTTATTCATTTCAATTTTTTTTTATTTCAGATAAATAGGAGGTGCATACGATTAGGTTACATTGTTTATAAGGTAAAGTTCAAGTTGTAGTTGAGCCTTTCATCCAGGGGGTGTGCTGGATACCCTTAAGGATTTCAATTTTTATGACTGTTCTATTATACTAAAAATACTACATATTCATTCCCTTGCTAGTAGGCATCAAAAGTTGTCTCTGACTCTTTGCTATTCCTAATAATGAACATTCTTATATAAATCCCACTGTGCACATTTGCTAAAGGCTATCTGGGAGAGGGATTCTCAAAGTATGGTCCCCTGCAGCAGTATCACCTGGGAACAGGTTAGAAATGCAAATCCTCAGCTCCTTCCACAGACCTACTGAACCAGAAACTCCAGAGTGGGGTCCAGCAATCTGTGCTTGAACAATCCCTCTGGGCGATTCTGAGTCAAGCGAAAGTTTGAGAACTGCTGCTCTAGGGCATATACCTAAATAAGCACCTCCCACATCACTAAATAATGCTAAATTGCTCTCCGAAGGGCTTGCCCCAACTATACTCCCACCAGCAGTGTTTGAGAGTTACCATGTTTCTCATACCAAACCAACGCTATGTAAGGCCGGCCCCCAACAGCTCTGACCATCTGTAGGTTCGGCACCTTGTCAAGTGCCCATTGGCCACATGGATTTCGTCCCCTGTGAAGGGCATTCCTTCATTTTTCTATCAAGGAGCTTTTAATCATCTTTTTTAGTGATTCACAGAAATTCTTTGTATTTTCCAAACACTCCTGTGCATTGTGTTGTCAGTAGGTTCCTGGTCATTTAACTTTGTTTACTTTTTTTAGTACAGTATCTTTAGGTTTTATGTAGTGAAATGTACCTTTCTTTCCCTCTATGGTTTGTGCTTTTATACTTTGACTAAAATGTATTCTAAAAGTGTTTAGGTTTTGATATTTGCACTGGGGTCTTTAATGCAACTGGACTTAATTTTTTATGCTGTGAAGTAAGATTTAATCTTAGTTTTTTTGTAATGCCGTATATCCAGGGGGAATATTCAAAATATTTAACAATACCATGGGTGTCTATCAAGCTTTTGTTTTTAATGTTACTTATCTATACTTTCATTCCATCATAACTGAGAAATTCAAGAGAGGGCAGCAAAGAGCTATGGGGCTAGTGGGCAGATGGTAGGGTCTATCCCCAGGAATGCAGGAGGGGGCCTGAAGCCAAGCCAGGAATCAAGACCCTCGAATTGGCACTTTGGTTCTGTCACTGTAAACTTTCCTTTCTCTAAAATGAGAATAATCACACCTAGGTCTCAAGGTGCTTAGGTCTCAAGGATGAAGTGCTTAGTTCTGCAGAATGGCTGCCTCAGGGCAAAAATGGAGATGCCCGCACCCCAATTCAGAAGTAGGAGATGAGAAGAAACCAATTTATAGCATTCTTATAAAAGCTATAACCAAATTATTGCCTAAGGAGAAGGGGAAAGGGAAGAGGGAGGGGAGGGGGAGGGTGGAGGATGGGTAGAAGGAGGGTAATTGATGGGACCACATCTACAGTGCATCCTGCAAGGTACATGTGAAATTTACTAGGTGTAGAATATAAATGTCTTAACACAATAACTAAGAAAACGTTGTGAAGCTTATGTTAACCAGTTTGATGAAAACATTTCAAATTGTATATAAAACCAGCACATCGTACCCCATGATTGCATTAATGTACACAGCTATGATTTAATAAATAAATAAAAGAAGTAGGTGATGAGAAGACAGCTGACTTTGGGATTGTAGAGATAAGGTTTTTTTTTTTAAATAAGCATACATCATAACCAAAATAAAGGTACAGATTTCTGATGTTGCATGTACTCCCTTTGACCCTCCTGCAACCTGCAAAGTGATGAAGGCAAAGATCATGGCTTTTGTTCACCAAATTCCATTTATATTCCTCCCTTCTGGGCATGGAGAAGACTGGTTCTGGCCAATAAAATGTGAGAGAAAGATATGTCTGTCATTTCCAGTCTGAAGCAGTGTAAAGTCCCTATGTGACCTCCAAATTCTCTCCTCTTCTGCCACGAAGCCATTTAGCCTGAGCCTCCTCCAGATGGGCTGCATGCCTGACGTGAGAGAGAAATGAACACAGTGGTGTGAAGAGAGATTTGGAGTCTATGTGTTACTGCAGCACAGCAGAAGCTACCCCAGTACCGTAACAGAAAAGAAGAGTTTAAAAGAGATATATGTATAGCACTATTTATCTAATAAGATAGAACTTGAGGCCAAAAAAGGCATTGAATTTTACAACATCATTTTATATTGATGAAAGGCACACTCCACCAAAAAGATACACCACGGGACCTAATGAATTTAAGCATGGTTTCAAATTTTCATAAAGAAAATCTGCTTACTGGATGGATTTAAAACACATTCTTCTTAGTAAAGTATCACAAGAATGGAAAAGCAAGTATCCAATGTACTCAATACTAATACGAAGCCTGTAGATCATCTCATATAAGAGAGAAACACATAAGAGAGAAACTCAATTCAATTCAAGTTTGGGGGAGTGAGAAGGAGGGAGGGGTAGAGGTGAGGAAGGAGGAGGATTGCTGTGCTCCCACTTAACGGGCACAATGTCAGGGTATATGGCACACCTCTTATGTATGGAAAATGACTATAAGAAGGACTCTACCTAACAAATGAAAACAGTATAACCTAATCATTTGTACCCTTACATTAACATGAAATAATCAATAAATAATTTTTTAATTTGTTAAGGTGTTTTCTTTACCTTTTAGGCATCCATGCAAAGAGAATCATACAAGAAGCCAAAGAAGAAATTTTCTTTCATGTGTTTTTTTTGTTTTTGTTTTTGTTTTTTTTTTTTAGGGTTTCACTCTGTCCTCTAATCAGAGTGCAGCATCAACACAGTTCACTACAACCTTAGCTCCTGGGCACAAGCGATCCTCCTGCCTCAGCCTACCACATAGCTGGGACTACAGGTGTGCACCACCACGCCAGGCTAATTTTTCTATTTTTAGTAGAGATGGGGCCTCAGTCTTAGTCAAACTGTTCTCAAACTCCTGATCTCAAGCAATCCTCCCACCTCTGGCCTCCCAGAGTGCAAGGATTACAGGAGTGAGCCACCGTGCCCCGCTTAAGGAAAAGGTTTAAACAGAGTAGTGACATGGTCTGACTTAAATATTAAAAGGTTCTCTCTGACTATTGAATTTTTTTAACAGCAAAGAGGCAAGGGCAGATGCAGGAAGACTAGTTAGGAGGCTATCACAGTAACCCAGGTGGGAAATCACAATGGCCGGGGCTACAGAAGCGGAGGTATAGGTGATGAGAAGAGGTCAGGGTCTCAGCACAGTTGGTAGGTATAGACATCACAGACTCTGGGATAGATGATCGATGGGATGTGGAGTTCAAGGGGCAAAAGAGACACAAGACCAATACCAAGGTTTGACCTGAGCCCCTAAAACAGCAGTCCCCAGTCTTCTCAGCACCAGTGACTGACTGGTTTCACAGAAGATGATTTTTCCGCAGACAAGGTGGAGAGGATCTGACAGGAGGCAGAGCTCAGGTGGTGAGGCCAGCAATGGGGAGCGGCTGTAAATACAGGTGGAACTTCCCTCCCTCACCCACCACTCACCTCCTGCTGTGTGGCCTGGTTCCTAATGGGCCGTGGACCAGTAGTGGCCCATTGCCCAGGGAGTGGGTACCACAGCAGTACAAGGATGAAATTGGCCACTAGCTTCAGGTGGGAAAGTTCTTGGGAAGAGTAGGTTTGCTGGGAGAACAGGAGTTTGGTTTTAGATCTAATAAAAATCTCCTTTGAGACACATCCAAAGTGGCAAGATCAAGTAGAAAACAGGATTCATGAGTCTGAGCTTCAGAGGAGAGACCTGGACGGCAGATAACAATTTGGAAGCCATCCGCTCATAAATCTATCACTTACAGCACTGACTCTACGTGAGAGAACCGAGGGAACGAGTGTGCATAGGAAGAGACGCCATGCAAGACCTGCACTCAGGGCACCTCTGCGTTCAGAGGCAGGGAGGCCAGCAGTAAGAAGAAAACCAGGAGAGAGTGCTCAGTGCATGCCAAGCAAAGAAAGTGAGTCGGGGCATGTGATATCATCCACCATGTCCAGTGCTGCCAATTGAAGTAAGACAAAAACTGAATTCACTATTGAATTTAGTAACACAGAAACCATTAAAGATCTTGAAAAGAGCTGTTTTCAGTGACGTAGTGGGAGTGAAAGCTTATTGGAGTGGGTTCAAAAAGAATGGGAGGAAAGGAATTAGAGACAAGGAATATGAATTACTATTTAGAGAAATGGGGCTATACACTGATGCTGAGGATAAAGCAGTGGCTGAAGGGATCGTGGAGTGGAGCTGTCTTTCCTCAACTAGGAGAAATAAGCTAATAGTTGTGTGCTATTTGCATGTTTGTTTATCCCTGAGCGTACAGTGGGAGACTCTTGGTTCCCAGACCTTCTATCACAGCAGGGAGTGAAAGAACATGATAAACTTGTGACTGCTTCAGAGGCCCCCACATTCCACATGACTAAGCCCCAGTGCTGCAGCTGTCTGCAAGCCCTCCCTGTTAGTGCCACCCCGCGAGGCCACTCCCTCACAGATGAGGTGGTGGGTAAGACCATCACCTCATTACCATACTGCTTTTTTATTTAAATATCTTTTTAATCATCAAAAGACTTCATTATGCAGTTTGAAAGAGCTGAACTGAACTGAACCACGTGGCTTATAAGAAGGAAAAACCTTCCCTGGTCCACTGTCCCCTCCACCCAGACTTCAAACCCCAAAGCAATCACTTTCAAATCTGTCATGAGTTTCTTCTCTTGTTCACTGTCTAGATCACATGCTAGCAAGGTTTTTTTTTTTTTCAATTTTTTTTCATTTTATGTTTTTAATTTTTGATCTCCTAAAATAGAAACCAAGAAGTTAGCGTTTTTAGTTCATGCATCATACCTATATCCATATATCCCTTCTCTATCATTCTCCCACTAAAATTATATCATATTTTTGTTAAGTTGATATTTAATGTTCACCAGGTGTGGTGGCTCATGCCTATAATCACAGCACTCCGGGAGGCCAAGGCAGATTGATTGCTTGAGCTCAGGAGTTTGAGACCAGCTGGAGCCAGAGCAAGACCCCATCTCTAGAAATAGCTTAGCATTGTGGTAGGCTCTTAGCATTGTGGTAGGCTCCTGTAGTCCCTACTGGGGAAGCTGAGGCAAGAGGATTGCTTAAGCCCAAGAGTTTGAGGTTGCTGTGAACTATGATGTCACAGCTCTTTACTCAAACTGACAGAGCCTCACTCAAAAAAAAAAAAATAAATTAAGTGTTGACATGATTGGCTATAAAAATGTCATTTATAGGGTGGCACATATGGCTCAGTGAGTAGGGTGCTGGCCCCATATACGGACGGTGGCGGGTTCAAACCCGGCCCTGGCCAAACTGCAACAAAAAAATAGCCAGGTGTTGTGGCAGGCACCTGTAGCCCCAGCCACTCCAGAGGCTGAGGCAAGAGAATCGCCTAAACCCAGGAGTTGGAGGTTGTTGTGAGCTGTGACGCCACAGTACTCTACCAAAGGTGATAAAGTGAGACTCTGTCTCTAAAATAAATAAATAAATAAAAATAAAAATGTCATTTATAGGTGAGCCATTTGGCATGGTATGATCAGTTATCCTTTCTTCTATACCTTTTTGTTTTTCCTGAATTTATGGTTGCCTTAGTTTTTCATCTGCTTAATTTTCTATGTTCCTATAATTAACACATACTCAAACTATTCCCAAACTGAACTAAAACCCATCTCCACAGGAATATCAGGTAGTCCATTAGTTCAATGTACTTCTCAGAGACACACATCCTGGCCCTGGACTCTCCTGGTCCTCTCTGGTCTGGCTGCCCTCTTGGCCCAGTGCATAACTGTCATCTCGAAACCACACTCAGGATGAAAATTCCTTTCCACCCTCTCTTCTTTGGATTCTCTGTTTGTTGAACCCAAGATATTTCTTTGTTTATTCCCTCATTTTTCCACTCTCTCTGTAGCTTCCTGAGACAGGATGCCTAAGAGGTACATTTTTATGACCTGGCGTATCTGAACCTTCTTTATTTTATCATCACATTAGCTTAATAGCTTGGCTGAGTATAAAATTCGAAAGTGGAGATCACCTTCTCAGTCTTTTGAGGTCATCATCCCGTTGTCTCTGGTTTGCACCATGCCTATTGAAAGGTCCAACACTCCTCTGACACTCACGTTTTGTCTGTGGTCTCCTTTTACTCTCTGGAAGCTTTTTTGGACTTTTATTACCCCTTATAATTGTTCTCTTATCATTTATTTTTCCCAGACACTCAGTGAACTCTTGAATTCTGTAAAATCATGTTTTGTTTTGTTTTTTGTTCTGGAAATTCTTCTTTATTACTTCTGTGATAATCTTTTCCCCTCTAATTTTTCTGTTCTTTCTTTCTGGAATCCCTTCAAGTCAGATGTTCCAACTGATCTTCTGATTGTCTTATGTTTTCATTATTATCTTCCATCATCTTATTCTGTACTTTGAGGATATTTTCTCAATTTTATCTTCCAAATCTAGTGTGTTTTTTAAATTGTATTATTATGCTATCAACATTCTAATTTCTTTTCTGCTTTTTAATGCTCCTTTTTTATAGTACTCTGTTCTTGATTATGGGTACAATTTTCAACCATTTGATCAGCAATAGTTTTTGAGCACCTGCTGTGTGCCCGTCCTGGGTACTGGTAACAGAGGGTGAATAATACAGGCTAGAGCTTACGTTCAGCTGGGGGTGAGAGAGAATAAACAAATAACTAAACAGAGACACTATAATGTATAATGTTAGGAGATGGTAGTACCACAAAAAAAAAATTAAATAAGAAATGACTTCCTCTCTCATCTCTTATATGAAATTACAGTGTTTTGAAGTTGATGTCTGTTCTCTGTGCTCTCCCCCTAAATCCCTTTTTAGTTTATTGACTTCGGTGTTCTTTCATTCTAGTGGCTCTCTCCTGAAAAGCTTGGCCTTTGCCCCCTATTTAAGAGTGAAGCCCAGGGCAGCGCCTGTGGCTCAAGGAGTAGGATGCTGGCCCCTTATACCAGGGGTGGTGGGTTCCAGCCCAACCCCAGCCAAAAACTTCAAAAAAAGAAAAAGAGAGAAAGAGAGAGTGAAGCCCAGCTCAACATGCCTACGCAAGGCTTTTTGACTTGTAGACATCAGCAAAGAACAGCTGAGGGCAAATTGGCCTTTGTGGGTGCAGGATACCACTATCAATCATTTCTTGGCTGCTCGTCCTCCCAGGGAGGACTTGTGCACACTTCTACCTGGTAACTGAGAGCCAGGCTGCCAGCATTCTGGAAGCAAATGTGGCTAAGCAGGCTAGGGAACTCTCTCTTTTAGGTTTTCATTAATCTTTTTTTTTTTTTTTTTGAGATAGAGTCTCACTTTGTCACCCCAAATAGTGTGCTGTGACATCTTAGCTCACAGCAAGCTCAAACTCTTGGGCCCAAGCTATCCTCTTGCCTCAGCCTCCCAAGTAGCTGAAATTACAGGTGCCGCCCACAATGCCCAGCTATATTTTTTTAGGGATGGAGTCTTGCTGTTGCTCAGGCTGGTCTCAAACTCCTGAGCTCAAGCAATTCACCCACCTCACCCTCCCAGAGTGCTAGGATTACAGGAGTGAGCCACTGCACCTGGCCTTTAATCTTCATTTTTCAATCCAGTATTTGACTACTGCCCTCAACTGTAGCCACAAATTCAAAAACTCTGTGGATTAACTTCTCCAGAGAGAAAATATGCCTCTAAGATTTGCTGAAACAAGGTGTGGCATCCGGGATACAATCACCCTTCATTCATACCTTCACTGTCTTCCTGTTCTTAGCTTCAACCCACCCCTTCCTCTAGAGCAGTGTTTTTCAACCTTTTATTATCTTATGGCAGCCTTGAACCTATAGTAAAACTTCCGTGGAATACATAAACGATGTTGATCCAAAAAAAAGAATATACTTACTGTGCTTTCGATTTCTTTCCAAAATAATTTAACTAATGATCTTTAAAATTCTCCGCAGCATACCTAAGATCCTTTCACGGCACCCTGGTTGAAAATCACTGCTCTAAAGACACCGTGGGCCTCCAGCTCCGGAGTCTTTCGGGAGTTCCGCAGTGAGGCTCAATGAGTATCTTCACAGTTCCTCCCTGCCCCTCCATAAAGGCTTGAGAATTAGCTCTCTTATCTCTCAACTGCTCTTCTCTCCTCTCCTGCTTTCTTTGTCTATAAGGATTCATACTTTTCCTAACATTTTAATGGAATCATGAGAGGAAATATATATAAAATCGTATGTTCACTTCCCCATATTCAACCAGAACAACTTCCCTGTGGCAACCACTTCTAATTGGCACTGATAAAATAAAAATAACATTGATGATTCCCCAAGAGTAAAATAATAATAATAGCTTATTTTTTAAAAAAAATAACGATTCTGAATCATTGGAGTATAGTCTGAGTTTACTGCTGAGCAAAGCAGGGAAAATCTAATCCAACACAGAGAAATTTGGCCCTGTGGGATGAGGTCTTCAGATTACCTGTCAAAAATAACTCAGAGACAATTAGTCTAAGCCTCAAGGGTTTCATCATATGCAGACCGACACCAATTGGCTTCATGGCTTAAGGTGAGTGCTGGGGCTAGAGTTAGGGTTCCAGGCACACACAAGGTACAGAAACCTGTGGAGACAGCCTCATCAACCAAAGTTTTAGGAGCAGGATGTATATAGGCAAATAAAATTCATAAGGAAAAGAGATTGTCTGATTTAAACAATTCATTATCTCATCAGTTCTGATTGATAGTGAAACTCAGCTCAAGCAAATTGCTGAAACTCCATTTTTGTCCATGTTGGGGTTTTTTGGAGCTCTGTGCTCAACAACAGATTCATTAGGTTGGAATTCCTACTTTAGCCTCAGTTAATAAAGGCAGTAGCACACATCGCTTACGTCAAGTGGAGACATGTAAGATTAGTTCAGTGATGAAGTATAAGATATCACTACAGTGTACAGAACTTCTTGTTTCATTTTTCAGTAAAAGTATAACTTAAAACTGCATCAGCCAAGGTTTCTAGGACAAGCTATCAACTAGACATGAGATTAGTTTTCAGTTGTACATTGTATGTAAATAAGGCATATGAGTCACCGACAGCACTCAGTCACAGGTTACCACCAGGCTGTTTCTTGGCTGATTCTCTTCAGTTTTCTGAGAAGCTGCTGCTCTGGTTTCCTTTGCGATGGCCCTGACCTTGCTGTCTTACAATCTCTCCCATCCTCCAGGCTCAAGGACTTGCATGGTTACTCCGTCTGTGTGCACCTGCCTCAGGCCCACCAAAAACTTTATTGCTACTCAGTATCCATTCCCCATTCCTCCTTACTTACAGAAAATGAGCATGTTTGTGATCCTGGCAGTAACATGGCAATCTGAAAACTGTGTGGCTCAGCTTCTTGTAGGTAGCCCTGAGTTCTGGCCAAGGCAGCTCCGGTGGAAATAGGCAATGGATTTTCCAAAAATGTCTTCATTTCTTAACATAGGGCTTATTTCTTCTTTTCCACCTTGTCCTCTTTGCTGCTGCCTGGAGCTCTTATAGGGTAGCTAGAGTTACAATAAGCCACAAACAGTCAGATAATGACTATTTGCGATGCCCCAGGCACTCTTCCCAGCCATGGGGATAGAGCAGTAACAAAACAAATATCTCTGCCCTTATGGCACAGACCTTCTAGTGGACTCTGCAACATGAAGAAAAGCAAAGACGATCACTTCAGCCTCAGCTTTGATATATCTGAGTAGCTGAACTAAAGACAGGGACTTATTTTAGAAAAATAAAATCCCACCTAATAAGGTATTCTGTTACTTGCAACTGGACACAATTCCCCCACAACCTTCTTCTGCCTTATTTCTTTAACTACTGGTAGATTCCTCATAGTTAAGATACCTGGAAGACAATTTGGTGGTATTAAAAAAGTTTCTCAATCTCCCACACTCTTGGCATTTCCAGCCGGATCATTCTCTGCGGTGGAGCTGTCCTGAGCACCGTAGAGCAGTTAGTGGCATCCCTGCCGTCTATCCACCAGATGCCAGTAGCAGCCTTTCACACATCCCAAGACATGACAATCAAAAACGTCTCCAGACATTGCCAAGTGCTCCCTGCGAGCCAAAATCTCACTGGTTGAGAACCAGGGGCATATGGATGATGATGCTGGCGTTGCTGAGGCAAGCAACGAAAGCTGACCGCAATTCAGAGTATTTGGAGACAAATCGTCACCTCCTCCATCATGGGAAGAAGCCAGTATAACTAACCCACCCCTGAGTGACTGGCTGGCCCCTTAGCTATCACAGCGTTCCGAGAGCTCAGGGTCACTTGGTCACTGCTGCAGACGATTGCACGGCAGTGGGTGCGATGGCAAGTCGGTGTTGGCGAGGGGAGGTGGGTGGTGCCGAGCTCAGGTACCGGCGCCATTGTCACTCTGCGTGAGCCCACAGTACTGGGGGAAGGAGTCTAACATCTCACAGGGTGGGCCGTCCATCCTATCACCTCGCTGAGCACCTCATCTGCCTCAGGGACCTTCACACAGGACACAGATACTTCCCTCCTCCCTGCCAGTTCACATACACCTTGCACAGGCCTCCTCACCCATTTTTCAGTCTTGCTTCTCCCAAATCCTTAACCCTCAGAGCCTGTCTTGGTGCCTCTGGGATGGTATAACAAAACACCTTGCTTAGAGCAGGTGGCTTATCACAAAAGACACTCCTTTCCCATGGTTCTGGCAGCTGGGAAGCCCACAGACAGGGTGCCAGCATGGCCGGGGGCTTGTCAGGGCCTCTTCCAGGCTGCAGACCCTCAGTTTCCTGTTGTGTTCTCACTTGGCAGCAAGAGAAAGGCCGTTCTCTGGGGTCTTTTTTATACAGGCACTGAACTCATTCACAGGGACTCCATCCTCATGACCTAACTCATTCACAGGTACTCAAATCTCAAGACCTAACCTAAAAGGCCCCGCCTTCTAATTCCATCACCATACAGGTTAGGATTTCAACTTATTAATTTTCTGGAGAGGTGGGAACAAAAACATTCAGAGCACAGTGGGCAAGGCAGCTCACTCCTGTAATTCTAGCACTCTGGGACACTGAGGTGGGAGGATCTCTTGAAGGCAGGAGTTTGAGCAGCCTGAGCAAGAGTGAGACTGTCTCTACTAAAAATAAAAAAATTGGCTAGAAGCTGAGGCCAGAGGATTGCTTGAACCCAGGAGTTTGAGGTTGCAGTGCGCTAAGATGACACCACTGAACTCTACCCATGGTGACAGAGCAAGACTCTATCTCAAAAAAAACAAAACAAACAACAAAACACACACACATACACACACACCACGAAACATTGAGAACACAGCAGAGCCCAACTACAAATCAGGGGTTATTAAAAAAGAAAGAAAGAAATCCTTGCTGAAAGAGGCACAGAGTCCCTCCAAAACTCTGAACCAATTTGTCCCATGCTTCACACAAAATCTGCTGGGTCTGAAGAGCCCCAAGGTAGAGCCAATGGACTTGAAGCCTTTACCGACTGCAGATTCCTAGCCCAGCTCTAATCAAACTACTGGCTTTCCAGAGCACCCAGTAAATAGGTCAAATAGGTGCTAAATTTTTTTCATAGTGATGTACTAGGAGAAACTGCACTACAGAAATCACACGGATATGATTTGTGTGAATAAGTTAATTTTATTCCCGCCCTTAGGGGTGGCTAAATGGCATAAAGAATATTAAAAAGCTTTCACTAGAGAAATTAAAGTTCAAGACATGTGATTTATTTGGCCGCCATCAATGTGCTGATTGATTCAGGCAGGATAACTGATGGGTGCTAGCCCCCGGCTGAAAGTGGTAACAGGGTAGTCACAGTCTGAGTGTCATCCCCAGAGTGTTTTTTAATTTACAAAGAGAAAAGGTTACCTAATGGCGATGAAATCTGGCAGACACCAAATAACAAATCAATGCCACCAGTCATGGGACAAAAGTGATATTTTGTATCTCCTCAGTGAGCCGGACACATTACCTAGATAGTGTTTGTGCCAAAAATGTTTAGCCTAAATCCAGTCATGGGGAAATAATTAGAGAGGTATAAATTATAAAGTATTACGCAAAACCCTGATCTGGTCTAGTCAAAATTTTCCAGTGTCCCCCCAATTTTTTAAATCCTACATTAAAATTAAATAAATTAATAGACATGTTGACTAAATGCAATGAATAATCCTTGATTGGATCCTAGATTTAAAATAAATAGATATAAAGGATACTGATAGAATAGCTAAGGGAACGTGGATTTGCACATAGACTGTATATTACATACCATACCAGTGTCAAATTCCTCAAACATGATAATATAATTATGGTTATATAGGAGAACACCTTAGTCCACACCAGATTGTATTTAAGGTGAATTAGTTAAGGGTAAAGTATCCTCATGTCCCAATTTACTTTCAAGTAGTTTTTGGAAAAAGATACACGTGCATCAATCAAAATGTTCATCAACAGATGAATGGATTCAAAAAGGTGGTACCCATATGAAATGGAGTATTGTGCAGCCCTAACAAAGGAAATTCTGTCACAACGTGGATTGACCTCAAGAACATTAATGCTAAGTGAAATAAGCTAGTCACAAAAAGGCCAATCGTGCACTTACCACTCACTACTTTAGAGATGTCTAAAGTAGTCGCCATCATAGAAACAGAAAGGAAGAAGGCAGTTGCCAGGGCTGGGAGAAGAAAGAATGAAAATAACTTTGATTGTTTAAGGGGCATAGAGTTTCAGTTATACAAGACGAAAATCTAGAGATCTAATATATAACTATGTGAATATTCTTATCACTACTGAACTGGATGCTTAAAAATGGTTATGATGGTAAATTCAACATTCTAGGTTTATAGCTACAACTAAAAATAAAGTTAAAATGTTTAAGTGTATATGCAATGGAAATTAGAAATACAATACAAGGTCTTAAAAATTGCTTTCATAGGCTTGGCGCCTGTGGCTCAAGTGGCTAAGGCACCAGCCACATACACCTAAGGTGGCGGGTTCGAATCCAGCCCAGGCCCACCAAACAACAATGATGGCTGCAACCAAAAAATAGCCGGGCGTTGTGGCGGGCGCCTGTGGTTCCAGCTACTTGGGAGGCTGAGGCAGGAGACACGCCTGAGCCCAGGAGTTGGAGGTTGCCATGAGCTGTGATGCCACAGCACTCTACCCAGGGAGATAGCTTGAGGCTCTGTCTAGAAAAAAAAAAATTGCTTTAATAAATTGATTATTGAATTACCCATTTCACAAAATAGCTTTTGGAAAACTTTTAAGGAAAAAAAATAAAAAGTATATATGCATGTATGTTTTAACTTAAATATGTATATATGTAAATATATGAATATATTCACTTTTAGAGAGAAAGGAAAATTGGCCAAGCGTAGCTTGGCACCTGTAGCTCAGCAGCTAGGGCGCCAGCCACATGCACCAGAATTGGCGAGTTCAAATCCAACCCAGGTCAACTACAACCAAAACATGGCCAGGCATTGTGGAGGGTGCCTGTAGTCCCAGCTACTTGGGAGGCTGAGGTAAGAGAATTACTTAAACCCAAGAGTTGGAGATTTCTGTGAGCTGTGATGCCACGGCACTCCACCAAGGGTGACATAGTGACACTCTGTCTCAAAAAAAAAAAGAAGTAAAAGCCAAGCAAACATGGGGAATGTTAACAATTATGAATCTGGGCAGAGTATGCACAGGTGTGTTTTTGTATTATTCTTTCACAGAGTTTGAGAAACTTTGAGAGTTTGAGTTCCACTTTGCAGAAAATTTTTCCAGTCCTGCTTTAAGCCAGTATCTGCTGGGAGCAAGGCCTTCCTCTCAGCGGGGCCGGTGTGACTGACTGCAGAGAACCCTCCCAACCTCCAGAGTATACACAGGTGTGTTTTTGTATTTTTTTTTAAAAAAAAAAAAGGTAGTGGGGAATAATCTATGATTAACTTAGAACCAAGTACTAAGGCCTATGGCCTTTCAACAAATAAAGTATTTGCAAAAAGTAAGGCAAGGCCAGGCATGAGGGTTTCACCCCTGCAATCCTAGCACTCTAGGAGGCCCTGGTGAGTGAATTGCTTGAGCTTAGGAGTTTGAGACCAGCCTGAGCAAGAGTGAAACCCCATCTTTACTAAAAATTAAAAACTTAGCTGGGCATGGTGGTGTGTGCCTGTAAATCCCAACTACTCTGGAGGCTGAGGCAAGACTATCACTGGGACACAGAAGTCTGAGGTTGCTGTGAGCAATGATGAGCCACGGCACTCAACCCCAGGGCAATAGAGTGAGACTCAGTCTCAAAAATAATTAATAAAAAAGTAAGCCAAGCTGGTCAGGTGGAGTTGCTCGAGCCTGTAATCCTGGCACTCCAGAAGGCTGAAGCAGGTGCATTGCTTCGGCTCAGAAGCTGGAGATCAGCCTGAACAAGAGTCAGACACCATCTCTACTAAAACTAGAAAAATTACCCTGGCATTGTGGCAGGCATCTGTAGTACTAGTTACTAGGGAGACTAAGGCAGGATTGCCTGAACCCAGGAGTTTGAGGTAGTGAGCTAGTGATGCCCTGGCACTATAGCCTCTATCTCAAAATTAATAATAATAATTAATAATAAAGGCAAGCCCAAAAGCCCACATGGAGAGAGGGTGCTGAGCCAAGTCTACTTGGGCCTATTTCTGTCCACTTTGCAGAAAATTTTTCCAGTCCTGCTATAAGCCAGTATCTGCTGGGAGCAAGGCCTTCCTCTCAGCAGGGCCGGTGTGACTGACTGCAGAGACACCTCCCAAACTCCAGACTGGCTGCTGCGGCTGCGAGCCAAGAAAAGGGCTGCACAGCTGCTGCCATTTGGTCTGAGACTTGCTCTCATACCAACACCCCCCAGCACGGAGGTCGTTCCCGCAGAGATGGGTAAGGCCCCGACCCACACCTGCTTCTAACACCACTCACCAAAAATAATCCGACGCTCACGTCACGTCAGTTGGCAACAACAGGACGCCAAGTGCAGAACTCGCACCTCTCAAATCCAAAGAGACACACGATGATACGGTGCGGGGTGAAGTAAGTGAGTTGCAGAGCCGCGTTTCAGAATGATACCATATGTGTTGGGGGGGAGGGAAAGATGGAGAAATGGGGGAGCGTGGAAGGGGAAAGGAGTGGAGAGAAAAAGAAAAGCAAGCAAGAAAAACAGAAGTAAAGAAAACAAATGAAACGAAAGCCTCTCTTGGGATGTCTGTATGTTTATATTACACATCTACCACTTGTATGTATACACACACACACAAAGAATTGTGAAAAAATAAAAATCAGACTAATTAACAATGGCTGTTCTTAAAGTACTCTTAGAGAAGAATAAGATTATCACCTTTTCCTTCTTTTCCTTATATAAATTTTCTAAATTAGTCTAATTTTCTTTTCTTTTTTGAGACAGACTCACTTTGTCACCCTCAGTAGAGTGCTGCGGTGTCATAGCTCACAGCAATCTCAAGCAATCCACTTACCTCAGCCTCCCAAGTAGCTGAGACTACAGGTGCCCACCACAATACCCAGCTGTTTTTTTTAAAGATGGGGGTCTCGCTGTTGCTCAGGCTGGTCTTGAACTCCTGAGCTCAGGTAATCCACCCGCCTCATCCTCCCCGAGTGCTGGGATTACAGGCATGAGTCACTAGGCCCTGCTTTAATTTTCTTTTAATGAAAAAAAAATTAAAGAAAATTCAGGGCAGGGGACTCGCCCCTTGTAGGAAAAGGGCTACTCCTATCACTTTCAAGTAAATAAGGGCAAAGTGTGGGCTAAGCCAGAGGCCAGCAAACAGGGCAACGGGAGGCACAGGACCTGCCTCCTGTTTTTGTAAACAAAGTTGCGTTGGAACATAGCCACCTCCCACCTCCCATCTCCTGTGCTACCAACAGCAGAGTTCTGCAGTTGTGACAGAAACCAGCCAGCCTGCAAAGTCAAAAATGCTTACAATCTGGCCCTTCTGGGAAGAAGTTTGCCAACTGTGTTTCTAGCTTCATGTTTACCTCCCTCTGAAATGGGAGCTATACGGTGTATATCAGAACACTGACCTGGAAATTCAAACTCCACAAGTAAGGGGGAGAGGTAAGAGGTAAATGTATTTTGCAGGCCCTAAACATGTAAAACTGGCAAAGTCACCTCATCACATAAGATCCTCTATATTCACCCAGTGTGAGGAGCCCCTAACATAGTCCGGTCTGCCATTTTTTGCAGAGTTTCTTAAAGGATTTACCACCATCTGAGACTTTGTTTGCATTGGCCTCCCTCGGCAGAACCGGAATCATCTCCATCTTACGGGTCCTGCTATTGCCCCTAGAAGGCCGCCCGGCATACGGAGCACTCAGCCACATCTGACAAAGGAGTCAATCTGTAATTCGGTGGCACAGTTTTCAAACTGGGGTGATGAGAGATCAAGTCAAACTGGAAGACTCCAAAGGCAGAGAAAAAGAACGATCACGGAACAGTCCATGAACACACTTTAAAGGTTGAACCGGAATGCTTAGTAACTGCGTCCATGTGACCCTGCTGTTTTCCAGGCAAATTCCAAACCAATATGGAGAGAAACACCTGCCTGGGGAAAAGACTGTGTGAAATGCAAGTGTCGGACATGGGGCAGGGGTGTGTTATTATGGTGTATTTGTCTAAAATAGGTCGCCGGGGGCTTCACCTCAGGAGCAAAGTGGGAAGATAGAGGAATTCACCCAAGCGTGTTCCTTTGGGGGGCTGGGAGCAGTCAGTGATGAAGAAGAGGAAAGAAAAAGCAGAGGGCCCGAGCTGAGAACCCCGCCCTCTCTCCTATTCCTTTAGAATCATAAAGCTACCAGGCGGGACCCACAAACCCCCTAGCAGGGCCTACTCCCCTCAGCATACACACGTGGCATAGGTGGGTAAACTAAGAAACCGTGTCCAAGAGGAGCCTGTGCCCAGGGCAATACCCAGGCCTAGCCCGATAAAAGGGTGCCATGGGGTCTCTCTTCTCCTTTACCCCAGTCTTCCCACTGAGGGAAAACGGGATTCTCAGATCCTTGGGGGTGAATTACCAGCCACTTACAAGCCTTTCCCACAACCTACATCTATCTCCCTTCTAAAGAGAGAGGATCCTAAGGAGAGGCCCTCATTATGCCAGGCAGCCGAATAGATGTGAGCAGGAGAGACTGGAGACCTTGAAAAAGATTCGTTTGTTTTGCTTAAGAACACGGAGAAAAGAGATAAAGAAAATGTGAAACCTTTCCTCTTTGGAAAGAATGTTTATATGTCTCATGCGAATTTTGATTAGGTTTTGCTATAAAGCAAAACTCTCTCTCCAGGACACAGAGAGCTTTTCAGTCTCCCCCAGAAGTTGTCAGTAAAATTGTCATTATTCATTAATCCTTTGTCGCATCGGATTTGCTTTATGGGAAATGATAACAAAGTTCCTGCCTCAAGGTGGGTGCAGGGTCAAGAACAGAGACTAATGGTGCGCAGTCACAGCTGAGTTACAAGAATAGCCTATTGTATGTCACAGCCCTGGAGTTCTTATCTCTGCCTAGATGAAATGCAGAAAAATGGGCAACCTTGAAAGACAGAGACCCATTCACTCCGCTAGGTGAAACCAAAAAACCTTGTACTGTTTTAGACACAAATTAACTCCCAGTTGGCTAGCAGATACCGAAGGAAGACAACCACCCATTCAAAGGTAAATTAATCCTTTGTACAAATAACCAAACTTGGACACCGAGACTGGCGTGGACCCACACTATTTAAAATTTCTCCAAACTTTGTACAATATGCCCCATTCTCTCAGTGGAACAATCTATTTGTTTGTCTAAAACAACCTACATCTATAATCCTAGGAGCCTGGATTTTTCCTTAACTGTTTCACGGCAGCTCCTTCCCCAGGCAGATAATGCTGCACCTGATGAGTTTCCCGCCAGAAAATGGAAACGTTACAATCTTACAGGATTCCAGTTCAGAGAGTCCTATTTCTATCATCTCTAGGTCTCTGCTTTTTCCTTCGGCATCAGCATCTCTCGTCTGCTGCTTTCCCCGCTGGGTAATGTTGTATTTATACCATCTCGGTGACTGATTTGAACCTCAAGGAAATTCACCAAAAAAAAAAAAAAAAAGGACAGATTTACCTTTTCCCTGGGAGACTACATTCCCTAATCTTTGTTTCGCTCCAGATTTAGCAGTTTCCATTTCAGTGATCCATCTGCCTGCCCACCAGCCTTAGCTGGTACTGGCTCCAAGTCTTCAGCAGTCTCCTCTTTCTCCCTCTCCTAAGTCAGGTGGTCCTTACACTTTCCTTTCCATTTGTTGTTGGGGTTCAGGGGAGTGGAGTAGGAGGGTGGCAGAGTACATATAATACATGATAACAGAAAAAGATTTAGACATACAAAGGTTATAAAGTAGAAGTACCGCCCCTCCTCCCTTAGCACAGGAAAGCCACTGTTAACATCTCATCATATGCCCGTAGATCTTCAGGTGTATAAGCCTTGTGCATACACACGGGCATGTGCACACACACACACACACACACACCTGTGACCCAGGAATATGCAGGTAACATGAACTCACACATGCACACACACAGGATCATACTGGATATTTGGTCTATGACTTTTTTTCCACTCATTTTCTGTATGTTCATTCATTCTTAACACATTTAACGAGCACGTATTTTTTTCCAGTGCCTTTTAGGCCCTGGGAACACATTGAGGAACAAAACAGACAATTCCTGTCCTCGTGGAGCTTACGTTTTTGTAGAGAAGACAGACAAGGAAAAGTAAGTATGCATGTGGTATTTCCGAAGGTAATAAAGGCTATAAAAGGCGGCAGAGGGGAAATGGGGAGTGGGATACTACCATTGAAATAAGATCGGAAAAGGTCTCTCTAGTGAGATAACATTAGAATGGAAATGTGGGATTCAAGTCACATGGGAAGCTGGAACTGGTAAGAGGGGCTGCAAGACACGGCATGGGGTCGGCAGCCAGGCAAGGTCAAGGACGGCCTTGCAGCCACGTGGGAGCCTTTTGTTCTGAAGGAGGCTGGTGCTGAGCACAGCAATACTCCTTGTTTTTCTCATGGCCCTTCCAAACCACTTTTCCTCCACCCTACCAGCCTACTGTAAAAATTTTTAAATCACTCTCATGTTGTCTGACTCTCGCCCCCACTAGGCTCCTATCACTGTTGCCTGCAGCCCCAAGTCTCCCCTCTGGTGTAGACACTGTAGCTCCAAAGTTTGGACCAAAGTTTTTGTTTTTTATTATTCCAGACAGGTCCCCAACATAACTGAGTCCTTCTTTGCCTGGCCGGAAGGGAAAGGACACTTCTGTGTACCCCCTGTTTGCATTAATGTATACAGCTATCATTTAATAAAAAAATATATATATACTTTTTATGTCTTTTGGGACTTTTTGCTTTCTCCAGATGTCCCCCAGGTGCCCAGGAAGAGGTCCTTGGAATTGCACCTGCTTTCCACACCTGTCCCCACAAGGGGCGCTGTGGAAGCATTCAGCCAGCTCCGCACTTGGTCATGCCTGGAAGAATAAGGCATGACATAAACATCACACAAGCAATTCTGGACCAACAAGGCGGGAGCTTTACTTCATCTGGATCGTGCTCACTTTTGACCAGTTCCAGAAAGCACACTTTTAGATTGGCTTTCCGTTTTACTTTTTCCAGCCCTTCGCTCCTGCTTCTTGGGCTTCCTTCACAAATTGAACAACCCACACCAAAAAAAGAAATAACAAGGGTGGCCCCTCAAAGGAACAGGGCACCAGCCCCCTATACCGGAGGTGCCGGGTTCAAACCCTGCCCTGGCCAAAAACTGCCAAAAAAAAAGAATAATAATAACAAAATAAATAACAAGAATAATAACGGTTAGACCCTTGAAGGGAGACTTCACCAAAAAGGACACCCGGATAGCCAGGCAGTCTATGAAAATGGTGCTTAACATCAGTAGTCATTAGAGAAGGGCATATTTAAACCACAAGGCACCGTCACTCACATCAGAACAGCTCAACAAAAGGGTTTTTTTCAAATCAATGATATCAAGCTGGATATGGAACAGCTGGATCACTCAGATGCTGCCTTCTGAGGGGGTATATATGGGTAAAACCGCCTTTGAAAACAAATTGACAGTATGCATTAAGATGAAACATGTGCATCCCCTGTGACCCAGAAATTCCTCTCCTGGGTGCACACCTGACAGAAAGACGCATGTGCCACAGGAAACATACAAGAATGTTCACAGCATGTCGGGCAGAAATAGTCCAAAGGAGAAAACAACGCCCATGTCCCTCTGGAATAATTTGTGGTACGTGGTACACAGCAAAGGAAGGAGAAGAAAGTACCACTATACGCAGCCAAAGGAGGACTCACAGACACAGGTGGAGTCAAAGAAGCAAGTTCCAAAGGACACACGCTGAATGAGTCGCCGCCCGGGAAGCTTAAAGCAGGCAGAGCTGATACGTGGCGACGAAAGTCTGAGCAGAGTTTACCTGCCCGGGGAACAGTGATGAGGACAGAGTACAAGGGACAGTTGGGGGTTGCTTGTAGTGAGTGGTAATTACACAGAGTGGTCACGCTGTACAAATTCACACAGGTACACACTTCAGATTTAGGCATTTCATACATTCCCCACTTCAATTTTTGGTTTGTTTTCTCCAATCATCACTTTTCTTTCTTTTTTTTTTTTCTTAATTTCAGTTTAATATGAGGGTACCAATGATTAGGTTACAATGTTTGCATCTGTTAGGTAAGGTCCCTGTTGTAGTTGTGTCGCACACCTAGGAGGGGTGCCATACACCCTAACATTGTGCCCACTAGGTGGGAGCACACCAACCCCCCCCTTCCTCCTTCCTCTTCCCCCAACTTGAATTATATTGAGTTTTTCTCTTGTGTGGGCATGTGTTAGTTCATCGGCTGGCTTCATATTAGTATTGAGAACATTGGATAGTTGCTTTTCCATTCTTGTGATACTTTACTAAAGAGAACGTTCTCCAGCTCTACCCAGGTTAATACAAAAGATGTAAAGTCTCCATCTGTTTTATAGCTGAATAGTATTCCATGGCATGTATATCCGTGTCTCTGTGTGTGTGTGTATAATCACAGTTGATTAATTCACTCATGGGCTGATGGGCACTTGGGTTGTTACCACATCCTAGTGATTATAAATTATTTTGATTTTTTTATTTTTTTTGCGACAGAGTCTCACCTTTCACCCTGGGTAGAGTGCCATGGCATCTTAGCTCACAGCAACCTCAAACTTTTGGGTTTAAGTGATTCTCTGGTCTCAACCTCCCAAGTAGCTGGGACTACAGGTGCCCACTACCATTCCTGGCTATTTTTAGAGGAGAGGGTCTCACTCTGGCTCAGGCAATCCACCTGCCTAAGCCTCCCAGAGTGCTGGGATTACAGGCATGAGCCACTGCACCCAGTCCAAATTACTTCAATTTTTAAAAATTATTTTTAAAAGCCCATCAAAGGAATATGCACTTTAGGTAATAGACACTTTTCATATGGTTTATGAATTTGGGGTAAAACCACAAGCACAAGACAATGAGCAAAAAAACACATCTCCAAAGTCTAAAAAAGAGCTGCTATAACACTTCTCTTGTAACTTTTTCAAAGGCAACCCTACAGCATTTCCTAATCACTCACCTTCAGGCTACAATAAAAAATAGACACTTAAGGGACTTTCACTAAATTTGGAGAGTTCTCTGGAATCATCTTAGAGGAGAGTGCTCTGGGGTCGTGTGCTTCTTGTGACTCATATCCACCTGAGCCCCAGAGAAACAGTCCAAGAGAAGCTTTCGTGGAGATGGGAGTCCCTATAAGAAAGTGAGGTGGGCGTCCCCCTTTCCAGGTGGGTTCTTGCTCTGCCAGGTCTAGGTGCTGCCTTGACACAGAGCAAAGTACAGTGAGGGAATTTCAGGAGAACTTGACATGGACCTCTTGGAGTTTGGAAGAATATATGAACAGAGACTGAAACCTCCTTGCCTAGAGAATTCTAAACATGGGATTATTCTAGCAGGCCAGAAGGAGAAAGAGGGTAGCTCTGAATCTCTGTTTACATCATCAGATGGCCGGAAGATGTGAGTTTCCTTAGGCCAAGCCAAACTTGACCCATCTTGAAGGCACCCTGCCTATTAGAACTATTTACTGGGCCTGGGGACCTCAGCAATCAGAAGTTGGAATCCCGTAGCCCTCACCCCTAGCTCCATATGAAAGACCAGTACTCATATTCCTGTCATGCATCTGAGATGCATTGGTGGCCAAATTAAAATAGCACCAGTTAGGGAAAACTTTGACCCATCTTCCACATCTTTTGTCCCATAGACCAACTCTCCAAAGGAGAGGACTGAGGAAGAAGGAGGGAAAGAGGCACGCTCCTATTACAGAAAGTTCACCACTTGTCCCCTGAAGCCACGTCAGAAAAACAGAGACAAGCAGTTTGAGAAGCAAATGAGGAGGCTGCCAGTCTCCTGTCTCAAAAATACCAGCATCCCCACCTCCCAATTGAAGCACAGAGCTTTTAAAGGTTCTGATTAATCCCATGATTCCATCTTGAACTAAGACAATTGTGTGGCCTCCCTCAGATTAATCCTATCATTAGCTAAAATGATCTCATGACCTTTACCCAGACAATTCCCCTGAGCTATCTCCTGTGGCACAAAGAACAAGACATTTCCCCTGCCCCTTCTGACTCTGGGCTGAAGCAGGGGAATAGGTTTTAGTTCTAAAAAAAAAAAAAAAAAGAAAGAAAGAAAGAAAGACGGGTATGAGTTTGAAGAGGCAAAATCATTTTTACCCTGTTCTTTTTTTCCAGGCCATTCTGTTATACTTACTTCTCCATTTCAAGTCCAGAAAGAACATAAAGCCTTCAATCTGGTATGGCATTGAGATTCTAACTTAGGCCAAATGCCTTAATATCTGTAATTGATGGTTTCCGAAGTCTCCAAGGATTGCCCCCATCAATTCCTTCTTTCCCTGTGTGCACAGGCTGCTTCTCACATCAGCCTTCTTAAATTTGCTGCCTCGTTCTGTGGCCTACCAGAGGATCCATCCCGGAGAATGTTCCATGTGTGCTTGAGAAGAATATGGATTTGGATTCTGCTGCTGGTGGCTGGAATCTTCTGTACATAGCTGTTGGATCCGTTTGGTCTAAAGTGTTAAGTCTGATGCCTCCTTATTGATTCCCTGTCTGGAAGATCTGTCCATGGCTCCTGACCTTCAAAGAGGTATATAGCACATTTAAACTCCTTCACCTGCACCGCAAATACAAACATCATCTTGGCCATGTGAAATAACGTGGCAAGCCCAAAGTCAAGACAACGGGACGTACACTCCACCTTTTTGAGACAGAAGTACCCCTTGGGGTAAAGGCCACCCCAAGAGAGGTGTGGCCTTTACCCCTAGTTTCTGAGAAATGACCTATATTATATCTGATAGGAACGTCTTTGCTTAGGGTGAGGCTGGCCATGCCGATCAGTCTTAGGGCAGGGGCTGGAGCCACCAGACAGACCACCCAAGTGATCCAGCTTTGGATCATGTGTCATCAGGCAATCTGGAAACTGAGTTCAAAGGCATGCATAATAAACCAATCCATCATATCTATGTGATAAAGCCCCAGTAAAAACTCTGGGTGTTGAGGCCCAGGTGAACTTCCCTGGTTGGCAATATTCTTGCCACAGATCAGTGCTAAGAGAGGAATGTGACCTGAGGAGTCAGAAGGCTTTGCAGATGGGGCCTCCCAGACTGCCGTATGCATCTCTTCCTTTGGTTCATTTTCATCTGTATGTCTTGGGAAGAGAATGAGTGAGACCAAAAATGGGCATCACCCAAAGGTGCCCAGGTAAGATCTCATGAATACCGAGTGCTTCATGAAGATATAGTACCCCACGTGTCTTGTGAATATGTGATGCCTCTGGCCCTTCCATGCCTTCCTATAAAATATTCTGCTTCCTTTATCACAAGCTCCTTGGTGCTATATTTAGTTTCCTTTATTTTTATAAGGATTATTCTCCAATAACACAAATACTCATTATAAGCCTCTCTGTGAGTCCAGGCACAGTGGCTCACACCTGGAATCCTAGCACTCTGGGAGGCCAAGGAAGGAAGACCGTTTGAGCTCAGGAGTTCAAGACCAGCCTGAGCAAGAGAGAGACCCATCACTACTAAACAGAAAAGTCAGCCAAGCACGTTGGCAGTTGCCTATAGTCCCAGCTACTTGGGAGGCTGAGGCAGGAGGATCACTTGAGCCCAGGACACTGAGGTTCAAGTGAGCTAGGCTGATGCCATGGCACTCTAGTCTGAATAACAGAGTGAGACTGTGTCTCAAAGAAAGAAAGAAAGAAAGAAAGAAAGAAAGAAAGAAAGAAAGACCCAGTCTCTCTGTCAGAAGAATTTTCAGCCTGATACTCAGGATAGAGAAGGGAAAGGAGACAGGAAGGAAGTCACAATTCACAGGGTGAAAGAGAGGGGACATCTCTGGTGGCAGAAGAAAGATTCAGGAGCAGCGGCTGAAAAAGCCACCCATACAGGAAGCATCCAAAGCCTGTGATAATGACAGGTCTAATTTACAACCAGCAGTCAGTGTCATCTTTGTGCTCTAAGAGGTGACATCCACAGAGCATGCAGCATGAATGAGGCCCCCTGAAGCTGTGAAATGTGGTGCCAGGCCACATGTGGATGGAAAAAAATGGAGAGAAATAAATGCAAGCAGACAGCACACAGGAAGAAAAGTGACATCTGAGAGCCAGGCCACGGCCACCATTTAGCATTCAGCAGTAGGCTCCAGGTCTACGACAAACAGGACACCCGTCCTGCAGGGCACTCAGGCCTGGAGAGAGAACACTAGGCATCCTGTTCTCAGAATCTGCTGCTGAAGCGCGGGGCAGGAACCTCATCAAGGATGGTGACGCTGTGGCACACAGTGTGATCTCGAATCTGCCTACGCCTCGCCTGAAGGCCATTTCGGAATATTCTCTGGATGAGACCAGTAATGTCAAGTAACTCCAAGATGACTGAACCCTTAGAGGCCAGGAGCCATGGGAGGAGGCAAAGATCAAAAGCCAGAAGAACTTGGTTTTAGTCCCGACTGTGTCACTTCCTAAATACGACCTCACAGCCCTCCCCTGAGCCTCAGTTTTATTCTTCCTAATATGGAGACAATTCTCAGCAGACCTCAGAGGGCTTATATGAAGATAAGGTAACATAACATATAAGCTACTGCCAAATATACACATTGATATTATTATTCTTACCAGTGAGTGACGCGCTCTGTGAGCAGAAGAAAATCAGGGAGTTGTATTAGGCTCAGGCTTTTCTTATGAAAAAGAGGAAGAACGATCTCTCTACTGTTAATGAGAGGAAAAAAGACGTGAATTCTCTCGAGCCCTCAGGAAAATGATCCCGGGTGATGGCTTTGTGATGGGTTTCAGTGCAATTCTCCCTCTCTGGAGTCTCACATTCATAGAACTTTAGGGCCCTCGGGGAGGGACTTGGTAAATGAAGAAGTTTATCCTGTGCCAGGAAACTTGCAGGTTCTCAGGCCCACCGGGACCTTCAGGTGTCACTCCCTGTCTATCCCTCCCTACCACTGATCATTGCCTCGCTGCTCAGCCCCTTGGACAATCTAAAATGAGGTCATTCTTACAAGACCCAGAGCCAGAGAAAAGCCCAGTGAGAAGCCTTCCCAGGAAGGAGGGCTCCAAGGACCTTCCAGAACTGGCTGAGAGCACCCACCCCTGGAGCTGGTCCAAGGCCCCCAATGCCACAGGAAGGGAAAGCCACTCCCCCGAGTCTCTGAGCGCTGGACCCGGAAGCAGATGCTTCTCCACAGGTCCAAGCACTCACAGCTGAACCCTGCCTCCTAAGTGGCCCTTCTCCTTTGCTTTCCTTCTTTTATTGATGTGCAGCTCACACTTTGGAAATAAAGTGACAAAGATCAATGACCACAGCTTGTGAGCATCTGTCACATCTGACTCGGAGGAAAATGAAAAAGAACCAGGAGAAAGCCAGGCAGGGGGCCTCCTCCAGTCACCTCTATCCTCTCCCCAGACAGCAAACCCTGAAAGGTCCAGCAAGCCTGGGAGCTCTTTGCATAAAAGACAAGTCAGAGGCTGCACATTAATATTTTTTATTGTGCATCTCCATGGCTCTAGATTCTAAATTGCTTTAACCCAATGTCGCTTTCTGTTAGGTGCTATTTTGTTGGTAACTACAGAAGAATGACAATGACCTACACGTCCCACATTAGGGGACTATTTAAACAGGACATTCAAGTGAGTACGGAGCAGCACTGTGCAGACTGGTGGCGGGGGTGGGAGGGAGGAGCAGCACTTAATTTCTGACATGGGAAGATCTCCAAGATAAGATATTAAATTTAAAACGCATAATTTGTGGTAGTGGGGGACTGTGTTCACACTTTCTCCTGAGAAACTAAAAAGAAAAAAAGAAAAATATATACATAAAATGCAAGATGCAGAACAGTATATAGTTTGTTACCATTTGTATCTTGACACCTTTGAATCTTTTAAAAGGGAGAAAAGAATGTATGTGTGTACCTTTTGTTTATATAACCATGACTACCCAGGGAAAGATATATAAGAAACTGGTATTTCTGAGGAAGAGAGGAGGGGGAGGAGAATTTATTTTTACCTTAGAAACATACTTCCCATTCAAAAAAGCATAAAGTAAGATTGAAAGATTTATTTCCTTGTTCTTCTTTCTGTGCTTCCAGCCACCCAAGTTCCAATGGAATTGATTCATTCAAGAAACATTTCTGAGTAGCCCTCTGGGTGAGACCCCGGCAGAGTTAATTCTTAGAATAGAGATTAGAACAGTACTGACTTTTGTCATTGCTAGCAACACAAAAAGTATGTTTTCAGAAGCTGAAGACGCTAAGGACTCTAATTTCCCTTAAAGAATCCACGAGACCTGCTGCTGCGGAGAAGAGCTGCCAGCCTGAGTTGCAGCTCCAAGAAATTCTGCACACCTGGGTCAGGGCGGCCCCTCAGGCGGTGGCTGGCAGGGGGTGGAGGCCGAGGAGTCTCTCCACCTAGATCACGGAGCTGGAATCCGCAACCAGGAACTGAAAGCAGAACAGTTACTGCTCCTACCAAGTCTTGTGAGGACTCAGACTTCCCCTGAGCCTCCTGAGTCATTTCTGGTTTGAACATCTGACAACTTTGGCTGGCTGAAGTACAGTAGTTCCCTCTTAGCCATAGTTCGTACGTACTCATGGTCAACTACGGTCCAAAGATAAAATTCCATAAATAAATAATTCGTAAGTTCTAAATGGCTCATTGTTCTGAGCAGCATGATGAAATCTCACACTGTCCCACTGTGTCCTCCCCAGGACGTGAATCATCATCCTTTTATCTGGAGTATCCCTGCTGGACGTGCTACCTGCCCCTTAGTCACTGGGGAGCCTTCTTGTTATCAGATCAACCATCACGCCAGCACAGTGCTCGAGTTCAAGGAACCCTTGTTTTATTTACTGATGGCCCCAAATCTCAAGAGTAGTGATGCAGGCATATTATTGTAATTGCTCTGTTTTATTATTAGCTATTTTTGTTAATCTCTTACTGTGCCTAATTTTTAAATTAAGCTTTATCAAAAGTATGTGTGTATAGGAAAGAAAAGATAGTATACACATATTTGGGGCTCAGTACTCTCCACAGTTTCAGGCATCCACAGGGGGTCTTAGAATGCGTCTCCCTCAGATGAGGAGGGGGACTACTATATTGGGTTTACTGTACTGCCCTGGTTACTGATTCCTTAGTCCATTTTCTGTTGCTTATAACAGAATACTTGAAACTGGATCATTATTAAAGAAAAGGAATTTACGGCTCGGCGCCTGTGGCTCAAGCGGCTAAGGCGCCAGCCACATACACCTAAGGTGGCGGGTTCAAATCCCCAGCCCGGGCCCGCCAAACAACAATGACGGCTGCAACCAAAAAATGGCCAGGCGTTGTGGCGGGCGCCTGTAGTCCCAGCTACTTGGGAGGCTGAGGCAGGAGACTCGCTTGAGCCCAGGAGTTGGAGGTTGCTGTAAGCGTGATGCCATGGCACTCTACCCAGGGGGATAGCTTCAGGCTCCGTCTCAAAAAAAAAAAAAAAGAAAAGAAAAGGAATTTACTTCTTATGGTTATCAAAACTAAGGAATCCAAGCTCAAGGGGCCACATCAGGTGAGGGCCTTCTTGCTGGTAGGGACTCGATGCAGAGTCCTGAGCTGTGCAGAGCCTTACAGGGACGGGGAGCTGAGCACACTAACTTAGGCCACTCTTGGTCTTCTTAAAAAGCTGCTAGATCTATTATCATGAAAATTCATTCATTCACTAACCCATTAATCCATAAAAGGATTAATTCATTCATGAGGGCAAAGTCCTCACAACGCAATCATCACTTACAGACCCCACCTGTCAATGCTGCCACATTGAGGATTAAATTTCAACATAAGTTTTGGACAGATGTTCAGCACCGTGTTATTATTTCTCAGTTTTCATTAAAGAATTTCTCTAGCTTGGGTCACTTATTTCCTTCCCTGAGCTGTTAGGCCCAGCCAATGAAGAGGGGATTATGCCAACAGCTTTCCATATGGTCAGCCAGGTTCAAATCTCAGTGCATTCATGCCCTTAGGCAGGTTACTCACCCCTCCACTGGGGTGAGATGGGGGAAGCACCTGGCCTGGATTAGCACAGGGCGGAGACTTGACCAATAACTTGTTTCTTCCATCAGAATATTTCCTCCTCACTCCGCAACCACCCACTATCATTACAAGCACTTTATTCTTTTCAAATCACCTCTGTCTTCACCACCTCAGTCCCTTGAATCCCAAAACCCCAGCCAAGAGCTGTCCTCTCCACTTCACAGGTGAGCACACAGGATGTGCCTTTCTTGAATGAGTTGCCCAGGGTCAAAGCGCGAGGAAGAAGGACTAGAGCGGCCCTCTCAACCCTGTTCTTACAGTTTCTGGTGTTTCTCCCCTTGACAAATTCAAATCCCCAAGTGTCTGGGCTCCCACGATGTGCCATGTTACGCATGATTTCTTTTTAATTCAAAATTCCTTTTGTGCATGGAAGGGAATATCTAAAGCAATTTAATAACTGGTCAGAATATTTTAAGTTGTAAACTTG
>NW_003852604.1:940188-968874 GCF_000181295.1 Otolemur garnettii | reverse complement strand
TCCTTTGTTCAGGAGCCTCTGACCAGGGTTGCTACCAGTCAGCCATCTTCCCAGAATCCCCTTTTTCTTAGATCATTAAATGCAATTTTCAAGTATCATAAGTTTACTGACGGGGCATTGTGGCTCGTGTCTGCAATCCTAACACTCTACGAGGCCAAGACAGGTGGATTGCTTGAGCTCAGGAGTTCAAGACCAGCCTGAGCAAGAGTGAGATCCCCTATCTACTAAAAATAGAAAGACTAGCCAGGTGTGGTGGCAAGTGCCTATAGTCCCAGCTACTCAGGAGGCCCAGGCAGGAGGATTCCTTGAGCCTGGGAATTGGGAGGTTGCAGTGAATTAAGATGATGCCACTACATTCTACCGAGGGCAACAGAGTGAGACTGTGTCTCAAAAAGACAAAAATAAAAAATATTTACTTATATATCCACTAATATTTGTGTTATAATTTAAAATAATCATAATTTATCTATGGTTAATGTTCTCTTCACTCCAAAATTTGGGAGTTTAAATTCTCCTACATAATAACACACTGTTTAAAATCAAGTTCTCTTAATTGAAAGACACACACGCACACAGTCTAAGGAAGCAAATTCTCATTAGTATTTAAACACTGTTTATAAGCTTAACTAATTAAATCTCTTAAAGTTTTTAAATTACATCGCAAATTTAATGTATCTGATTTCTCAAGCCTTTCAGATGCCTTCATAAACGCTCCACCAGCTCTTGAAAATCTATTAAATTAAAACATAAATCAAACATTCTTCTGCATTTCAGCAAAATCAAATCAAACATAAACTTTGCTAATTCAATTTAGTGAATCATCCTTAACATTTTAAGTCAAATTAAGAAGAGACTCTTAAATGTTTTAAGCATCATAAGACCATAAGTAGTATGCATCTTCAATCTTCGTGTATTCAAATATGCATTCAAATTCATATTGAATGGTACAATTGTTATTAAAAAAAACTCATATAGCTGTGTAAATAAATCTTACATAAGATTAAAGAGCACAAAGCATATATCTACCTAAAAAGAATCATCTCAAGGCATCTAGAGTTAGAATTTTGATTTGGGACCAGGGTTACAAATTTAGGACTGATAGAAAGGAACATGGATTCTCCTCCCCAGAAGACTCAGCCCACCTTACGAGTTAACAAGCCTAGCCCCTCCACAGACAGATTCTGTTGTTGTGACAACAGGCTCCAGCTCTCAGCCTGTACAGAATTTCACAGCCCAGTGCACTGTGTTTCAATATCTACTCTGTCCTAATTCTTATCATAAACATTCTCTAAATTTTATCAACAGATTTGCACAAATGGAACTCTTTTTTTTTTTTTTTTTTAGTAGAGACAAAGTCTCACTTTGTCACCCTCGGTAGAGTGCCATGGCATCACACTGCTCACAGCAACCTCCAACTCCTGGGCTTAGGCAATTCTCTTGCCTCAGCCTCCCGAGTAGCTGGGACTACAGGCACCTGCCACAATGTCCGGCTATTTTTTCATTCCAGTTTGGCCGGGGCCGGGTTTGAACACGCCACCCTTGGTATATGGGGCCAGCGCCCTACTAACTGAACCACAGGTGCCACCCACACAAATGGAATTCTTAACTCACCCATCTGTATAGCAATTATCCTCTTTGTAGCCTGATTTACTTTGAAGAGATTCTATATCTTCTTTACAACTTCCACTCACCCATTCAGCAACTGTCCGTGGAAGGTGAACTACATGCCAGTAACTAGAGATACACCAACAAACTAGTCACAGATGCCAGCCTTCATGGTCTTTGCCCCCCTCGTCAGGACAGAGACCATAAAGAAAATGCATAAGTTGGGCCAGGTGCAGTTGCTCACACCTGTAATCCCAACACTTTGGGAGGCCAAAGTGGGAGGGTCACTTGAGGCCAAGAGTTCAAGACCGGCCAACAGAGTAAAACCCTGTCTCTACAAATAAAATATATTTTTAAATTAGCTGGGCATAGTAGCACATATCTATACTTTCAGTGTCTCCTTGCTTAAGCTCAGGAGATTCAGGCTTCAGTGAGCCATGATGATGCCACTGCACACCAGCCTGGGTGACACTGAGACCCCTTCTCCAAAAAAAAAAAAAAAAATTAACATCTGGTCACGGTGGCTCATGCCTGTAATCCTAGCACTTTGGAAGGCCAAGACAGGTGAATTGCTTGAGCTCAAGAGCTCTAGACCAGCCCGAGCAAGAGTGAGGTCCCGTCTCTAACAAAAATAGAAAAATTAGCCAGGTGTCATGGTGGGTGCCTGTAGTCCCAGCTACTCGGGAGGCTGAGGCAAGAGGATCCCTTGAGTCCAGGAGTTTGAGGTTGCTGTGAACTATGATGCCACAGGTCTCTACCCATGACAGAGTGAGACTATCTCAAAAATTAAAAAATGAACAAATCATGCGTATGTAGCATTTTAAAAGAAAAAAATATGAAACAGAGAAAAGAGATCTAGAATGCTGGCATGGGGGAGAGTTTGGTTTTAAATAGGATGGTTAGAAAGGGCTTCACCAATAGGTGACATTTAGCCCAAAGCTTAAAGAAGATGCGAGAAGAGGCACGCAGTGAACTGGAGCAGGGAGGTCCTGAGGAGAGGGAAGGGCAGGTACAGAGGTCCCAGGTCACCCAGACACATCCTCAGAGGAGCGAGGGGGCCCATGGAGGAACTGAGCAGGGGACGGCAGGAGGGGTAAGAAAAGAGGACAGAGAGGTAAAAGGGAGGAGCAGGGCAGAGGCCAACACAATAGGATAGGGCTTCGCCAGCCAGGGCAAGGGTTCAACTTTTTCTTGCGAATTAACAGAATCACTCTGGCTGCTGTGTTCTTGACAAGGAAGCAGGAGGCCAGTTGAGAACCGCAATAATCCCAGCAAGATGATGGTGTCCTGCAGAGGGTGGGATGTCAGTATATGTTTTGAAGTAGAGCCAATATAATTTACTGACAGGTTTAACAAGGGGTGGGAGAAAAAAGGGTCAAAATGACAGCAAGGTTTCAACCACAACAGCTGAAAGGCTTGAGTTGGCATTGCCTGGGTGAGGAAGACTTTCCTCTCTAACTGGTAATTCATGTATATTCATTCACTGACACCAGACATGTGACAGATACTAGGGCTCAAGTTATTGAGATATTAAGTAGCCCACTTCCTGCTGGGAATAAGAAAATTTAGGAGGAAACACGGATGGACATTTTTTTTTTTTGAGACAGAGTCTCCCTATGTCACCCTCAGTAGAGTGCTGTAGCATCACAACTCACAGCAACTTCAAACTCTTGGGCTCAAGCAATTTTCTTGTCTCAGCCTCCCAAGTAGGTGGGACTACAGGCACCTGCCACAACACCAGCTATTTTTTTGCTGCAGTTGTCATTGTTGTTTAGCAGGCCCAGGCAGGGTCCAAACCTGCCTGCCTTGGTGTGTGGCTGGTGCCCTAAACACTGAGCTACGGGCACCAAGCCAGATGGACATTTTTTAATGCTAAAATATAGTGATATTAATTCAAATAAAGGAGTATCTATAAAGTTAAAGAGAGAGGGGAAGGGAACAGAACTCTAAACTGGGTTTGGAGAGACCAAAAGACTTCTAAGAAGAAAATGTAGAGGGCGTGGAAATGCACAGGCCATGGGTGGGGCGTAGGAGAAAGTTGCTCAGAATTGGCAGAGGCTAAACTGAGGACAGGGTGTCATGGAGGTAGGGCATGGGGACCATCGGGCAGGCTAAAGAACTTAGACGTTCTTGGTGCAAAAAGGTGGAAGCAACCCAAGTATCCCTCAATGGATGAATAGATGAGCAAAATATGGTATATCCATACAGTGAAATGGCATTAATCAGCCTTGAGAAGGAAGAAATTCTGACACATGTGACAGCATGGATGACCTTAATTTATATGTATTAATTTAAATAAGCCAGTCACACACACCTTTGGGGGGCAAGACACAATTATAAGAGGGACTTTACCTAACAAATGCAATCAGTGTAACCTGGTTTCTTGTACCCTCAATGAATCCCCAACACAAATAAATAAATAAATAAATAAATAAGCAAGCAAGTCAGTCACAAAAAGATACACACGGCATGATTCCGATTATATGAGAGTACTTAGAGCAAGTTGAGAAAATCATTGAGACAGAAAGTAGAATGGTGGTCTCCAGGGGCTGAGAGGAAAAGGGAATGTACAATTATGGTTTAATAAGTACAAAAATGGTTATGATTGTGAGCTATGCAATACCTCATGGTCCTAGGAAATGCCGTCACAGACTAGGAAGAAGTTAACAGAATTCCCAGAAATAGACTAAAAGGAAGAGGGGGAGAGAAGGCAGAGAGGTGACCACAGGAGCAGCTCATGGAAGGCAGGGTTTGCCCAGAGAGACAAGACATCCACCTCCTTTGCCCCCCCACATCCACTTCTGTGAATGGGGCTCATCTTCTCTCCCCTCCCACTTCACCTAAAACCATCTGCCACAGAACCGGATAGGAGTCATTGTCATGTATGTTGGAAATTCAGTCCAAGTGTTCATACTCTCAAGAGCATTTGAGTTAAATTTTTATTTACCCTATGTCTTAAGACCACCCACAGCCCACTCAGTGTCTGAAGACCTGGCACTTTCTGTTGGGTAAATGTAGGGGAACAATGAAAGGGCAGGGGTGGATGGAGCTGCAGGGGCTAAGAAGACCTCTTGTGATCCTGGACGGACAGCAGAGGTACAAACAGCCGATGTTAAATGAAGGATGATGCCTGTTACCTGGGGAAAGTTAGTTAACCTGGTGGGGTCTCAGGTCTTCCGCATGTGTGTTAGAGAGGTGATCCCCAAAATCTCAAAGAAAAGGGGAGTAAATTGCTTTGAATCACTGGATATTAATCTGTTGTCAAAGGTCCCACATTTGTTTAAACTAATCCTAGGTGCCTTTGGGAAGGAACGTTGCCAGGAAGCAGGAAGTCAGCCCCCACCTGAGGATCTTTAGTGGAAAACTCAAGCTCTCTAGGGGCTGACAGCTGCCAGTCACCAAGAGGCACGCCTCTCCAGGGACAACTTGGGCCACCACTTACCACCTCCCAGGGCTGTCCCTGGGAGGGACAGTTACACCAATTCCTGCTGACTCACAGGGAACTAAGAAGCACAAATGCAGGTGATCCTTGGAGGAAGGATCCCAAGACAGCCTGAAGACATGTCCAGCTAGAGCAGGTCAGAGGCAAGTAACATCACGCCCTGCAGAAGACTCCAGGGCCCTGCCAGGAACAGATCGCCCTAGCTCCCCATTAGTCAGGACACTGAACACTGATGCCCCTCCTCAGAGTGTCAGAGATCCAGTTTCTTTCTAACCCTCTCCATGACCTCCGGAAAACTGGGGAAAAAAATCCCCTAAGAAACTGAGTGAGATGGGAAGCAAGCCTGACTCCCAGGCAGTGTGTGGATAAGCTCCATAAAGACAGATTTGCTCCAGGGAGGGGGCACCGGTCACCCTCCCAGCCCCATTTCTCTAGTCTCATATCCTCATAAAGTACAATGCTTGCCATCACTCTAAGAGGCTGAGGTTTCCAGGCTAGTCCTCCCGTGTCGCTGTTAGCAAGAAAGCTCTCTGCACTCAAACCCCCAAATGCTGCCAAATGAATGATGCACTTGAGATGCCGCCTTAGGGGCCCCGCGGCTCAGCTCCCCCTCAGTGTTATTTTCAAATCTGACAGCACAGTGTGTTATTCTATTCATTTGTGCTTTTAAGCTCAAAACTATAATTCCTTATAAAAATAACTCAAATCTTTTACAACAAGCTGGACGGAACTGGAGACCATTCTTCTGAGTGAAGTTTCACAAGAATGGAAAAACAAATTGGTGAGACCACACCTACAGTGCATTTTACAAGGGTACACGTTACATTTACTAAGTGTAGAGTATCAATGTCTGAACACAATAACTAAGAAAACACGGTGAAGGCTCGGCGCCTATAGCTCAACGGGCTAAGGCGCCAGCCACATATACCTAAGGTGGTGGGTTCGAATCCCCAGCCCGGATCCGCCAAACAACAATGACGGCTACAACCAAAAAATAGCCGCGCGTTGTGGCGGGCGCCTGTGGTCCCAGCCACTTGGGAGGCGGAAGCAGGAGACTCGCTTGAGCCCAGGAGTTGGAGGTTGCTGTGAGCTGTAATGCCATGGCACTCTACCCAGGGGGACAGCTTGAGGCTCTGTCTAAAAAAAAAAAGAAAGAAAGAAATAACAACATCATCGTAAGACACTATGTTCTAGGGAGGCTTCCTATGTAGCAAGAGACAATCCAAATGACCTCTAATGGGCCATCTTCAATTTAGACCCAAAACCTTACAGAGTCCTCCATAGTAGCTTCATGGAACTTAGTTTTTGTGTCTGTGCAGTCTTGTCCTGTCTCACTGGTTTTATTTTATTTTTTTCTCCTTAGGGAGACAGCATATTCTTGAGGTTTCAAACATGGAATTGGAGATAGGCCCAGGAATGGATTCCCGCTCTGTCTGACAAAGCTGTACAATCTGGTCTCTTTATCTGAAAAATGAGTACGTCAGCACTAATTACCTTATAAAGTGGTTATTAGAATTAAAGGAGATTTAACATCTATTAAGTTATTAGAACAGCACCAGGCCTTTAACTGATGCCCAGCACTTATTAGCTGTTGTTAATAGTCATCCTGACACTGGATAATTTCTCTAACCTGCATTATGATTATTTGATCTCCCTCATTATTTATACCCAGGGGAGAAAATTTAGTGAAGCCACAGATCTGATGACAACAAAGGTGACAAGGTCTGCCACCAAAGAACCAGAGTTCTCCATGGGGAGAGACTCTCAGACCAGAGGAAATACAGTGAGGTGTGCAGCCTTTCTAAGGCCCTCATTCTGCTACTCGAGTTCTTCATTTCTTATTCCCCAGCACAGCAGTCACTGAGAAGTCACATGCCCCTGAATACAGCCCAGACCTATTGGATAATTAAGCTACCCCAACCCCCATGCCAGGCTACTCAACCATGCTCCCCAAATTCCTTATTTCTCTTTTACCATGAACCAGAAATACTAGAACAGACAGAAAAATGTAGATACAGAAACAAATTCCTTGGGTTATGGAATCAAACATAAATCTGATGTCTAAATCTGCTTTTAGACTGATATCTAAACCTGGCATAATTTGTAAGCAAGAAAACTGTATGAAGACAAAACTGGTTATAATAAAAAGCCTGGCATGGGCATGGTTCACAGCTGATGCTCATTTGATCTCAGTTTCCCTGCTTCCCTAGCACTAGCCATTCTGAGGCCTTAAAAGGACATTGGCTGCCAGTACCAGCAACATGGCCATGTCCAATGACATCTTCATTTTATCCTTCTGGGGCCCCAACATTATGAATCACTAGTCCTGTGCCCTCCCCCCATCTGCTCCTTACAACAACTGGCCTGTGTTGACATTATCAAGGCTGAGCCTATCCTCTGCCCTTGTTGTGCTTACCCTCCTTCCCATCACTGTCACCCTGGTCACCTTCTGAAGGATGCATTCACTGAACCCCAAAGCACAGCTCTGTCCACCTTTGCCCTTCATCTACTATCATCTCCCTCTCCTACAGCACCATCCCACTCCTTCACACTCGGCCAAGCTCTTGCGATCTCCAGGTGACAGGCTAAAGCCTGCAATCCCTCAGCAGGGTAGAGCCTGGACAAGTTAGCAGGTTTTGGAGGGCGGAATGTTGACTCTAAACCAAGGATGAACCAAGGGCCAAATACCAGGGGGAAAAGGGTTCGATTTAAAAATCTAAGTCAATATCATGGGAGGGTCTTTATCCGATACAAGCAAACAGTGTAACCTGGTTCTTTGTACCCTCAATGAATCCCCAACAATAAAAAATAAATAAATAAAATAAAAATCTAAGTCAGGACAAGAGAAACAGTACAATGAGTGAAGTTGGGGTTAGACGGGAAGCTAGGGCAACGGGCCCACAGGTCATTATGAAAGTCTGAGATACACAAAAATCAGGAAAAATAAAATCCTCATGGACAGGAGGATCCTGTCCTCAAAGCCCTCCCAGCAACACCAATAAACTGAGCAAGTTGGGATCAGAAACGATGCTATTGAGTCTGTTTCTTGGAACTGAAATCGTGGACCATTACAGTGTCTCAAAATTTTCATAGTGACCTGTGTAGTGTTCTGGGGAGCAGCACAAATATTGTATTCCTTGTCCTTGAGGCCATTGGAAGTCAAAATTGGCTCCTGAGGAGCCAGATTAAGGATAAAGAGGTATTTCCAGACCCCTCAGGACTCTTGCTGTACACAAAGCTTATCCGGAATTAGGCTTCTTTGGACAATTCCCCTCATATCCTGGTGCCTACCTTGGTTAGAAGCAGTGGCCAAAGGCAGCCCTTCGAGGCTGAAATGAAATCTACTGTTTTCTAACACCTGCTCCCTCACCTGTCTCTGTTTTGTTTTTTTGTTACAAGTTCTCCACTGGCAGGACCAACACACAGACGTGAGCACATTTGTCACCAGGACAGTGCTGAATGATTCCCGCGGAGTTACATTCCCAGACTCTGCTCACCGCTGCTGTCTGGCTGTGCATCTTGCCCCCCTAACTCAACGGTAGCCTCTCCGAGCCAGGAATCCAGCCTCATGCTTCGTGTCATCCCCCACTGAGACCAGCACAGTGCTGAGTGTTATACTCAATCAAGGATTAAGGAATATTTGTTTATTTGCATTTATTTCACCTCTTCCTCTTTGGATTTGAGGCTTCTAGGAAACAGATGATAAAAGAAATACTGATTGTTTTTATTCTACGAGGCGCAAGACTCTAATTGAACACAGCTGCAACCTGAAAAAGGTGCTTTCCCAGCCGTGATAATTAATCGCAAATCTTCCTGAACCTATGTTATACATCGGGCATTCCGTGAAGTTCACGGCATACTGTTTTATTTCACTCTCACAACAGTTTTGTGAGTGGATGATGCCCATTTGATGTATGAGGAAACTGAGACCCTAACTTATCTAAGGTCATACACCATTCATCATTGGTAGAACCAGGTCCCGCTGATTTCAAAGTCTATGCTCCACTATAGCACCTAAAACTTCTTGAGATTTCACACAAAATCATATAACAAGTTTATATTTCTACTGTCTCCAAAAAATCCCAAGTGCTGCTCCCAGAGTTTCCACTAGAGCCTAACTTTCTATTGATCCCATAAAGCCTTGATTCTTACCAGGAACTTTTAGTTTCTACACAGTACCAGAAGGGCAACTTGAAACAGAAAAGAAAAAAAAGGATAGAAGCAGCAGAAAGAATCAGAAAATGAGGTGGGGGGGGGAGGTGGCACGTGCACACCATTTCTAGTCGTTTTCAAAACGCCTTGAGCTAATTCTCATGGGCCCAGCCACTGGCCCCTGCTCTGCTCTGCACAATAAAATGGCTAATCAGATGAATGTAACATGGTACAGTTAAAAGAAGAGGAAGAACCAATGGATACTTCCAGTGTAACTCACACGGAACACTACAAGACACTGACAGAGGCAGGCCTCCCACAGAAGGAGGCAGAAAGACTTGATGAAATATTTCAGATGGGATTGGTAGCCTATGTTGATCTTGATGAAAGAGCAATTGATGCTCTCAGGGAATTTAATGAAGAAGGAGCTCTGTCTGTACTACAACAGTTCAAAGAAAGTGACTTATCACGTGTTCAGAACAAGAGTGCATTTTTATATGGAGTTATGAAGACCTATAGGCAAAGAGAGGAACAGGGGAGCAAGGTGCAGGAGTCCACAAAAGGACCTGATGAAGCAGAGATCAAGGCGTTGCTTGAGAGGACTGGTTCTACTCTGGATGTAACCACAGGACAGAGGAAGTACAGTGATCCTCCACCAGACAGTGCATACTCTGGCGTACAACCTGGTATTGGAACAGAGTTCTTTTTAGGTAAAATACCAACAGACTTATATTAGGATGAGTTGTTACCCCTTTTTGAGAAGGCCAGTCCCATTTGGGATCTTTGTCTTATGATAGATCCACTGTCTGGTCAGAACAGAGGATATGCATTCATCACCTTGGTGGAAAGGAAGCTGCACAGGAAGCTGTTAAACTGTGTGACAGCTGTGAAATTTGTCCTGGTAAACACCTTGGAGTATGCATTTCTGTGGCAAACAGCAGACTTTCTGTTGGACCCATTCCAAAGAATAAAACTAAGAAAACATTCTGGAAGAATTCAGTAAAGTCACAGAGGGTTTGGGAGACATTGTTCTCTATCATCAACCTGATGACCAAAAGGAGAATCAGGGGTTCTGCTTCCTTGAATATGAGGATCACAAGTCAGCAGCATAAGCCAGACGCCGGCTGATGAGTAGAAAAATAAAAGTATGGGGAAATGTAGTTACAATTGAATGGGCTGACCCCATGGAAGAACCAGATCCAGGAGGAATGGCTACAGTGAAAGTTTTATTTGTGAGAAAGTTGGCTACTACAGTGACAGAAAACTTGAATGAGTGACGAAGTTGAAAGATTATGCATTTGTTCATTTTGAAGACAGAGGAGCAGCTGTTAAGGCTGTGGATGAAATGAATGGCGAAGAAATTGAAATAGTCTTAGCTAAGCCACCAGACAAGAGAAGGAAAGAACGCCAAGCTGCTAGGCAGGCCTCCAGAAGCACTGCGTACGAAGACTATTACTACCACTGTCCTCCTCAAATGCCACCTCCAATTAGAGGTCGGGGTCGTGGTGAAGGCAGAAGTGGATATGGCTACCCTCCAGATTATTATGGCTAGGAAGATTACTATGATGGTTACTATGGTTATGATTATCATGACTATCGTAGAGGCTATGAAGATCCCTACTACAGCTATGATGGTGGCTATGGAGTAAGAAGAAGAGGAGGAAGAGTAGGGCAAGGTGCTCCACCACCACCAAGAGGTAGAGCTGGCTATTCACAGAGGGGGACATCTTTGGGACCAACAAGAGGTTCTAGGAGTGGCAGAGGGGGTCCTGCACAACAGCAGAGAGGCCGTGGTTCCCGTGGATCTTGGGGCAATTGTGGGGGCAATGTCAAAGAGGAGGCAAGAGAAAGGCAGATGGGTACAACCAACCTGGTTCCAAGGTCATCAGACCAACAACCAACAGAACTGGGGTTCAGTAAGGTGGTGACTATTCTGGTAACTATGGTTACAATAATGACAACCAGGAATTTTATCAGGATACTTATGGGCAACAGTGGAAATAGACAAGTGAGGGCTTGGAAATGATATTGGCAAGATATGATTGGCTCTAGATCTACATTCTTCCAAAAAAAATTGGCTTAACTGTTTCATCTATAAGTAGCAATTTGCTGCCATTTGTATTGGGCTGAAGAAATCACTATTGTGTATATGCTCAAGTCTTTTTAGTTTTCCTCTTTTCATAAATGCTCTTGGACATTAGTAGACTTTCAGAGTTCCCATTTTCTGGGAGTTACAATGCTTTTATTGTTTCAGGCTTCATTTTAGCTTCAAAAAAGGCTGAGTACACTGTTAAATCATGATTTTGCAGAACCATTGGGGTATTTTTTGGATTTGGGATAGATCACATAGGAGTATGAAGTAGGCTGTAAATAAAAATACAAGCTAGTGCTTTGTCTTAGTAGCTTTAAGAAATTAAAGCAAACAAATTTAAGTTTTCTTGCATGGAAAATAACCTACAATTGTATGTTTTGCATTCCTAGAAGTAGGTTAACTGTGTTTTTAAATTGTTATAACTTCACACCTTTTTGAAATCTGCCCTACAAAATTAAATGTCAAAGCCGTGACAATTTGTTCTTTGATGTGATTGTAGTTCCAATTTCTTGTTCATGTAAGATTTCAATAAAATTTCAAAAATCTATTCAAAACATTAAAAGAAATCAGAAAATGAAATGGTTCCTGCTGCTACTGCTTTGGCCCCTCCTCTCCTGCCACCACAGAAAGCCTCAATCCTCTAAACCACTTACCTCTTCCTCAGCACCGTCCAGACTCTTAACACCAGCATGGAGGTTCCATGGTCAGTCACAATAAATAATGACAAATCCAGGGTGATTTCAAGAGTGAACAAGCAGCTGGGCACAGTTGCTCACACCTATAATCCTAGCACTCTGGGAAGCTGAAGTGGATGGATTGCCTGAGCTCAGGAATTTGAGATCAGCCTCAGCAAAAGTGAGACCCCATCTCCAAAAATCACTGGGCACTGTGAAAGGTGCCTGGAGTCCCAGCTACTCAGGAGGCTGAGGCAAGAGGATCACTTGAACCAAGAGTTTGAAGTCACTGTGAGCTATCATGTTATGGCACTCTACTGAAGGCAACAAAATGAGACTATTTCAAAAAAAAAAAAAAAAAAAAGAACCAGCTACTGGGGAGGCTGAGGCAAGAGGATCACTTGAGCCCAGGAGTTTGAGGTTGCTGTGAGCTGCTGAGGGTGACAAAATGAGACTATTTCAAAAAAAAAAAAAAAAAAAAGAACCAGCAGTGCTTTGTTGATTAAATTGAACATTCAGGGCTTGAAGAAATGATATTGCTTATGGTAGCCAACTTTAGCATCAGCCCCCAAATTAGAGAAGGATTCATTGTTTGAGAACCTCAATTTTTCCTTGTGCAAAAATGAAAATGTTGGAAAAGATGACCTACATAGGATGCCTTCCAGGTCTGGCCTCCACACAGTCTGAACCCTCTTGGCAGCACCAGTGAACCCATATATTGGGGGGGTAAACTCCATATATAGAGGCAACAGTAACTCTGCTTTTTCTTCCCTATCATCACCATCAGAGAAATAAAGGCGGCCCAAACATTAAGCAAAATGCCCTCAGAAAGAAAAATAAAAAGGAAGCAAAATACCCTCAAGTAACCCTCGGGAAAGAGCAGACCGTCCGCTGATAGCTCTTCAAATGACCACCAGAAAACCCACTGACCAGCCAAAGCCGCACACCCCAGGCCTATCACCTTGATAGAATATTAGTACTGTCTCCAAAGACAGGTGTCAAAGGAAGATTTGTACAGGGTATGGGGGTCTGGACTCAAGTGGATCTTTCAGGGTGGGAAACTAATCAGGAGTGGAAAAAGGTTTTGACATTATAGTTTAAGATTGGCAGTCACAGGAAGGGAAGAGCCTGGAAGCCAATCTTGGTGAGTAAACTACTGTTTGTTGAGCAAATTGTCCAGGATAGTAATCTAGTAGAAAAGCTATTGGCCCCGAAGAGCCAACTATTTGTTCAGATAAACTGGCTTGTTTGGACCCCATGAAGCAAACAGTGTGGTCATTTACTAGTCTGCAGCCCTATCTTCTAGGCCTCAGTTTCCTGGAATAATTAGTCAAGTTATGTTGTCACAGTCTCAGTTCTCAGTCCCAATAGTTACGCTATGGAGATATAGATAATCTCAATTCTCAAGTTCAATTTATTATTTTTAAAAACGACTCTACCGTTCCCATGGAAATAGAACCTGACTTCCTTCCACCAGTCACACTCTGCCTCAACTGTAATGTTGACTGCTTCTCCCACCCCGACCCTCAGAGGGAACAGAGACAATTAACAGGGAAATCATTTCAGCTGGAAAAGAGTTCACTGCCGTGTGCAGAGAGCCTGGCCATGCCCTGGGAGGTTAATGAATCATCAGTTTGAATGGATCCCTCCAAAAGCATGTGTTGAAAATTTAATCCCCAATGTGACAGAGCTGAGGGGTGGGAAGGAATGGGAGGTGTCCAAGTTCCACCCTCATGTGTGGCTTCATGCCAATGACCAAAGAACTGGAGGCTGACTAGGAGTTTCATCACCTGCTCTCCCTCCCACGCTCTCTCTGACCATGTGATGCCTTCTGCCATCTTATGACTCAGCAAGAAGGCCCTCCCCAGATGCAGGCCCCTCAACCTTGGACTTCCTGGCCTCCAGAACTCTGAAAAATAAATTTCTTTTCTTTATAAATTATCCAATCTTGATGTTCTGTAAAAGCAATACAGAATATACTAAGACAATCCAGGACATCCAGTGAAACAGGGGAGAGCAGCAATACACTACTACAGTCACATCAGGGAACGTCAGGAGTTTTCTTTCCTTTTCTTTTTTTTTTTTTTTTTTTTTCTTGAGACTGTCTCACTTTCTCGCCCTGAGTAGAATTGCTCACTGCAAAGTCAAACTCTTGAGCTCACATGATCCTCTTGCCTCAGCCTCCCAAGCAGCTGGGACTACAGGTGCCTGCCATGACACCCAGCTAGTTTTTCTATTTTTACTAGAGCCAGGGTCTCACTCTTGCTCTGTCGGGTCTCAGACTCCTGAGTTCAAGCAGTCCACCTGCCTCCACCTCCCAAAATGCTGAGATTATAGGTGTGAGTAACCACGCCCTGACAGGATTTTTATTTTGTAGAATAGGAAAGAGTTCTCCGGGCTTTGATTTCATTGGCTGTCTATAATTCTTGGTAATCACCTTCCCTCCCCTCTCTGGGCCTCTTTTCCTACTCGCAAATATTTTGAGGTAGCACGAGTCCTTTCATCTCCAGCTTTCTGGATTATTTGAGAAGGCTTCACCAATGTATATCTACACTTTATCGGAAAAGACGCAAAGGCAATAAGGGACATCCATTTGGCTGCTTACATATCCTTTCCTTGGCTTTTCCTTCCAGAGCCGTATGCTCAGTCTAAGATCATGGACCCACACCACTCTGCGCGATCACGACAAGCACAAGCCAGCACTAAAAGCTCCAGCAAATCATGATCTTTTCCCATCTACCAGCAAGTCATAAGAAGGCCCGACCCTTTGGTATACTACCTCTCTCCGCTTTCTGGGGGATCCTGCCAGCTGATCTAACTGGTAGAACATGAATATTTCTCTTCTAAAAGAGCTTTTCATGACAGATTTGCTGGCCAGTGTGCTTGAGGGCAGAGAAAAGACCAACTCCCCGATTACAGACAGGTGTATTGATGGCCAGTGCTTGCTTACTAAAAAGGGAGTTTGGCAGAACTTACAAACCGGGAAGGATTGAATGCAAAACTTCCATTCATTGCAGCATATCATCTTCAATCAGGTTCGCAAGAATGGGGTCTTATAGATCCTGCCTCTAACAACTAGAGCCTTCTCATATTAAAAAAAAAAAAAAAGAAAGAAAAAGAAAAGTGATTGTCTGAGGTCGAATAGCTAGATACAGGCTTAGTAAATGAAAGGAAGCTGCTCCACAAGAGGGAGGCGGGAAGAACCTTTACCTGGGAAGCAGGGACACCATCTGAGTTAGGACGGATGATCTCGAGCCGCGGTTCTCAGCCTGTGGGTCGCGATCCCTTTTTAACAATGAAAATACATTGCGGCCCTAAGAAGGTTGAGAACCGCTGATCTAGAGCTTGGACCACAGTAAGAAAAGAAATTTGCCCTTGAGGCTATGATAACAACCATGGCAAATCTATTATACAGAGAGTATAAATGTCTTAACACAATAATTAAGAAAGTGAGGTGAAGGCTATGTTAACCAGTTTGATGTAAGCATTCCAAATTGTATATAAAACCAGCACACGGTACCGCATACATGCATTAATGTATACAGCTATGATTTAAAAAAAAATAACAGCACCCAAATTTCATCAGCTTACAGGAGCAAAAAGTTTATTCCTCACTCATGCTCACGTCCACCACGCATCAGTGATGAATCTGCAGCTTTCATGTAAGAGAAGCCCGTGAATCTTGGGCTTCATGGGTATCATGGAGAGAGAAAAGAGGGAAGGTGGGAGGGCAGAGGATGGCTCCCAAGGCGTCTATGCTCAGCACTGGCACAAATCACATCCATCCATAACCCCTGGGCCAGACCAAATCATGTGGCTAAGCTTAGTTTAAACGAGAAAAGAGAGTGTGTTATCTTCTTATCCGAGAGCACTGATTCTTAAGTGGCATCACAGTAAACTCTACCACGAAGAGGCAGGAGAAACCTATTGCATATTCGGGGGTGGAGACTTGAGACAACTGAAGGGGGCATTATTTAAAGAAGATGCAGCTGACAACTTAGGCAGGTGGGACTGTGGTAGGGAAAGTGAGCGGACACAGCGCTGCTTCACCGCTACAGGTGAAATTCAGCCGGTCTCTTACAAGTGAATACACCTGCTGTTAACTGCAGAAAACCCAAGCAGTCCCGCTCCTACTGAGACTCCCTCCCAGACTAGTAGTGTAGGGATGGAATTTCTTTCACACAAACAAGTCATTTGCCTAACAAGGCCATTTGTTTTCCTCTGGGAAAGTGTCAGGCTCCCCCCAGAGGGAGCCCAGCTCTTTCTTCCTGCTGGGAAAAGCAATCTCCCGGTACCTTGTTCTTACTGGACTTGTCCCTGAAGGTCTCACACCTCAGCTCGGGAGGTATCTGTCGCAGAGTCATTTATAACAGTGAAAAGCTAAAAAATACCTATTGTCAACCAACATGAAGACTGGTTTAAAAAAATGGTGGCACACATACATGACAAAATAATACACAGCCATTCTGTTACTGTGTGAAACTAAAAATCATAATAGCAATGATATGCAGCCTATTATCCATGAAGATGTAGGCTATTTTTTACACGGGAACATCTGGTTGAGTGGCAGATCGGCTTGTGTTATAGAATATAATTCTGTGTATGGAAAATTATGATCATCACAGGCACACTGAGAGATTGAGATCTAAAAGAACACTCACCAACTCCCATTATCTGTGACGGTGAGATTTCAGATGACAGTTTACTTTCGTTTTGGTTTTATTCCATCTCGTTTAAATGTTTTTACAACTAGTGTGTGTTATTTTTATAGAGACAAAAAGTTATCTGGAGGAGGACGGAGCATAATGTTTTTTGAGGTGAAGAAACGTATTCTCAACATTGCTAAGTGAATAAAGCAATTACCCTGTGTGTCTGCACGTGTGTGCATAAAATACCCCCAGTTGTGTTTCCCAGGGAAACTACATGTGGAGAAGACACACACCTAGATGTTCAAAGGCCACGCAAGTGCTGATTATGGGTTATCATCAGCGTTTTCCACCACTTTCTGTTGAGACTGGGGGTTATGTCGCTCTGTCCCTGTGTACCTCTCCGCCTGCGGGGCCTTTTGAGGTTCATCAAACTGAAGGAAGCCTTCTGGGAATGGCTGCTGTAAATGAAGAGGCTCTGTCCTAGCACCGATATAGAGTCCCCGCTTCTCAGGAGCTCCCAGTCACCATCACCAAGATCTCTCTGGCATTCCTCAGAGACAGCTCGCAGCCCAGGGTCTGCCCCTGGGAGAGCTAGTCACAAATTCCCACTGGCACCTTTCTGAGCTCCAGGGGACAGAATGAAGAATGCCAGATGAAGCTTAAGACAGGGTCTCCCCAGCAACAAAGACCTCAAAGCTTTGCTACAACTGGGGAAGAAAAGCTCTTGAGAAAGCTGGCGCTGGCCAGAGACAATCAGTGGAAAAGAAGAGAAACGCCGCCCCCTCCAAGAGGTCTCCGACAACGAAGCTCATGAGTGGATGGTCTCCGTTCAGCCGCAGGTAAGTGGGCTGGGGGGCAATCCCATCACCACTAGGGGCTCAGCCTCCTTTATCCTCTCTTCCTTGTACCTGTGTTCAAAGTTCTTCAGAACTGGTCACCAGCCCCGGCACACTGGAGCTCAGAAGCACTGCATGGTGCATTTGAAACTGACTTCCTTAGGATTCTGTCCTGGGGCCTCTGGTATTAATATTTAATAGTCCGTACTCTCCCCGTCACATCCTAACCTCTCTTAGCTCCAACTGCCCCCTCGGTTTTGTACACCAGAGATCTTGGAGTCCACCCTGACCCTCCTCTCCCCCTCACACTGACAGCGTCGGTCGCTGCCCGGCATCTCTCCAGTTTACTCACCCCTCCCTGCCTCCACCACTCCCACTCAGGTTTAAGCCATGAAACCCTCCTGGATGACTTCAAGATCCTCCCCACCAAACTCCACACCGACCAACTGCCTCCAATCACCTCCCCGCAGCGGCATCCAGAGTGATCTTCTCAGAAAGCAAATAGGACCATGTCGTCCCCCTGGCAAAAATCCTTTAATGGTGTCCCAGGAGAATTCTTTTATGTAGTCCAGGGTTCTGGGTAATAGTTTCTGCTCTAGAACCTGCCACTTACTAGCTGTGTCTTTGGGCAAGTTGTTAAGTCCTCTGTGCCTCAGTTTCCTCAGATAACAGTAGTACCTCTCTTAAGGTGTCTGAGAGGACTCAAAAGGAAATTAAAGGTTCCAAAGCACTGTCCCCCTGTGGGGATCGGCCACACCACTTCCCCTCTCTTTACGCTCTTCCTACCCTGCTCTTTATCCAGCTCCTCTTCCCCGCCAGCACCCCTCACGCCTCAGGATCTTTGTGCCCACTGTTCCCACTCTCCCCTCTGTGGAAATAGCTTCCTTGGAAAACCCCCCCGACCTCCCTCGATTGAGCTCTCCCAGTGCTAGGCTCATGCGTTGGATCCCTCTACTTCTGAGCTATTGTCCTAGTTGCGATTTTCAGCGTAACTTGCATAATTATTTCCATAGTATTTGTCTCTCCTTCGGAACTTGAAACTCCACAAAAGAGGGCACCATGTCTGTTTTTCCCTTATCATTGTATGCCCGCCTCCTACATAGTGCCCAGCACACAGTAGGTGCATAATAATATACTCTGAATGGCCGAATACCTGCCAGTGACCCTCACGCCTCCCTCTCCTATAAGAAACTCCTTGCTAAGCTTCAGAACAGTATACCCATCTGGTCCCTAAACCTGTATTTTATTCTGCCAAACTCACCCTATAAGAAATAGAATTCACCACATCCTTCCACAAACCTGTTACCTGTTGGAATAAATGACACCTCTATTTACCTGGTTACCCAAACCAGAAACATAGGAGTCCCCCCAGCCCTCCTTTGGTACACACATCCACTCAATGAGCGAGCACTGATAAACCTGCCTCCTAAATATTCCCTCTATCTAATCTTAAACAGGGCAAAGATCATGTCTACTTGATCACCATTGCGTCCTCAGTGCTGTTAATAGGACTTAAGTACTCGTGAGCAAATCAAATAACACAACCCTACTCCTTGCCTCCTCTCTGGCTTCCCTCTCTGGCTTCATTTTTACAGCTTAGTTTCACCATGGCACGGTGCTACTTAAAACCCTTCAGCAGCACCCCACTTACGGGACCCTGCTTTTAAGAACAGCCCTCCAGAGGCCAGACAGTATTTTCTCACAGTTAACAATGACCAGACAAGAGGGGTGCGGTGGCTCACACCTGTCCTCTTAGCACTGTGGGAGGCCGAGAAGGGTGGATTGCTTGAGCACAGGAGTGAGCAAAACAAGACCCTGTCTCTACTAAAAATAGAAAAAGAATCAGCCGGGCGTGGTTTTGCGTGCCTATCGTCCCAGCCGCTAGGGAGGCTGAGGCAGGTGGATCGCTTGAGCCCTAGAATTTGAGGTTGCAGTGAGCTAGGATGATGCCACAGCACTCTACCAGGGTGACAGAGGGAGACCCCATCTAAATAAATAATAAATAAATAACCAGGATGTAGTAATAGAAATTAATTTTTAAAAGGAAGAACTAATGCCTAGATGAACACTATGGGATGAAAACCTTAGTTTCTTCTAAGGTTTTTCATTCACTAAATCTCTATCAAAAGAAAAATGAGTTATGAAAACAGCTGAGACCACAAACTACTAATCACTATAATTTACACAAAGATACGAGGGGATACCAATTATATCCCAAACTGCTGAGGTCCCTTCCAGCACCCAAGGGACGCAGAGCTTTTAGAGAGAGAACTGTGGCCCATCGTGGCTCTGCACTGTTATCCGTGGGAATAGACGATCTTCAGAAATCCCCAGTACCTCCCCCATCTGCAGGTGGCCTCCACTTTTGTAACTCCCCCACCCGCCCACCGACCTGGGTAAGCCTCTTCTCCTATGTTACATCAGAGCACCTCAGCATTCAGCCCAAGTACATTCCCACTGCCATGGCAACCATTCACCCAAGTTTCAGCTGGGAAACTAGAAGAAGCTGACCCCCTCCCTGCTCCTTCAACCAGGAATCATTACTAGGGATCCAGAGCCTTCTAAGTCCTCACCAAGCCATCGCCTGCATTGTGGCAGGTGCCTATAGTCTCAGCTACTAGGGAGGCTGAGGCAAAAGGACTGATTGAGCCTAAGAGTTTGAGATTACTGTGAGCTATCACACCATGGCACTCTACCCAGTAACAGCGTGAGACTCTGTATCCCCCCCCCCGCAAAAAAAATAAGATACTAATAGCACAAACTCATGTTACCAGCTTTGGCTTTAGGCTACCTGTTTCTGGATAACCTAGGATGCTCTGAAAGAGGGTCTGCCTTACTTGTCTTTCCTTCCCAGCCTCGCTCAGGCTATCCTAAATTCCAAACATTTAACAACTAGCATGCCATGGGCTCTGAGCAGTCAGAATAGATGCCCAAATAATCAGGAAAAAAAACAGGGTCTTTGGTTACAAGAGCTGCACACGAGCTCACCCTCTGAAGCACTGCCTTGGTTACTGGAAAACCTAGATGATGGGAATGTTGAGAGGTAAGTTCTTAGGAACATAACAATGTCTGCAAGATGCTCCATGAATACGAGCGCCCCTCTGGGGAGCTCAGCTCTTTGACCTTGATTCTCTGCTTAGAGAGCTTGACCTTCCCTTCTGCTTTAAGAACCGTGTTCTTTGCTAGACCCCAAAGCTACAAGTCTGCCATGCTCTACTGCCTTTGGTCATTTCTAGCCAAAATGCACCCCTTGGTTCTTTGTCAAGCTGGAGTTTCCATACTTGCTGTAGTTACCTGTGCTCACAGACTAATATTTTGTTTAGCAGTGAACAATGACACAGACTTTGTCTTCTTTCATTTCATTTTCTCGCCATGGATTATTAGCTCAGTAAATAGAGGGAGGTCAGTGAAGCCTCCCAAGTAGCTGAGACTACAGGCACCTGCCACAATGCCTGGCTAGTTTTTCTATTTTTAGTAGAGGCAGGGTCTCACTCTTGTCCAAGCTTGTCTTGAACTCCTGAGCTCAAGCCATCCTCCTGCCTCGGCTTCTCAGAGTGCCAGGATCCCAGGAGTGAGCACCATGCCTGGCTGCTATCAGTGAACTGCTCAAGAGGTCTTGATCAAAGCACCACAGACTCGCCAGGCTGCAGCAGCCCTAATGAGTGTATTCACTTTCTGCACTTGCTGTAACAACTTACCACAAACTGGGTGGTTGGAAACAAGAGAAATCTATTATCTTTCTCTTGCAATTCTGGAGGCTAAAAAGTCTAACATGAGGAATGTGAGCTGGCCTGTTCTCCCTCGGTAGCCTCTGGGAGAAGGTCCTTCCATGCCGCTGCTGGCTTCTGAAAGCACAGGCATCCTTCGGGGTTGTGGCAGTCTAACTCCCCATCTTCACAGGGCCACCTGCTTCTGTGTCTGTCTCTTCATTTTATATTCTCTTCCCTGTACCTCTGGTTTTTTAGTCAGGTTGTGTTGGAGTAGGACCCACCCCAATCAACTGTGACCTCATCTTAACCTGATTACATCTGCAAAGACATTTATTTCCAAATAAGGTCACATTCACAGGTGCCAGTGGTTAGGATTCCAACATATCTTCTTGGAAAGTGCAATTCAACCCACAACCCTGGGAGAAATGCCTGCCCTGCTGAGTCACCTCACATTCTGATGATTTGCAGTGTCTGATTTCCTGTGTCCCTGATCTTGGGGACTGACACTGTTAGAGTCTTTGCACCCAAATATGACCCAAGCTGATCCTTTTATTTATTCCCCCTCTGAGACAACACACCAAGCCTCCAACACCTACCATGGATACTGGTTCTCAGTAGAACAGGAAATTGGAGACAGAAAATAATTCTAATCATTTTGATGCAATAGCTAGACCAGGCCAGGCACAGTGGCTCATGCCTGTAATCCTAGCACTCTGGGAGGCTGAGGCAGGTAAATTGCTTGAGCTCAGGAGCTCAAGACTAGCCTGAGCAAGAGCAAGACCCCATTTCTAAAAACATAGCCAGGCATTGTGGCAGGCACCTGTAGTCCCAGCTACTTGGGAGGCTGAGCCAAAAGGATCACTTGAGCCCAAGAGTTTGAGGTTGCTGTGAACTATGAACCATGGCACTCTACCAAGGGTGACAAAGTGAGACTCTGTCTCAAAAAAAAAAAAAACCCTAGATCAGACTGAATTCTGATCCCACTTTACTTATGTACCTTAGGCAAGTTGATACTCTCATTAAGTATAAATGGGCGTGAGATTTAAATCAAAAGGTACATATGAAGTTTAAATAGCTCACACGTGGCTCACACTAGGTGCTCAATTCCTATCAGCTTCTTCTCCCACTGCCCCTCGAGCCGCCCAAGCTGGGGGCATCACAGCGGCTCCGGGCCCTGACCCTGACTCTAGGTACAGTGCATCTTAATCTGCTCTCTCTGCAGCAACATGTGCACCACAGTGGGGAACTGCACCCGAGTCACCTGGTTCCTCCTGCAGGGGCTCACGGAGCAGGAGGAGCTCCGTGGGGTCCTCTTCGTGCTCTTCCTGCTCATCTACTCAGTCACCCTCCTGGGCAACCTGGGCATGATCGTCCTGATCCGCACAGACCCCCAGCTCCACACGCCCATGTACTTCTTCCTGAGCGTCCTCTCTTTCATAGACGCTTCCTTTTCCACGATGGACACCCCCAGGCTGCTGGAGAGCTTCCTCACCTCAGGGCTGGTCATCTCCTTTGCAGGCTGCGTGGTCCAGATGGCCCTCATGACTCTCCATGGGACTGCTGAGTGCCTGCTCCTGGCTGTCATGGCCTGTGACCAATTCACTGCCATCTGCCACCCTCTCCTCTACCACACCATTATGTCCCCACGTCTGTGCGTCCTGCTGGTGACAGCCACCTATACTGCTTCTGCGGCCATTTCAACTTTGCTGACTGTGCTCATCTTTACGCTGCCCTACTGTGGCCCTAATGTCATTAACCACTACTTCTGTGACATCCCCCCTGTGCTCCGTCTTTCCTGTGCTGATACCAGAGAGGTTGAAGCCATCATGATCTCCTTGTTGGCCTTCCTCATCCTTTTCACCATCACCATTAACCTGCTCTCCTATGCCTACATCCTAGTGACCATCTGCAGGATGCGCTCCCTGGAGGCCCAAAGCAAAGCCTTCTCCACCTGCGCCTCCCACCTCACCATCATCTGCCTCTTCTATGGCACTGTCACCTTCATGTATGGTCAGCCAAGATCTCACAATTTCGTGGAACAAAACAAGGTCGTGTCTGTTGTCTACACTGTGGTCATCCCCATGCTGAACCCTCTGATCTACAGCCTGAGGAATAAAGATGTCAAATGTGCTTTAAAGAGGAGATGCCTTGGCAAGCTGCCTTTTTAACCAAGTGTGGACTATTCTATCCAAGAAAGCCGCTACACCGAGCATGGACAGAAACGCTTACACTTAGAGCAAAATATGTGCCAACACTATTTTAAAGACTTTACACATATCGGCTCATTTAATCTTCACAATAAGTATATGAAATGAATAGATAATATACTTATAACCTAGCAATGTGGGCGGTACCGGTGGCTCAGTGGGTGGGGTGCCAGCCCCATATACCGAGGGTGGCAGGTTCAAACCCAGCCCCAGCCAAACTGCAACAACAACAACAAAAATTGCCGGGCGTTGCGGCAGGCACCTGTAATTCGAGCTACTGGGGAGGCTGAGGCAAGGAGTTGGAAGTTGCTGTGAGCTGTGTGATGCCACAGCACTCTACTGAGGGCGACAAAATGAGACTCTGTCTCTAAAAAACAAAAAATAAATAAAACTAACCTAGGAATGTGAGGTGCAGAGAAGCTGAGTAACTTGTTCTGTTTTCCCAAGTGCAAACTAGACAGGAGCACCCATCTCAGCTGGTTAATGTTAGGCTTCCCGAGGGGCGGAAGGGGCTTCTGTGGGGAGTGAAAGGGCCTCCCACTGGATCTGGCACAAACAATTGTTCACAATCCACTGGTTTCCTTTCTTCCCTGCAGAAACCACTCCATAGGATCGAGTACTCTTGCACAGCGATGTTTTCCAAGGGTGAGACCTTATCATGTAGCTCTGATAATTTTTTTTTAAAAAAGCATTTCATGGGGTGGCACCTGTGGCTCAAAGGAGTAGGGAGCCGAACCCATATGCCAGAGGTGGTGGGTTCAAACCCAGCCCTGGCCAAAAACTGCAAAAAAAAAAAAAAAAAAAGCATTTCATGGGCAGCGCCTGTGGCTCAGTGATTACGGCACTGGCCCCATATACCGAGGGTGGCAGGTTCAAACCCGGCCCTGGCCAAACTATAACAAAAAATAGCCGGGTGTTGTGGTGGGTGCCTATAGTCTTAGCTACTTGGGAGGCTGAGGCAAGAGAATCACCTAAACCCAAGAGCTGGAGGTTGCTGTGAGCTGTGATGCCACAGCACTCTACCGAGGGGGACAAAGTGACATTCTGTCTCTTAAAAAAAAAAAAAAGCATTTCATTGATCATGGAAAAGTTCTTCCCTTTCCAATTCTCCTTTTTTAACTCTTCTGTCGTTGTCAAGTTGAAGTCTCCCTTTGGGACTAGTGTGATTTTAAACTTTCCCTAGTTTTGTCTCCCTTTTTAACACAGAATTACTTAACTAACTTTAATTACCTAGGGTTTAATAATGTTATGTTGTTTTCATTTTTACTTATTTTTATGTTACTTCTTATTTATGACTCTGATTTTTTTTTTTTTTTTTTGAGACAGAGCCTCAAGCTGTCCCCCTGGGCAGAGTGCCGTGGCATTATAGCTCACAGCAACCTCCAACTCCTGGGCTCAAGCGAGTCTCCTGCCTCAGCCTCCCAAGTAGCTGGGACCACAGGCGCCCACCACAACGCCTGGCTATTTTTTGGTTGCAGCCATCATTGTTGTTTTGGCGGGTCTGGGCTGGGGATTCGAACCCGCCACCTTAGGTGTATGTGGCTGGCGCCTTAGCCGGTTGAGCTATAGGAGCCGAGCCTATGACTCTGATTTTAAAAGGTTTTTTGTAATAAACAGAATAGAAAAACAAGTATCCAATGGACTTGATACTAATAGGAAACCTATATGTTAACAACTACACACCCACAAGAAAGAACAAGTATATACTAGTGAGGGGGAGGGAGAGGAGAGAAAAGGGAGGAGGGAGGGTGATTGGCAACTTCTTACCTAATACCCATAATGTGAGGGTATACAGCACCCCCTGGGCAAAGGGCTCAACTATAGCTCGAACTTTATCTTAGAAACAAAACCATATAACCTAGACATTTATACTCTCATATTAATTTGAAATTTTAAAAACAAACCTCAAAAACAAAGGTTTGGGGGTTTTTTTAATAAAAAAAAAAACCACCTCAGTTTTAGAAAAATCACAATATGGGTGGTAACACTGGAACATATCACAGAGGAGGTAAAAAATGACTTCAGGAACACATACCAAAATTGCACACTTTTTAAAACATGTTTACATTCATTGTTTTACTTGACCTTTATCCAACGCTTTAAGATAGGTAGGCCAGGTGTTATTTACCCACATTTTACAGATAATAAAAGAATCTGAGACGTTTGCCTGACCAGCCAAAAGTCTGACTAGAAGTCATAAGCAGCTTAGAACAGCAAACCTAAAGGTCCTGAATCATGGTGGAACCCCAGCACACCTCAGCTTCATTTCAAAACACATGAAAATTCTTGCTCTTCTCATACTGGGGACAGAATTGTGTGCCCCCAATATTCATATGCTGAAGCCCTAACCCCCCCCCCAGTTCTTCGGAATGTGATGGTATTTGGAGACAGGAACTTTAAAGAGGTGACTAAGTTAAAATGAGGTCATTAGAATGAGCACCAATCCAATCTGACTGGTGTCCTTATAGGAAGAGGAAATTTGGGCACAAAGAGACACCTAAGATCCGAGCATGGGGGAAAGACCCTGTGAGGACACAGTGAGAAGGCAGCCAACCGCAAGACCAGGAAAGAGGCCTCAGAAGAAACCTACCCTGCCAGCACCTTGAACATGGACTTCCAACCTCCAGAACTGTGAGAAACTAAATTTCTGTCACTAAAGCCAATCAGTCTGAGTTATTTTGTCCTGACAGCCAGAACTCACCAACACAGCTTCCATGCTCAAGACTGCCTCTCAATCCAATATGGCTGCTGAAGCTCCAGCCATCAGTTCAATGTTTAATGAAGAAATCTGGAGGAATGAGGAAAAAAATTGCCAGCTGTCTGCTCCATTTTGGTATCTGCTGTGGTTTGAGTGCCTGCCCCCAAATTTAATTGCCATTGTGATAGCATTAAGAATTGGGACTGCAAAGAGGTGATTAGGCTGTGAAGGGTTGGCACTTATCAAGGGAGAGAGTTCATGATACATGTGGCTTCTGCCCCCTCTTGTCCTCTCTTACCCTTGTGTCCCCTCTCTGCTTTCCTGCCTTCCACCAAGGGATGGTGCACCAGGAAGAATTGCACCAGGTGCAGCCTCTCAGCTTTGGACTTCCCAGCCTCTAAGGCTATTAGAAATACATTTCTTTTTTAAATAAATTGCCCAGTCTATGACATTATGTTACAGCAGCACAAAACACAGTGATACAGTAGCCTTCCCAGTAATGGCCATTTGCCTCTCCTCAGCCAGAATTTAGACACCTGGAAGTCAGGAACGTGTGACTACTCCTCCCTTACTACTTACTGCCTAGAACTGAAGATGACAGAGAACTGACGGCTACTCACAACTCTACACGTCCTGCCACCAGATTCCGTGTGTGGACAGCACAGAAAGTTTGAATTTTTTAGCCAACATTAAAAAAAAAAAATTAATGAGATTGTGTCTTAGTCATTTGAACTGCTGTAACAAAATGCCATAAACTGGGTGGCTTATAGACAGAAATTTATTTCTCTAGTTCTAGAGGTTGGACCGTCAGAGATCAAGGCCCTCGTGCATTCCATGTCTGGTGCTGGCCCACTTTCTGGTTCATAGACAGTGCCTTCTTGCTGAGTTCTCACATGGTAGAAGGGGAAGAAGAATTCTCTGGGGCCTTTTATAAGGACATTAGTCCCATTAATGAGGGCTCCAGCCTTATGACCTAATCACCCCTCAAAGGCTCCATCTCCTACCTTCACCTTGGAGATTTAAGATTTCGACATATGAATTTGGGGGAGGGGAATACAAACATTCAGACCTTAGCAGATCATGTTTTAAAATCTGTATTCCGAGTTTGTCTGGGAAGGAGAAAAATGAAAGTGATCACCGCAGTAGTCTTATTCTCAGCATGGCCATAATCACCTGGTGCTGAGTTGCAGCTATTATTTTAGATGGACACAGACTCTCCAGTTACCACCCTATGATGTGGTGAAATGTACATTGGCCTTCATACTGATTTCCTGGCATATTCCTTGGAATCTCCAAAGTTCTGTCTTTTATCTACTAATGTTTGGGGTGTTTTATTAGGGGGTTTGAGATAGAGTTTCCCTCTATCACCAGGTTAGAGTGTCATCTCAGCCTAGCTCACAGCAACCTCAAACTCCTGGGCTCAAGCACTCCTACTGCCTCAGCCTCCTGAGTGGCTGAACTACAAGCACATACCACCACACTCAGCTAATTTTTCATATTTTTAGTAGAGATGGGCTCTTGCTCTTGCTCAGGCTGCTTCTGAACTTCTGAGCTCAAGCAATCCTCCCACCTCCTACCTCCCAGAGTGCTAGGATTACAGAAGTGAGCTACCATGCCCAGCCTGCTAACATTGACTGATAACTTCAGGAGGCTGGTCACAGGCAAGACAAAGTCAGAATTAGAGGATTAGGACTTTTAGCCCTACTCAGCAACTCCTGAGAGGGTAGAAGGACTGAAGTCTAATTGATCATCAATAGCCAATGGTTTAATTAATCATGCCTACATAATGAAGGCTTCATAGAAACCCAAGAGGATAGGACTGGAGGAACTTCCAGAATAACTGAACACCTGAGGCTCCTAGAGGGTGGGCACCATTCTCACATACCTCTTTTGTGCATTTCTCCATCTGTATCCTTTTCATCCTTTATAATAAGCCAGTAAATGTAAGTTTCTCTGAGTTCTATGAGCTGTTCCAACAAATTAATCAAACCCAAAGAGGAGGTCCTAGTGATACAGGGTTTCCCACATTGGGGGCTGGACAAGGGCCTCCATTTTTTAAGCCTAGAAAACACTTTTTCTTTCCAAACTGCACTCTCTGAATACAAGCAAGGTAGGAGAAAAGCAGTTTTTCTTATAGGTAAGAAAGGGCCTTTTCTTGAGTGGAGTCTATGCCATTTTTCCCAGAGCTGGGAGGACTACATTCATTTGTTAATACACTCACTCAATCAACATAACCTGGTTCTTTGTACCCTCAATGTATCCCCAATGATTAAAAAAAAGAAAGAAAATGAAATATATATATATATATATATAAACATCTCAAAAAAAAAAAAAAAGAAAATACACTAATTCATTCACTAATCAACATTGAAGTCCACCAAGTCCTGGCCAGAGTAATTCTCAAGATCTCCCTATTTACAAAACAGTATATAACCCTAGACAAAAGATCCACATGAGGACTTCCCACTTGAGTCTACACTTCTGCCAGAGGCTCTGATGCCTTTCATTCCTCCTATTCCTTTCTATCTAATAAATCCTATCTTATCACTGATCACTGTGGTCCATGGGTTCATTCTTTGAATCTCCAAGACCAAGGATCTACTGCAAAAAAAAAAAAAAAA
>NW_003852604.1:928337-939189 GCF_000181295.1 Otolemur garnettii | reverse complement strand
AAAAAAAAAAAAAAAAAAGAAGTCAGACTCTTGTCTCTACACACAAACAGGCTTCCCTTTCCAGGCCATACCCTCTGGGCTCTATCAAGGTCATGAACAAAGCAGCCTGAAAGGTTCTGAGCAGTTCTTCCTTGAGTAGAGAACTGAGGCAAAAACTGCAAGGACCCCATTCTGTCCTAATTTTAGGATCACTTTCTGCCCATAGACCTCTGGCTAATTGTGGCATACTTTCCCAAAACTCCTTGCCTGCAGGAGTCTAAACCCTTAGACTGAAGAAGTGGGGAGCTTCCCCCCTGAATTTGCCCCCTCCAATGCTAAAGGTTCTGTTCCACCTTCTTTTAGCTTGTCAATCTTCCTACCAATCTTTCCCTGTCAATAAACTCTGTCCTGTTGCTTATCCCTGTGGTCTGTGGTTTCATTCTTCAACCCCCCAGACCAAGGACTCAGCAGAGGGAAAATTGTTTGAGTTTTTACAAACGCCCCTCGACCCAGTTTTCCCCACCATTCTTTCACCATCATTTCCCCACCATCATTTTTTTTTTATTATGCTCTGAGTAGTTTTTCCTTATACCAAAGAAAATTTATTATATTCATATCTCTAGGAAAGCAAGAATAAAGATACTATGGGGCTACACAGCCCTATTTTGAAACTAATTCATAGCTTTCATAGGAATGTTGTATCCTAATTATAGCCTTAGAATAAGGGAAGGGGGTGGGAGAGGGGAAGGAAGAGGGGTGGATGAGGGGAGGGAGGGTGATTGGTGGGGTCACCTCTATGGTTTATCCTACAAGGGTACACGTGAATTTTTCTAAAAGCAAAGTATGAATGTCTTAACTCAATAACTAAGAAAATGACATGAAGGCTACATTGACCGGTTTGATGAGAGTATTTCAAAATGTATATGAAAACACCACACTGTACCCTGTGATTACATTAATATATACAGCTATGATTTAATTTAAAAAATCAAAAAAAAAAGATACTATGGGGCTACAGGGCTGCATGTTTCAGGACAAATATTTACTGCCTAGAACCATGCCTGGCACCCAAACTTACTCAATAGTCTTTGAATACATTTTTTAAAATTCCCTTTTTAAATGTAAAAAGTGTCCCTATAGGTTTATTACAATCTTCTCCCCCCAAAAAGTTTGTACATATAGAAATAATAAAACCTATGTTTTTCATTCAATTGAAGTATCTGAGTGATTCTTACAGGCATTTGACTTTATAACCTCTGGTCTATGAGGAAAATTCTAGAATCCTTAGTATTACCTTTCAAGAGACTATCCTAATCTAATTTTTCTGGGAGCACCTCACACTTCCCCTCAAACACCTACCCTGAAACCACAGACAACTACCATCCTGAGCAGGCTGTGCATTTTCACAGACCTCTTCCTTTGCTAACGTCTTCCTGAGTGGCTGGAATGTACTGGAATGTTCTGGAATGTACTTTGTCAGTCTGACAAATCTCTTTGTCACTCTAGCTCCAGCCTAAATGTAACCTCTTCTGGGAAACTTCTCCCACCTACAGAGAGAATTCATCCTTCCTTCCTCAATGCTCTGGTTTGCTTTTGTTTAAGAAAAGATTAAAAAACAAAACTTTCAGAAATCAAAGATTGAGTGATGAATAAAAAAGCTTTCTGAACTAAAATAAAATCCTAAGGCTCCCCATCCCCAGCAGCTGACTGATTGCACCCACTCTTGGCCAAGGGCATACCCTAAAACTGAGTTGCTAGCCGTGAGAAAGGAGATCAAACATGCCTCATCATGTCCCCCTCTTTTCTTAGAGATGTCCTGTGTGACTCATTAACAGGTCTAAGTCTACACACGACTCATCGGCAGGTCCTCACTATACATAACAAACCATTTGAGTCTGGGTATATGTCTCATACCTTATCTCTGATTAATAGACCCTTGTCTTAAGTCAAGCATTCCTTTTCACTGACTCCTGCTCTGTTAGACAAACCCTAACTCTTTCAGCCATTGTCAACTGAAGAATCTTTAAACCCACCTATAAACTATAAGCCCCTCTCCCTTTGACATGTTCCACCTTTTCAGGCCAAACCAATGTATGCCTTCCATATATCAATTTATGGCTGTACCTGTAATTCCTGTCTCCCTGAAATGTGCAGAACCAAACTGTAATCCTACCACAGCAAGTCAACTTGTTCAAGGCTTCTTGGGTGTGGCTCCTGGTCATGGTCCTCAAATTTGGCTCAGAATAAACCTCTTTAAATTATCTTACAGAGTATGTCGTCTTTTCCTTTGACAGATTTTGTTTTGTTTTCAAGCAGGGAGCCTGATTCAGCACAGGGTCTGGGAAGGCTTTGCATCTGAGGATGCAGGAAGGTCATTTTCTAAAGCTAGAAAACCATGAACTGTCTTGTTCCTATGTTAGAAAAACAAAGTCTGAGTGTTAGGGACTGGTGGCCAACACTTGGGCTTTAATTAGACAAGATCTAGCTCTGTTAAGGTGGTCTTCTATGGATACCTGTGGTGGCTGCCTCAAGGTTGTGGCTTCTGGCTAAGAAGCAGGATGGAGTCATGCAGGTAGCTGTGTGTGGCTGGGAAGAGGTAATGACTTAGCTCCATCCTCACCATACTGCACCATAAAGCAGCAGCCAGTTCTGCTTTTCTCCCCTATTAGACATGAGTACCTGGAGTGTTTTATTTGTTTGTCCCTTAATCTTATGTCTCAGTCACTCAACCCCTGGCCCAGTCTCAGAAAAACAGAGAATGTTTAATTATTGCTAGGTGCTTCACTTAAATTGCTGCTGCAAAGTGCCTGGCATAATGTCTGGTACAAAACAGATGCTTGGAAAACAATAGCTCTTGTCCCAGGGACACATAAAGCTGAATACTGGGCAGGGATCTTTCTCCCAAGAACAGGGAGGGATGCCTCCAGATAAAGCCTAATATGACTGCTACAAAGTCACAAGGCTGCATCTTTCTGGGAAGGTGCTGATGTCCCTCACCTCCTCATCAGCAGGCTGCACTCGCAAGCTGTTTTCCCATAGAGACATCAATCTGGAAACAATCACCACCTCACAACCAGCAGCTCTTCTTGGGACAGGCTGTACCTAACCCTTTATGGGCAGTGGGCAGAGTTCAGAGTCTCACTGAATCCTTCATTCTGTGGCAGTTTGCAATAGTTAGGACTTGGCCAAAGCCTGTGGGATCCAGAGCACCTGCTCTTTCTATAGTTCCGGGCAACTGTAGTCACCATGGAGCCTTAGGTTTCCCTTTAAGGACTCTGCTCCCTTCCAGTCTTCTTTAAAGCATTTGGCTATCCATAAGCATTTTTACATATGTAGTTTTTGTGTCCCCCAGCTAGACAGTAAACTCACTAGGGACAAGAAGGGCACCATACAGAGCTGGAGTTTAGGCTTAGTGCACAATAAAATCTGCACACTGATGAATTTTCTGTTGGAAAATGATAGAATAGACCCATCCAAACACCTAAGCACTGTCCCTCAAAGATCGGGGTTTCTGCAAGAAATTGGGAGATGAGGCTGGGTGCAGTGGGCTCATGCCTATAATCCTAGCATTCTGGGAGGCCAAAGTGGGTGGACAGCTTGAGCTCATGGGTTCAAGACCATCCCGAGCAAGAATGAGACCCCATCTCTACTAAAAATAGAAAAACTGAAGCAAGAGGATTGCTTGAGCCCAAAAGTTGGAGGTTGCTATGATTTATGACATCATGGCACTCTACCCAGGACAACAGCTTCAGACTCTGTCTCAAAAAATAAAAAAAATAAAGAAATTACGAGATGCATCTATAGTTTTTATTCCTTGTGAGAAAACCCTATCAACTTCCCCTAGCTTCCTCCCGCAGGGGCTTGATATCTGCTCAATATTTCTCCTAAAGAAGGCTCCGACCAGGAGCTTCCAGTGAGTTCCAGGACAGCTGCAGAGGAAGGTAGGAACAGGAAAAAAAATATGTATACATATGTATGTATATATATTTATACACACACATAGATATGGGCCAGGTGAGAAAGTGGAGAAATACTTCCAGCCCTTCTGGACAGATCCCCTCTACAGAGCTCTCTGCCTAGAGGGCCTGTGTCCAGCAGGCAGAGGTCTCCCCCTGGGCTGTGAGGCATGTGACTCACACCTAGAGAAGAGAGGTCCTTCTGTCTCCTCTCAGAGAATGAGTTCAGACAGGCTCAGATATGCAGGGCCCGTGAGTCACCAGTGATCAACGTGGGAGAGGGTGGAGCAGGTCTTCCCTGTTGTGTCAGCATCCAGAGGTCCAACACCTCTCTCCCAACCCCAGCTCAGAGACATCCAAAGTCCAAGCCCCTTCCAAGGCCTAGGCCAGGATCTCTCAGCCTCGCCACTATTAACATTTGGGGCTGGATAATTCCTTGTGTGCACAGCAGAATGTCTAACAGCTTACATGGCCTCTTCCCAAGATGCCAGGAGCACACCTACCAAACCACCCACCCACCTGACTCTAGCAACCAAAGATGCCTGCAGATATCATCAAATGTACCCTGGGGGCCAGGAGGAATCAGCCTGGGTGAGAGTTCAGGCCTTACTTAGCCTCTTGCGAGCTCTCCTTCCCTTCCTCATGCAGAACGTGAAGTGGGGGTCTCAGCCTTCTCTCCTCCCTCCTATGGCTGATTTCTGAGAAATCCCTGAAGATAACCCATCAGACCCAAAGCTTTCACTGCTGCTTTCAAGGCAGTGGGTAAGAAGGAGTAAGTAACAATCGTGGAGAAGAAAAAAGTTCCTGGAGCTTAGAGAGGGAAAGAAGAGCCAGGAAGGGACCAGGAGTCCTCATCTAACAGAAGCCCACCATCCAGAGGAACTGAGGCAGCGCGGTCCAGCAATTTCAGGACAGAAGCCACAAATATGGGCGATGTGTGTTAATTTTTAATTTTCTACTAGCTACATTTCTAAAGAATAAAAAATGTGAAATTAATTCAATAGTATATTATATTTAATCCAATACTGTATACCTGAAACATAATGTAATCAATATTTTAAGATGAGTAATGAGATATTTTACATTTTTTTGTTCTGAGTTTTCAACATCTAAAGTGTCTATCTTCCATTTACAACTTACCTCAGTTTGGACCAGCCACTCCTCTAGTGCTTAATAGCCATAAAGGGCTGGTGGCTACCTCACTAGAGGGAGGACAGCTTAGGACCGTGGTATTTCTACAGAGAGTGACGGTCACCCCCACCCTTCTCCCAGCACTGCAGGCTTTCCAGAGGCCAAGACCTTCACAACAGGTTGTGGCAATGTAGTCGCCAAGCAGATACAATATTTGCACCTCAGAGAACAAGGTACCAGTCATTTCACGGGGCCCCTGCCCCATCCCCAACAATGTGCCCTCCTGGGCACAGAAATCCAGCAGCATGTAAGTTGTCTGTCCTGTCCTTTTCAGAGACCACACCTCTTGTCAGGAAGAAAGTCATAAATCCCTAGGTTGTAAACTAGCAAAGTTGTAAATGAGCCCCACCCTACCCAGACACTGGCTCCCAGGAGTCAGGCCTCCGCCCAGCTCAGCTCACACACACCCAGCCCCTCCCCTGAGCTGAGTTTGCTCACTGCTTACCTAACACAAAGCTACAGATCTATGAGGACTTGTGGACACTCCCTTGTACACTGTGATCAATCTGCTAACCTATCACCCATATCTTCTTCATGGTAGACAAATAAGGAGCTGAGCACCTCTCCTAAACTGATAAATCCACAAGCCGTGCTGACAAACTCTTGAGTTAAGCCAGGAGGCCTGGGATGGGATGGGGCCCTTGATGGAGATGTACAGACTTTGGTTACAGGTTGGATCCCCCCCTTTCCAAGAGCTACTTTTCTACCAGGCACATTCTCCCCTTGTTCTGTTAGGATGCATGTCCTGAAATCAACTTACCCTGACTCAGACACAGACCCTTCAAGGGCTGGGATGGAAAAAGACAGAACATACTGAGGGGGGCAGAAATTCCAAAACTTTCCAAATTTTTTCCACTGGTTGTGTTTGCAGATAATCATTCAGCAGTTTTAAAAAATACATATGTTGGCTGGGCGAGGTGGCTCATGCTTGTAATCTTAGCACTCTGTAAGGCCAAAGCAGGAGGATCCCTTGAGCTCAGGAACTGGAGATTGGCCTGAGCAAGAATGAGACCCCATCTCTACTAAAAATAGAAAAATTAGCTGGGTGTTGTGGTGGGCACCTGTCATACCAGCTGCTCAGGAGGAAGAGGCAGAAGGGTCACTTGAGCTCAGAGTCTGAGGTTGCTGTGAGCTAGGCTGATGCCACAGCATTCTACCTGAGTGACAGAGTAAGACTATCTCAAAAAACAAATATCTTCCTACCCTCAGTACATGAGGTCTGACAATTAAATTCACAAACTCATGCTAGAAAATGTACTATATACCTCATTGCTGAACATCACTGTGGTCATTTTGAATGCTCCCCTTGGGAAGCTATGCAATGCTGGTGCCTAGTCCACCCTTCAAAGAAATTTGGGACTCTTTCGGAAATGATCATTAGTGCCATCATCGTACAGCACACAAAAACATGCAACAATAATGAACACCAGTTAGCAAGACGCCACCAAACACCGATACAAACACAACTACAAGACACTGAAATACCAAGGTTATGAAATCTTAACGAGTTATTTGTACAGTGCTGCCAACATAACCGCAAGGTGGCAAGTTCATGAACTTCATTATCAGACCGCATATACACATAATAGGGTTGCAATAAATATGTGCACGAATCTGTTGCAGATGGCACATAGAGCCCATGCCCTGGGGTGGAAAGGGATCTCTACAAGGTCTCCATGTTAGAAGCCCAGGAAGGAATGACTCCTTCTCTGCACAGTTTCCCAGCCTCCTGTTTGTCTACAGACCAATGGAACAGAGTGGAGAACTCAGAAATGAAACCATATATTTATGATCAGCTGATTTTTGACAAAAACATAGACTGGGGAAAGGACACTCTATTTAATAAACGGTGCTGGGAAAATTGGAGAGCCATATGCAGAAGAACAAAACAGGATCCCTATCTCTCATCATAAATAAAAATGAAGATGGATTAAAGACCTAAATGCAAGACTTGAAACCGTAATAATTCTGGAAGAAATCATAAGAAAAACTCTTCTAGGCATCAGTGTAGGCAAAGAATTTATGACTAAAACCCCAAAGGCAAATACAGTGACAACAAAGATAAATAAATAATATTGAATTAAATTTAAAAGCTTCTGCGCAGCAAAGGAAATAAGCAACAAAGTAAAGAGACAACCTACAGAATGGGAAAAAATATTCATAAACTATACCACAAAGGCAACAGTATCCAGGATCTACAAAGAACTCAAACAAATTATCAAAAAAGAAAAGACAAGGGAAGAAAAAAAGAAAACTCATTGAAAAGTGGGCAAAAGAAAAAGTTTTTTCAAAATGAAGAGTTTTTTCAAAGGACAATATATAAATGGCCAACAGATAAATGTAAAATGTTCAACATCACTCATCATCAGGGAAATCCAAATTAAAATCACAATAAGATATCACTTGACCCCTATCAGAATGGCCTTTACTAAAAAAATTCTAAAAACTATGGATGTAGTGAAAAAGGAATACTTGTACACTGTTGGTGGGACTATAAATTACTAATAATGCAACCTGTATGGAGACTCCCGAAGAACTAAATGTAGACTTACCATCTGATCCAGCAATCCCACTATTGGGCATCTACCTAAAGGAAAAGAAGTCATTATATCAAAAATATATGCAGGCAATGCCCGTAGCTCAGTGGGTAGGGCACCAGTCACATACACGGAGGCTAGCGGGTTTGGACTCAGCCCAGGTCTACTAAACAGCAATGGCAACAACAGCAACAACAAAATAGCCAGACATTGAGGTGGGCACCTATAGTCCCCGCTACTTGGGAGGCTGAGGCAAGAGAATTGCTTAAACCCAAAAGTTTGAGTTTGCTGTGAGCTGTGACACCACAGTATTCTACCCAGAGCAACAACTTGAGACTCTGTCTAATAAAAAAACATATATATATATATATAGTACCTGTACTCAAATGTTTATCACAGCACAATTTGTAATTGCAAAGATGTGGAATCAACCTAAGTGCCCACGAGTTGGTGAGTGGGTAAGGAAAATGTGGCATAAGTACCGGGGGTACTACTCAGTCATAAAAAGGAATGAAATCGTGTCTTTTGCAGCAACGTGGATGGAGCTGGAAAGCATTATCCTAAGTGAAACATCTGAGGAATGGAGAAACAAATGTCACATGTTCTCACTAATAAGTTCTCATTAAACGATATGTGCACATGGTCATAAAATTGGTGTAAAGGACTGTGGAAACTAAGGAGGGAGGATGGAAGAGAGATGGGAGATAAAAACTTACCTGCTGGCTCAGTGCCAGCCACATACACCAGGGCTGGCTGGTTCAAATCCAGCCCGAGCCTGCCAAACAACAATGACAACTGCAACAAAAAAAATAGCCTGGAGTTGCGGCAGGCGCCTGCTGTCTCATCTACTAGGAAGGCTAAGGCAAGAGAATTGCTTAAGCCCAAGAGTTGGAGGTTGTTGTGAGCTGTGATGCCACAGCACTCTACCAAGGGCGACAAAGACTCTGTCTTAAAAACAAAAATAGAAGTAGAACTATACCTCAAAACAATGAAGGCCTTTATATGACAAACCTATAGCTAACATGATACTGAATAAAGTCGAAAGCTTTTCCTTTAAGAACTGGAGCAAGACAATGACACCTACTTTCATCACTTCTACTCAAATAGTACTGGAATTCCCAGCCAAAGCAATTAGTCGAGAGAAAAAAAAACAAAAGGCATCCAAACTGGAAAGGAAGAAGTCAAATTGTTCCTGTTTGCAGATGACATGATCTTATATATAGAAAATTCTGGACTTTGCCAAAAAAAAAAAAAAGTCAAAACTAACAAATGAATTCAGTAAAGTTGAAGGATACAAAATCAACATATAAGCTAATAGTATTTCTATATGCTAATAGTCAACTATCTGAAAAAGAAACCAAGAAAATAGCAATCCAATTTACAATAGCTGTAAAAATATATACATACCTAGGAATAAATTTAACCAAGGAGGTGAAGGATCTCTAAACTGAAAATTCTGAGAAATTGATGAAGAAATTGAAGAGGACACAAATAAATGGAGAGGTGTCCTATCGTAATGAAATGACCAGAAGAACTGATATTGTAAAAATGTTTGTACTATCCAAAAATATCCACCAATTCACTGCATCTCTAGCAAAGGACCAGTGACATTCTTCACAGAAATAGGCAAAATGGTCCTAAAATTTGTGTGGAAATGCAAAATACCACAAATATCCAAAGCAATCCTGAGCAAAAAGAACAAATCTGGAGACATTACACAACCTGACTTCAAAATATGCTACTAAGCTATAGTAGCCGAAACAGCAAGGTACTGGCACACAGACCAATGGAACAAAATGGACAGCTTCAGAATAAATCCATCCTCTTATAGCCAATTATTTTTGATGAAAGTGCCAAGAACACCCATTAAAAGGAAAGGACAGTTCATCAGTAAATGATGTTGAGCTGGGCTCAGTTACTCATGCCTGTAATCTCAACACTTTGGGAAGTCAGGGTGGGCAGATCACTTGAGGCCAGGAGTTCAAGACCAGCCTGGGCAATATAGCAAGGGACTCCATCTCTACTGGAGGAAAAAGAAAAAAAAAATTTAATTAGCTGGGCATGATAGAGCTTACTTACAGTATCAGCTACTCAGCTGAGATAGGAGGAACACTTGAGAGTGGCAGAGCAAGACCCTGTCTCAAAAGAAAAAAATAATTATGTTGGGAAAATTGGATATCCACATGCAGAAGAATGAAAGTAGGTCCCTACTTCTCATCATAGACAAAAATAAAGCCAAAATGAATTAAAGACATAAATGTAAGACAAAAAACTGTGAAACAACTAAAAGAAAATATAGGAAATATTCTTCATGACACTGAACTAGGCAAAGATTTTTTATAAGACCTCTAAAGTACAGACAACAAAAGCAAAAATAGTCAAATGGCATTACATCAAACTACAAAGCTTCTGCCCAGCAAAGGAAACAATCAGTAGAGGAAGAGACAGTGTAAAATGGGAGAAAATATTTGCAAGCTATGTGTCTGACAAGGAGTTAATATCCAGAATATATAAAGAAATTCAACTAAATAGCAAAAAAAAAAAAAAAAAAAAAAGCAATAGTTCGATTTAAAAAATGAGAAAATACCTTAACAGACACTTCTCAAAAGAAGACATAGCAAATGGCCAACAGATTTACCAAAAAAAAAGCTCAACGTCACTAGTCATCAGGGAAATGCAAATCAAAACCACAATAACTATCACCTCAGATGTTGTGAATGAGAAGCCCTAGACACTGTTGGTGGGGGTGTAAATTAATACAGCCACTTTAGAAAAGAGTACTAAAAATAGAAATGCCACATGATCCAGCCAGCCCACTACTGGATATATACATATCAGAGGAAATGAATCAGTATTTTTGAAGAGATAGCTGCACTCCTACCTTTATTGCAGCACATTTACAATAGCCAAGACATGGGACCAACCTAAGTGTTTGAGACTAGAACAGTGGTTATCAGAGACTGGGGTGGTAGGAGGAGGGGGGATGGAGAGGGGTGGGTCAACCGGTTAGAAATCAGGATTAGACAAGAGGAGTAAGTTTTGGTGATGTTTTGCACAATAGAATGGCTATTGTTTTTTGTTTGTTTGTTTGTTTTTTGAGACAGAGCCTCAAGCTGTCCCCCTGGGTAGAGTGCCATGGCATCACAGCTCACAGCAACCTCCAACTCCTGGGCTCAAGCGAGTCTCCTG
>NW_003852604.1:921999-927550 GCF_000181295.1 Otolemur garnettii | reverse complement strand
TTCATTCATTAATTATGTCAAACCTAACAACACAGTCCACTTGGATAGAACTTTGGATCTCATATAGCACTTTCCCAGTAAATCCCTACTCCAGAAACCTGCAGTAAATATTTGCCTGTACATAGGGTATAAAATTCTTCATGTAACTTTGTATGTTTATACGTGAAGTTACATGCAAATATAAATGGAGGGTCTGCTATGTACCTCACAATGGACTAAGTGCTAGAGATGGTGTGATAATAAGAAAGTCTCTGCCCTCCAGGATGGCACCTTGCATTAAAATCCTGTCAGACTATGTGTCCCAAGTTGGGGTTCACAAACCAACCCCTTCAGCCTCTCTAACCTGAGCTGTACTTGCTGAGCATTTCCACTTTGGGGGCTCTGAGGCCTGGAGCCCCTGCCTTTAAAAAAGCGTCCATTTTAGCAGGTTCCTTATGGTGAGAGAAACACATTTATCTGACATTTAATTTTAATGTTCTGGGAATAATTTTCCCCTTTTTATGCTGCAGGGGATCTGGGCCAAAGACTGAGTGGTGAAGAGGAAAAGAGAAATGAAAAACTAAAAATGACAAACGAGGGAAGCAATGATACATTCTCACTTAAGAAGTAGCTGAGATGAGATTGCTAGGGGTTGTTGTAGGTGTATGCAAATGACATGTAAATGTGACGTCCATGCCAGCACAGGTTGTTGTGGGGGTGTATGCAAATGATATGTAAATATGACATCCATGCCAGCTCAGCTCAAAGGGTTACAGCCCTTTTATTTAACATACTTTGTGGAGGGTCAACTGGCACACACTCCTAGAGTTTACTGTGTGAAATTGACTGCTGACCTCATCTCCTTCACCTTCTATTTGATCATAAATGAAACCCTTCCCCACTCTGCCCTTCGTGTCTCCATTCATGTGTCAATAGGATGCATAATCTTTAATGTTTCTTCCAGATTTTACATACATTCTCATTACGGAGAGTAATAATTTCCTTTGCCCTCAGTGTGTCCAAGAAACTAAACCCAGAATTTGAACATTCCTAGAAAGCCTGACTCATGGTGAAGACACAAAAAAAGAGGACAGAGAGAGACAATAGGGAGAGAAAGTGGTGGAAAATAACCACATAGGAGAGAATAGAAGAGATTTTATTTATTTATTTATTTTTTTTTTTTTTTTTTGAGACGGAGCCTCAAGCTATCCCCCTGGGTAGAGTGCCATGGCATCACGCTCACAGCAACCTCCAACTCCTGGGCTCAAGCGAGTCTCCTGCCTCAGCCTCCCAAGTAGCTGGGACTACAGGCGCCCGCCACAACGTCTGGCCATTTTTTGGTTGCAGCCATCATTGTTGTTAGGCGGGTCTGGGCTGGGGATTTGAACCCGCCACCTTAGGTGTATGTGGCTGGCGCCTTAGCCGCTTGAGCCACAGGCGCCGAGCCAGAAGAGATTTTAAAAGATGGGAAAGTGCCTGGCACAACATTATAGGAATGCCCCACAATTTCCTAGGATCCACAAAGATATAGAGCCCTAGGTCATGGGTGTTTCCCAGCAGGGTGCACCTAACAATACTAAGTGCAAATTAGGTTACAATTTTTTTTTTTTTTTGCAGTTTTTGGCCAGGGCCAGGTTTGAACCTGCCACCTCCAGTATATGGGGTCAGCGTCCTACTCCTTTGAGCCACAGGTGCCTCCCAGGTTACCATTTTTTAATTGTTGAACTGAGAAAATTCCATAGCATTTATTATCTCTGGCTAGTACTAAACATGTCTGAATAGAGATTTGATGCCCACCTGCTGAGGATTTGGAAACGGTGAATCACGCAGCAGTCAATGCCTTTTGGGGTGACCCCTGATATCCCCTCACGCCCTGTGCTTCTACCTTTCTATGAAAGTTTTATCACATTAGAGTGAATTGAATTTTCTGAAATGCTCAAGTTTCAGACCTAGATGCCCATGAGTCTGTAGCCCGCTACACCAGATGGGAGTGCACCAGCTCTGCACCAGCTCCAATCAATGTCAGGTTATCCCTCCCATCTCTAATTGCCAGTCACCCATGTGGGCCTGATCTGGGAGAAAGAAATGGGCCTATCTGATTCTCGGGTTCTGGGCCTTCTCTGAGACTCCACCAGTCGATTTTCATTTCCCTTTTTAGTTTCTTTCATTTCTCCCAAAATCATTCTCTTCTGTTATTTAACCAGTAAGTATATATTGAGCACCACTGTTCATCTTGCTCATTTGAAACTACATGGAACACAGAACATGTAAAGATCGCTTTCTTGTTCCAGCATGCCTATAGTTTGAATGAAAAGCCAAAACTGCCACCTGTTAAATAAGTAGTTTACTACCAAGAAATAAGTGGCATATACCCAATGTGGAAATGCATAGGATTTCAGAAGATAGAAATACTGCCTTCAGGTAGGGTGGTCTGAAGGAAGGGAAATTTAAATTGGACATTTAAACATGGGAACGATCACTCTTGATTGGAAGAAGGAAGGGCCTCAGAAGCTTGAGGAACAAGAAGATAGGTATTAGAGATATGCATTACAAGCCAGGGTGCAGCCCAGGGACAGTCCATGCTGAGAGGTTCAGCAGAAAACACTGAAAAATTTTGAACAGAACTTTAGAGGCCACTATAACTATGTTTCTGAGAGCTGTCAAGCTCAATCTTGGAGGCTGTGATTCAGCCCCATTAACACTGGGGCTATTTATGACTGAGGGAGAAAATGTTGTGAAGTCACCAGCCCTCAAAGGCTCATTCCAGCTACCTCCTACTCAGCACCATCCTCAGAATGAAGCGGTGTCAGTGGCAGCAAGCATCGCGTGCAGGAAGGTCAGCAATCAGCCAGCGGGAGAAGAGGCAAGGAGATGGGGTGGTGGAAGCTTGAGTGAGAAAGGGGGATGTCAGTGGAAGGTTGAGGTGACAGCCTACAAGAAGGATGGAGAAGAGGACACGTGCCTGAAACACTGTCCTTGGGAAGCAGAGACATGTGCAGACAAAATTACTTTCAATCTACCTTTGTATTACCCTTTGTGAAAACAAAAGACAAAATTACTTGCAACCTGTCATTGTAATACCCTTTGTGGGGGAAAAAAATGTGGGGGAAAAAAAAATGTTGTGGGTTTTGTGTTTTTTTTTTTACTCACGCGTTGCTGTTTGGGGCACTGTGTCGTTTCAGCACCTTGTGACTGGACAGCACTTTCCCCAAGCTTACTCTTCCCTTCAGCTGCCCTGAGTCTGTAAGTGATAATCCTCTTCCGATTCTACTCCCTCAGATTCCCCTTTTTTTCTTTCTGATGACCATCTTCACAGCCATTTACCAGTCCTCAGCAGGCTGCCCAAATGGGTGACCATCACCTCCTTAGAGACGCCTGCTTTTAACAACTCAAGGAAAATCTATTCTACTAGGATGGGAACAAACAGATTACTCTTTTTTGACTTTGTTTTCAGGCAAACAAAGCTGTATTTGGCATTTTTAGTAAATCTACATTGCAATTCATAGTCAAAATACGCTATCATTCAGCGGGAGTTTATTAGCTACCAGGCACTATGCTAACCTGCATACTGTGTGTGCTAGAGGTCACTGGGTTCTCTCAACATTCCTTGTGAAGTAGGAATTTTCAACCCCATTTTACATGAGTAACAGAGAAATCACAGACATTGTGTAAGGTACCCAATGCTACACCACCAATAAATTCAGAAACAACTGTTTAAGTGATTTCCAAGGCCTTGTTAGTGCAGACAAGAAGATTTTAAGTGAAAGACAAGTTAACAAATTTATTGTAATAGTTATACATCTCTCTTAATATATTTTAAAGAGACAACTGTTGCATTAAATCCATGGATTTTAAAGATATTGTCTCTTTTTTTTTTTATTGAATGGTAACTATGTACATTAATGCACTTCTGGGGTACAGTGTGGGGTTTTCACATAAGATATTGTCTCTTAAGGTAGGTCTAGGTTTAGGTTTTAAATAAGTTGGATTTTTAAAATATTTAGTAAATATTACAAGTAGCATGTAAATTTGTCAAAAATCATAGCTGACTTTTGGAAAAACGCTATAGTAAGCTAGACTTTGCATATTATTGAGAGATATTTCTGAGAACTTATTCAATCCCCAACCTTGTATGTGCCACTGTAGCATATAATTTCCCCATAAAATGCATAGTCAACAAAGGCACACTGAGATGCAAATGCTAGGGGCTCAGCTAAATTCTCTCACTAGGAAAGTGACTCATTCCAAATACCAGTGGGACCGTGCAGGTGGTTCAAATTCACATCTCAGCAAAATTGCAAGTTTTATCTCTGATAAGTCTTCAAGGTTAATTTGGTGAGTTCCTAAAGTTTTCTATGATCAGTTCCTGCCAGGCACCTATTCCAGCTTCCTTTTTTTTTTTTTTTGCAGTTTTTGGCGGGGGCTGGGTTTGAACCCGCCACCTCTGGCTTATGGGGCCAGTGCCCTACTCCTTTGAGCCACAGATACCTCCCCCAGCTTCCTTTTTATCAATGTCTCCCACCTGGCATCCTAAAACTCCTGGTGATACTCAAAGATGGCAAGATCTTAGAGCTACTATCAATATTTCTAGTCATTAAAGCAATACTTTGGTAAAGCAGTATAGACTAATTAAAACATCAAGTATCATCTGTAGTTGGGATAACATAAACTGTGTGCAGTAATTGTAATTTTTATGAGTACTCAAAGCCTGACTGGTAGTCTTAGATTTATAAAATGGAAGCTGTGTTAAATTAATGAGTGTTTCGGGGGGGGGGGGTGGCCATGATAATTTAGTTTATGGAATTCATAGACCTGGAGCAGTGCTTTGAGGGGAAAGGCAAAGAACCATCTTGTAAATGACGCCAGGAACATTCTGCCTGTTAATGTCTTATTTTGTGCTGCACTTTGCTCCAGCCAAGGGTCTTTTGGATGTAAGGAACAGAAAACTCTTCAAGTTAAGCTCAAAGACAGAAGAAGTGTACCATAGAGGCAGCACAATCTTGCAAAAGCTGATAAGTACCTCAGGCTTCATGGGACCTGGATCTGGCTGGTATAGGTGAAGACATCTGGGTTGGAGCCTATGCTTCTCTTTCTTACTGAGGTGGAATGATCTCTTATTTCTGCTTCTTCTTGTGTTCTGGTCCCTATCTCCTCTCTGCAGTGTGGCTTCTCTGCCCAGCCATGGTGTCTGCTTCCCTGTTAATGCAACTTGCACATGGTTCTGGCTGCTGTGGTACCAGCTCCCACTCTGATCTGAATGGGCTTCTGAATTCAGCACAAACAATCATATTTATTCCCCGAGATTCCTGGGAAAAGGAATTCCCCATTTATGATCCACCCAACTGTTCCAGAGAGAAGGCCACCTCACAGTACAAGTTCCCAGGGGAAGGGGCTATGGTGAGGCAGGTATCCCAACACACATTTGTTGCATGCTTTTCTCTGCAAAAATATCAAGTCTTCTTGGAAATAGTCCTCATGGCTTGGCGCCTATAGCTCAACCGGCTAAGGCACCAGCCACGTACACCTAAGGTGGCGGGTTCGAATCCCCAGCCCGGACCCGCCAAACAACAAT
>NW_003852604.1:908301-921953 GCF_000181295.1 Otolemur garnettii | reverse complement strand
GTGGTCCCAGCTACTTGGGAGGCAGAGGCAGGAGACTCGCTTGAGCCCAGGAGTTGGAGGTTGCTGTGAGCTGTAATGCCATGGCACTGTACCCAGGGGGACAGCTTGAGGCACTGTCTCAAAAAAAAAAAATAAATAAAAGAAATAGTCCTCATATAAATCTCAAGTAATAATAAATATCGAAAATACACTCATCAAATATTTGTTGAGAACATGGCATGGCAAGCCACAATGACCTCTGTAGATGCTTACAGTCTAGTTAGGAGGGGGATACACACACACACACACACACACACACACATATGTGTAATTACTGGCATGCATGCGGCCCCAACAATAAACAAAATGGGAAGTCACCAAGCAGAGAGGAGTGATCAGAATTGCTTTCCAAAGCCAGCACTTCTGCAGGTGCACACAAGGGTACTTAAGGGAAGAGTTATATCTTGATGTGCTTGCATTGGTAGAAATAATGACGTTATAAGCTTAACACCAATATTCAATTGTTTATTGTAAGTGGGTTATGAATTGAATTAAGGAAATGATTGCAGATGATGGGCAAAAGGGAACAGAGACGGGAGAGAAATGGATCAGAGAGACCCAAAATCTGTTGCAAAATGTGGCAGCCTGGAAGCCTGGCCCTTTAAGATGAGGAGACTGTCTTGCAGGAACTTCACCCCTCCCCCAGGGCGACTCTCTCAGAGGTCACTAAGCAAGCAAGGCTTGCCTGGGAGGGGCTGCCCTCTCAGGAACAGTGAGTGCTTTGGGGAAGTTAGGGAATGCAAAACTCACTGGAGACAATATGAATGTCTAAAGCTCCTTAAGAGAGAAAAATTCTCTCAGGAAAAGATAAGGAGAAAAATATCTCCTTTCTTCTGTCAGCTGAGCACAAGGCTTCCTGAGTGTTAATTGCCACTCCTGTGATTTTGTGTACACGGTCTAATTGGGGTCTGCTTTGACAACCTCCTCCTGGACTGTGTTCCCTGTACCATGCTCTGTTTGTGTTAGGATCAAGATAACTTAGAGCAATAATAGTAAGAGATAAATCAATCTAATTAACATAGTTAAAGAAATAGTTTGGTTAGAAAATACAAGCCCAGCAAGAACCATGATGTAAGAGTTTAGCCTTCCCCCATTAGATTGATTAAAACAATGATGTGTGTAATAAAAATGGAGCTAGCCTGGAGCGAGGGGCTTTTCACCAGCGCTCACCCTGACCCAGCTGCTCTAAAAAAGCTTTCTCTTTGTGTCCTGACTTTTCATTTTTCCTTCATCCTCTGGTCTCCGCCAGTCACTGGGAGAGAGCACACAGTGTAGTTGTGGCTGGTCCCCAAACACTTCCTCCTCTCCGCCTGTTTTTACCATCCCACCTGGTGGTGACAGCCTTTCTTCTTCACCTGCATCAATACTCACCTTGGCCCCCGCCCACCTCCCCCAAAATCTTTCCTGACAATACCTGCCAGAAGTAATTTCTCCATTCTCTGACCTTTCATAGCACTTTAAGTACCTCTTTTAGAGCACTTCAACTTTTCTGCTGCTCTTTATATAATCATTAGGTACATGTCATGTCTCTTCTACCAGACTGCAACCTTCTTGGTAATAAAATCCATACAATAGAAAAATGACCTAGTGCCATTTCTTGGTGGGCTTTCAATTAATATCAAATTAATGAATGAATGAATAAATGCCTACATGTATGTGTGAATGAGTGAAGAATAGGTATTTATAGGTAAGGAGGGTTTGAACATGTGCTGAAGAAAGAAGATATATTCAGTGCAAGATAAGAGAAAATGTTCATTTTTTTCCTTTGTAATGAAAGAAGTTGGCTCAGCACCTGTGGCTCAAGTGGCTAAGGTACTAGCCACATACACCTGAGCTGGTGGGTTCAAATCCAGCCCAGGCCCTCCAAATAACAATGACAGCTGCAACCAAAAATAGCCAGGTGTTGTGGTGGGCACCTATAGTCCCAGCTACCTGGGAGGCAGAGGCAGGAGAATTGCTTAAGCCCGGGAGTTGGAGGTTGCTGTGAGCTGTGATGCCACAGCACTCTAACCAGGGCTACAGCTTGAGGCTCTGTCTCAAAAAAAAGAACAAAGTTTAAATATAGACACCAAATCCACTCAGGGCATATTTTTGCACAACTGTTATCAGAGGATTAAATACCCGTTATTGTCTTTCCTACCAACCCAAGCCCACTGTTATAGATCCAATGAAAATTTCTACTCATTCTCTCAACTGCCTCAAACTATAGAGGTTTAAGAAGCCAGTGTCTTGGCTCAACACCTGTAGCTCAGCAGCTAGGGTGCCAGCCACATACACCAGAGCCAGCAGGTTCAAACCCAGCCCGGGCCTGCCAAACAATGACAACTGCAACAAAAATATAGCCAGGAGTTGTGGTGGGCACCTATAGTCCCAGCTACTTGGGACGCTGAGGCAAGAGAATTGCTTAAGCTCAAGAGTTGCAGGTTGCTGGGAGCTGTGATGCCATGGCACTCTACTGAAGGCAACATAGTGAAACTCTGTCTCAAAAAACAAAGAAGCCAGGGTGGCACCTGTGGCTCAAAGGAGTAGGGCATCAGCCCCTTATGCCAGGGCGGGTTCAAACCCAACCCCAGTCAAAAACTGCAAAAAAAGAAGCCAGCATCTCTCTTGCTCAGGACCCATTGTGATTAGAGGTGACCAGGTAATCTACATTTGGCCAGTTAACTGGTTCTGGGCTTCTGAAGAAGTTATTTCATCACTCACCAAAACAAATAAGCCACAAAACTTTTTGTTAGATAAGGAATAAATATCCTTATAGCTTAAGACAAACTTTGCTTGAGTTTTCTATTACTTGTAATACCAGACAAATGTAATATTCATATACCCACCTAACAAACAATTCCATTTAATTCATTAGGTTTTCATTTTAAGCTAACATCTAAGCCTTATTCTCATGTCATCTCCCACTATATTCTTTCTCCCCCCTCATATCCTAACTCTTTCTTCTGCCTTTGCCCCTTGGGAACTATCACTTGTTCCTCTTCTCTATTTTAAATTCTGTGCATCCATAAGAAAACACCTGCTTGATCAACTCTATTCCAAAATAAAAAAGGAAAATTAGAGTATATCCATGCTTTCCAAACATTGTCTCAGATGAATCTTTGCAACCATACTTTACTCCCATTTTGCAAAAGGAAAAACTCAGGTTAGTTAACTAAGGTCATACAACTTGTAAAAGTGATGTAGCCAGAATGTCTTCACCTGTTTAACCACAAAACTTTCTACTCCCCTGGACTCTCTCTCAAGCATTCTCACGTCCATGTAAATTACTTCCTTTGGGCTTACGCTGTTTGAACAATCAAGACAGTCACATATTTGCCCTCCTTTCTATGTCTGCATTTGTATCTGTCACAGTGAGCGCTCGGTTACCAGTACCCATGAGGTGACAGCAGTTGCACAAACATTCCAGACATAACCCTTCTTTGTCTCAGAAACCTACAGGGTAATTTGTTTTGATAGCAGATTTTTCTCCTAATCATGGTCTCCTCAAGCTAACACTAAGATAAACTAGAACTTTCTAAGTAGCTATCCAGTGATGAAAGGGTGAAAAAGCCTAGGTGAGAAAAGCAGCCACATGGTAGGGTTAGCAATGACAGCAGGTGGGTAGTAATCCCCATGTGGACAGTAGAAAGTTGGTCACACAATCTTATCCTCAGACCCTGAGTTCAGAAATTAACGCAAGTCAGAAAGGATGAAGATGATGAAGGAAATGAGAAAGAAAGAAAAGAAGAAACAAGCAATAGCTACAACTTAATGAGTATCTGCTGTGTGCACAGGAGGTGTTTTCACCAGTAGCATACTCTGTCTGACAATTAAGTTCATGAACTTGTCACCATGTGCTTATGTTGGCAACACTGTACAAACAATTCTGTAAGGTTTTTTAACCTTGGTATATCAGCATCTCACAGTTGTGTCTATGTCTACATGTGGCTGAATGTGTCCAAATCCCTTGCTGAATGATGTTGCATGTACCTATTGCCCAAACCCAACAATTATCAAGTTTTAGCCACTTCTGGCTTTATCTTACCACTCCTCCCAGGCAAATTATTTTTTTCTTTCTTTGTGTTCATAATTTCTATTTAAAAATATTAAGGAGGCACAAGTGTTCTTGTTACATGAATGAACGATGTAATGCTTACATTAGGGCTTACATAGTGTGCCAATCACCAGAATAGTGTACCCTGTACCCAATAGGTAAGTTTTAATTTCTCCTTGCCTCCCCCTTCTTTGTTTCTAATTTTTTATGCCATTTTATACCATTTTATGACTGTGTGTACAAATGGTGAAAACATGCAGTGTTTGTTTTTCCATTCCTGAGATACTTCACTTAGGATGTTCATTTCCAAGAACATCCAGATTGCTGCAAATGACATTATTTCATTCCTCTCTATAAGCAAATCCCAATTTCACATAATTTCCCAGAGTTTCTTTTTAATGCCTGAATATGTCCTCTTTTTTTTTTTTAAGTTGCATCTCATTTTATTTGCAAAAGTAATGGACTACAAACTGCAATGAAGTTTATTTACTTTGTTTAGTTTGGAAATAGTTTCTGATCCTCAGAGGGAAACTATCTAAGAACTCCCTATTCTCTGAATATTTTTTTCTTATTTCAGATTAATGTGAAGGTACAAACACTAACTTACGATGTTTACATTTGTTAGGTAGAGTCCCTCTTGTAGTTGCATCCCATACCAAAGAGGTGTGCCATATACCCTTATACTGTGCCCATTAAGTGGGAGCACACCAAACCCCCTCTTTTTTTTTTTAATATTGATGCCTCTACTTTGCTGATGCTCTGAGCGTGCTCTTGGTCTTCCCACCTGCTGGTCCAGGCCTGACTTGGAAGCTCTGCTGCACCATCACCCCACAGCTGAGAGCCCATTGAACTAAACTCTGGGATTCTCTTTAGTTCTAACAGTCCATGACTCATAGAACCAAGACCACCCTCACCCCAGTAAACTCAGCTGAGCCCAGTGTGAGGCAGTATCAGGACACTAGAGTCAGCTGATAGATGGATCCAGAAGAATCCGTCCTCCCAGTGACAAAGCACAATCCGAGAGCAAGAAAAAGAGGGACAGGCTACCCCTGGGAGGGGATCAGTTCGTGTGTCGGAGCCTAGTAACAAATCCCTGGGCTTCTCTTCATGCCCATTGGCATTTCCTATGCTTAGAAGTTAGCTTAATTTCTGAAAATATTTTTTTAATTGCTAACATAAATAAACTACCCATTCTGTTAATAAGGCCCCTGGTGCCTCCTCAGATGATTCCCCAGTGGCGGCCAAAGCAGGAGAGCTTCCTGGAAGGGTCAGGTCTGAGTCTCTGCCCTAGGGTGGCTCTGACCCCCCTCAAGCTTCCACTACAGCCTTTAACAACTATGACGAAAGATGATGGTGAGAGAAGGAACTTGCTTCTAGCTCCAGTCCTGACTCTGGCCCACTCTCAGTCCCTTACTAGTCTCTGAACTGTGTCCCCAGTTTGTTTGTTCAGTATTATGGCCCAGCAGAAAAGGCCCCCTGGGTTATTTAGTTGAAAAACTGGGAAAACTACCCCCATGTTCCTGCAGACTCCCAGAGGACAAGATGACTTTTCTTCATCCAGACTTCAGAATCCAGGAAGGAGGCAAGAAGGCCCTAACCTGCTTCTGCTAAGCCTTTCTACAGCCAAGAAGAGAGCCACCAGCTCCAGCTCCCCAAGGAGACCCTCGCCTTGCTGTGCCTCTAGACCAAAATAAGTGCCTAAAGTCTAGAAGGGATAATCTTCTCCCCTGAGGCTGAACCTTCCAGGACCCCACGAGATGGTGTGTGTCAAGAGCTTCTTGGAGCTTTAAGCCTTCAAAGCCATCAGGGACCAAGCAGGCATGGAGCTGGCTTTATGAACTCTGGGCAGGGCCAGTGGGTTCTGTGGAGCATTAGTCCTGAGTGCCATTCTTGTTTGCCTGAGCTATGTGTCTTGTTTGTCCTCAGGTTTGGGGGTGTGACCTCCCTCCAGAAAGAGTTTTAGGGAGAAGAATCTGAAAGTCACCAGCTGGAGTGGAAGGGAGTCCCAGAGCCTCCCCAGGTGGTTGGGCTGAGAGGTTCTCTAGTCCCCTCTGCCGTTGTGTCAAGCTGAGGAGTGCTGTCTGCTAAGGTCAGTATTTGCCAAATGGAAATTCTACTGAAGTTCCTGGGCACTGATTCAGAAAGCTGAGGTTGCCTGTTCTCTTCTCCTTGCCCTGCTCCACAATCCATATCCACCCTTACTCAGTTAGCCTTTAAGCATTTCCTATGATCCCAGTGTATTCGGGGGTCCTGAGCAATGTCTTCTGGCTCCCCATTCATTATGCATTCCTAATCAGACTTAATGAACACTGATGTATGTCTGTCCAGCATCTTCTCTGTTTCCAGAAGTGTGCTAAGTGCATCAACACTCACTCTTTCAGTCCCCACAGAAATTGAGGAAACTGAGGCTCAAGGAGGTTAAGCAACTCTACCAAGTTTTCTGACTCCTTCCAAAACACCTTCTGCCTCATAAATGTTTGGTAAGATTAATTCCCACTTCAGGGCCTTGGGCTTCCCCATCTCCGCCACCTGCCACATCATCCTCATTCCTCAAGGCTTAGCCCTATGTTCCCTGGTTCTAAAGCCTTGTCACACCACTCCACGCCTCAATTACCATTCTGTTGGGGGTTCCCACAGCAGGGTGGGTTCCACCCATCTTTGCTCTTTCTCAGGGGAACAATTGTGTCTCTCAACAAAACTTTGAGATTACATGGCTGCAACCATGTCTTACGCTCTTTGGAACAGCAATTATTTCAATGCTTTGAACAACCATAATTATGTAAATACTTCTGAATCATAGTAGTTGTTCAAAAATTCTTTGTTTCCTTATCATAAAACTTAAAATAACTTCTGCTCTCAGAAGTAGTGATGTGGTAGGAAAACAAAACAACCCAATGGGGGAAAGACAGACTTGGAAACGGACAAAGCCCTATTAAACAATTCTACCACCAGGTTATGACAGCACACAAAATGAGAATTCAGTTGGCAAAAGGAAGTATGTGTGTGTGTGTGTGTGTGTGTGTGTGTGTGTGTACATGACTGTGCTGTCATCCTATCAGAGAAAAAAAATGAAAGCAGTAATATTCATTGTAGATCAGAGACTTGTGGACATTGGAATTTGAAAAGAACTCAGCCCCTAAGAAAGTTAAGCCCTCTGGAAAGCCAAAGCAGGTGGATTGCTGGAGCTCAGGAGTTAAGAGACCAGCCTAAGCAAGGGTGAGACCTCCGTCTCTTCTAAAAAAAAACTAAAAACTAGCAAGTCAGGGCAGCGCCTGTGGCTCAAGAAGTAGGGCACTGGCCCCATATACCAGGGGTAGCAGGTTCAAGCCCAGCCCTGGCCAAACTACAACAACAACAACAAAAAAAAAAAAAACTAGCAAGGCATCATAGTAAGCACCTGTAGTCCCATCTACTCAGGAGGCTGAGGCAAGGTGACCCAAAGAGTTTGAGGTTGCTGTGAGCTGTAATGATGCCACAGCACTCTATCCCAGGGTGACAGAGTACAAGTCTGTCAAAAAAAAAAAGAAGGAGAAGAAAAGAAGAGAAAGAGTAAACATATGTCTATGCTGAACAGTAGTGGGATTAAGCCTGTGAATAACCACTGCATTCCAACCGAGGCAACATAGCAAGACCTCATCTCTAAAAAAATAAGAATAACTGCATGGGTGGAGAATGGGAGCACAGGGCAGGAAGCCAACTTAGTTTGTTATGCTTCAAGCCTGACTCATGTGGATTTTGCCACAATCCCAGAACCCTGACTTTCAGAGTTGCATGTTCTGACCTTTACAAGAAATAGAAGCCTGTTCTCTGAAGGAGTGACTTCTCCTGTAGTCACATAATCATAATCACAAACTCAGCTCTGGGAGGAAAGAGAGGCAGCCAAGCCCAGGGATGGTCCTGGGAGTTTCTGGAGCTGACTACTTCTTGCAAGGCCACAGTTTTCAAACCAGGGATGTGTAACTCCCAAGAGTAAGTGAAGACTGATCAAAGCATTCATAGGCAAAATAATTTTTAAGGGAACTAATTTCCAGAACCTCAGTGTACATATCTGTTCCTTCCTAAAACCAATGACCTGGCCACGTCTGTGACGGGGTGCTGGGCATCTCTCATTCCCCCTTTACAGTTGCTCTTCTCCCAAACAGAAATGCATGTTTCTAACTCATCCTGAATCCTACAAGAAGGCATTTCATGAGCTTATGAAAACTTCCAGAATACTGCACAAAAATAAAATTTCACAAACAGGTGTTGAAAAGTAAATGACTTTAATAATTACCTATAAAACTCTCTTAAATCAGTATGAAATCTTTCAACAAAACAGAGGGAGGATCTCAAATTAACAGATGATAAAGAATTAAAAATGGCTCGGCGCCTATAGCTCAACCGGCTAAGGCGCCAGCCACATACACCTAAGGTGGCGGGTTCGAATCCCCAGCCCGGACCCGCCAAACAACAATGACGGCTGCAACCAAAAAATAGCCGGGCGTTGTGGTGGGCGCCTGTGGTCCCAGCTACTTGGGAGGTGGAGGCAGGAGACTCGCTTGAGCCCAGGAGTTGGAGGTTGCTGTGAGCTGTAATGTCATGGCACTCTACCCAGGGGGACAGCTTGAGGCTCTGTCTCAAAAAAAAAAAAAAAAAAAAAAAAGAATTAAAAATAACTTTTGATGACGCATCACTGCATGACTCCTGGCATTAACGAAGAAGGATTTCAAGGCATTGAATGGCAATACCATGACAGAAATCCTTATGCCCCATCTTTTTATTTATGTTAGCAAAGTTTCTCAGAACTCAATGTTCCATGTTTGAAATATTTGCCAGAGATCACCACTGTGAGTGGGCAAGATACTGCAACAGACCCTCCAAGCTGGACAGAACCTCCTACAATTGCCCCTTACAATCAGGCATCCTTGATCTCTAGACAAGTTCACATGGACTCCTTCTGTGTTTCCTGGGGCATGCTGATGCAAAGATCCACCCCCAGGCAGGAAGCTCAGGGAAGAGGTGCTCACAGTCAGACTGCGGGCCCAGGGGTGACCTCAGATATATTCTGTACCAAATCTTGACTTGGCTGATGATAAATCAGAGACCCTGAGAGGGGATAACAGGGTCAGAGAGCTAACAGGCAACAGAGGGGAAAGTAGAAAGCCAGTCTCCATCCTGTCAATCCAGAGCTCTTTCTACCTTACCATGTACCTGTCACGACAGGTGAGAATACAGGTGAGGTTGTTCTCCTACATTCTTCTGCACAATGACACTGCATTTCCTCTTTGTCCTCAACATAAACCTGTCTGACATGGGTGAAGCAGGTGGTGAGGCCTACTGATTTTCAGGACGTAGTTCAGACTCTCAAAGAGGGAGGACGGAAGAGAGTGGAACAGGTGAGGAGGACAGAGAGGATTCTGGGCATTTCTAGTCACCCCATGAATTAAGGTCTTAGAGAATAATCACGCAGACACTAAACCACCATGTGCAAGCTGATGATCTCCCAGCTGACATTCAACTGAATGGATTTGTAGAGGACAAGGTGGTTCTGATTATAGAGGATGGGATGCCCTCAAGTGTGTTTAAATACAAGACAGGATGACTACTGATACAAGCTGCCACATGGGTGAACCTTGATAACATTAAGCTAAGTGAAAGGAGCCAGATGCAAAAGGCCCTATATTATATGAATCCATTTATATGAGATATCCAGAATGGGTAAATCCACAGAGACAGAAAATTCATTAATGGTTTCCAGATGCTGAGCAAGGGGAGAAGGGAAGTGACTACTATAAGATATGCAGTTTTATTTTATTTTCTTTTTTTAATAAGAGACGGAGTCTCACTATGTTGCCCAGGCTGGAGGGCAGTGGCCATTCACAGGCGCAATCCCACTACTGATCAGCATGGGAGAGATATGCAGTTTTATTTTGGGGGTGATGAAAATGTTCTTGGATGAAACAGTGGGAAAAGTTGCATAACATTATGAAGGTACTAACAACCACCAAATTGTAGATTTTAAAATGGTGAATTTTATAGTCTGTGAATCACACCTTGATTTAAGGAAAAAAAGACTGAAATAAGTGTCCAGAAGAGTTATAAACATATTGTATAGACAGAGGCATCGATTACCTGCCATGTTCTAGGCATTTGGATGTTTCACATTCCCTTTTTTAATTCAGGCCACACAGCAGTCTTGAGAAGTAGGCATAATGTCTTCATTTCACAGATGAGGAAACTAAGGCTCATAGAAAATGCTTCTCCAAAAGTATACAACTAGTTAGTTCCACAATCACAGTTAAGACTTAGGTCTGTCTGGCTTCACAGCCCGTGTGCTTTACTCTACGGCTGATGCATTCTGTAAAAGGAGCCTCATACATGCTTGATGTTTGTTGTCCCTTGTCGTGCCCGCCCTACAAGGGGACATGCCCAAGTAGCACTGCTTGAGTGATAATTAATTGTCACCTCTGCAGATGACACCTGGAGAACTAGCCCTCACCAGCGGCAACTACACCCCAGTTGCCAAGTTCATCTTGCTGGGATTCTCCAATTATCCAGACCTCCAGGGGTTTCTCTTCGGAGCCTTCCTGCTTATCTACGCTGTGACAGTGGTGGGCAACCTGGGGATGATAGCACTCATCTTCACAGACGCCCGTCTCCATAGCCCCATGTATTTCTTCCTCAGCGTCCTCTCCTTCCTTGACATTTGTTACTCTTCTGTGGTCACACCCAAGCTCTTGGTCAACTTTTTAGTCTCTGACAAGTCCATCTCTTTCAAGGGCTGTGTGGTCCAGCTGGCCTTCTTTGTAGTACATGTGACCTCTGAGAGCTTCCTGCTGGCCTCCATGGCCTATGACCGTTTCATGGCCATCTGCCAACCCCTCCATTACAGTTCTATCATGACCAAGGGAACCTGCATCCAGCTAGTGGCTATTTCCTATGCCTTTGGTGGAGCCAACTCTGCTATCCAGACGGGGAATGTCTTTGCCCTGCCTTTCTGTGGGCCCAACAAAGTCAATCACTACTTCTGTGATGTGCCACCCCTCCTGCTGCTGGCCTGTGCCAACACAGCCACAGCAGGCATGGTCCTGTATGTCTTCTCTGCTCTGGCCACCCTCCTGCCTGCTTCAGTCATCCTCACCTCCTACAGTTTGGTGTTGGTGGCGATTGGGAGGATGCGCTCAGCAGCGGGGCGGGAGAAGGCCCTCTCCACATGTGCCTCCCACTTCCTGGCCATAGCTATTTTCTACGGCACACTGGTTTTCACCTACGTCCAGCCCCATGGAGCCACTTACGACACCAATGGCCAAGTGGTGTCCGTCTTCTACACCATCATAATTCCCATGCTCAACCCCTTCATCTACAGCCTCCGCAACAAGGAGGTGAAGGACGCTCTGCAGAGGAAGCTCCAGAGCGTTTCTCATTTGTTGCAAGGAGAAAGACACAGCATCTTCCAAACCACATCATGAATTGGCCTAACCAAGAGCAGCTCTGGTTTTGAAGGAGGTGGAAGAAGTAAGACAGAAACAGCAAATACGCTTCGTACAGAGCGTTACAGTTTATACAGCGTCTTCTTATTGACTAACATATTGAATTCTCGACTCTGTATCGCGAGGCAGCTGTTGGTACAATGGTCCCTTTTTACAAATGAAGACACGTGACTCAGTAAAATACAAGTCAATTACCTAAAATCGTACTGTGAGTGAGAGAGTGAGTACTCAACCTCAGCGATTCCCCCATCACAACCGGGGATATCTCAATTACACCACAGACACAACGGAAGTATTTGTTGGCAGCTCATCCTAACTTCCAAGAAACATCAGACAAGGCGCAACACAATCATTGCTCTGTTGCTACTGATTCAGTGAGCTGGGAGTGGGCCACATGTGGCTCAGTTCTTTTTCTGTTACAAAAAGAAAGATCACCAGGATAGAGACGTCCTTGCTGCTTATTGCAACTGCAGCTTACTGTGCTGTCCCGTTACAACCTCGGATCCAGAGAGATCTGTCCTTGAACGTCTGTATACTAGCCAGATGTCTATACATGTCTCTAATTCTCAAGGGGGTGTGTGTGTGTGTGTGTGTGTGTAATAGAGCAGGTGTTTTTGTTTTGGGGGGGGGTTGAGAAATGTTCTTAGCAGAAGGGAAAATTCAGCAAAGAGCAAGAAGTGGGAAAACTACAATGTATCCTCTTCCCTGATCCTCTTCACCATTGTGCATAATGTACATTAAAATGAGTACTAAGGGCAGGGGCCGCGGCTCACACCTGTAATCCTAGCACTCTGGGAGGCCAAGGTAGGTGGATTTCCCAAGCTCAGGAGTTTGAGACCAGCCTGAACAAAGTGAGACCCCCATCTCTACAAATAGAAAAACTAGCCAGGTGTTGTGGCAGGCACCTGTAGTCCCAGCTACTGGGAAGGCTGAGACAAGAAGATCACCTGAGCCCAAGAGTTTGAGGTTGCTATGAGTTATGATGCCACAGCACACAACCCCAAAGCAACTAACTGAAACTCTGTCTCAAAAAAAAAAAAAAATTGAGGGCAGCACCTGTGGCTCAAGGAGTTGGGCGCTGGCCCCATATACCAGGGGTGGCAGGTTCAAGCCAGCCCCAGCCAAAACTGCAAAAAAAAAAAAAAAAATTAAGTACTAAGAAGAGAATCAACATTAACAGAGTTATGGTGTTACCTAATGTGGGGTGGGATGATAGGATGGCAATGCCAGCTGACTTTGCCTTAGGATGGTAGGATGAGTTGATGTGGTAGGTCAACCCTGTGTATGGCCATGTGCTGCTCTTGCTGGCAGGTGGCTGCCCATCCCAGGACTACATTCCCAAGGCCCCCTTGCATACACATGGGGCTGTGTGACTGGCTGTCACCAAAGACATGAGGTCAGAAGAGGTGCTTCATTTCAAGGAATAGACTTGTTAGAAGTGGGTGGGCATTAGGACCTCTTAACACTGTTTTTTCTTCTTCCAGGAAAGGAAATATTGTTAAGCCACTGAAACTCCGTTTTATTAAGACTTTTAGAATTACTTTAACTGGACCAATGAACTTTAGGGGCTTTTTTCTGCCTATCTGACCACTGAATCATTTGGAGATTCAGCCCTCAGTGACCCATCTCCAAGAGCAGCACTGGCCAAAGTGATACCTAAAAATAAGCTAAGTGATTCCGATGGTGGTGTGAGTCTTTCCCTCTAAAGGGCAATATCTTGCGAAGTCTATACTTTTATCCTCCTTTTACTGATGACAAATAGAACATACAAGAAGTTAAGCAACTTATACAAGTTCTCACAGCCAGTAGAGATATGCAGAACCAGGTTAACTAATAAAAATATGGAAATCTCAGGTTGGTGCCTGTAGCACAGTGGTTACAGCACCAGCCACGTACAACCCAGGCTGGAGGATTTAAACCCAGCCAGGCCAGCTAAACAGCAATGACTGGGCATGTGAAAATGACTGGGCATTGTGATGAACACCTGTGGGTAGCTCAGCTACTTGGGAGGCTGAGGCAAGAAAATCGCTTAAGCCCAAGAGCTGGAGGTTGCTGTGAGCTGTGATGCCACAGCACTTTACTGAGGGTGACAAAGTGAAACTCTGTCC
>NW_003852604.1:902068-907954 GCF_000181295.1 Otolemur garnettii | reverse complement strand
CTACTTGGGAGGTGGAGGCAGGAGACTCACTTGAGCCCAGGAGTTGGAGGTTGCTGTGAGCTGTAATGCCATGGCACTCTACCCAGGGGGACAGTTTGAGGCTCTGTCTAAAAAAGAAAAAGTTGCACATGTATCTACACCATGGCCCCACAGTTCTACAAGAATATAATCTAGAGAAATTCTTATACATTAAAAAGACACTCACAATTTATTGTTTGTCATAATAAAAAAGTGAAAGCAATACAAACGTCCATCAATAATAAAGATAGGTAAAATAGGACACATCTATAAAACAGCAACTGAACAGGAACAAAAACAAATGAACGACAGGTCTGCACATCAGCACGGGTACGTCTCTAAAACATAAGGTCCAAGGAAGGGAGCTAGTCCTGTGACTTGCACACAGTATTATTCCACTAGCATAAAATTTCAAAATAGGCAAAAGTAAACAATTACGTGTATAATGTTTAGAAATGTATTCACAGATGGTAAAACTATTTAAAGTAAAGCAAGGACTGATTGACAGAAAGTTTGGGATAGTGCTTGCTTACCTTTTATGGGTATAAAGGCAGGAGAGGCCCACAGGAGCATCTTGGATCATGCTACACAGTGGGGGCTCCTTAGCCCATCAGTGTCTGTGCCACCTGGGGGCTTGTTAGAAATGCACAATCTCAGGCTCTTCCCCAAATCCATCAGAATCTACATTTTTAACATGTAACACAATCCCCAGGTGATCATGAGCACATTCAAGGCTAGGGGTGGTTGCATGGTGCCCGTAGCCTCAGCGACATGGGAGGCTGAGGCAGGAGGATCACTTGAGGACAGGAGTTCAAGACCAGCCTGGGTAGCATAGCCAAACCCTGTCTCTACAAAAAATAGAAAAATTAGTCCAGTGTAGGGGCACGTGCCTATAGTCCTAGCTACTCAGTTGGCTGAAGTATAAGAATGACTTGAGCCCAGGAGTGTGAGGTTACGGTGACCTATCAGTGCACCATTGTACTCTAGCCTGGGTGACAGAGCAAGTCTCTGTCTCAAAAAAAACATTAAAAACACTTATAAAGTTCTTTCTCTAAGGCAGTGGATGGTACATACATGAGTGTTTATTTTAACAATATTCTGGTTCTTTTCTTTTTTTTTTTTTGAGACAGAATCACATTCTGTTGCCCAGTCTAGGCTATCATGGCATTAGCCTAAGCAACCTCAAACTCAAGCGATCCTCCTGCCTCGGCCTCTGGAATAGCAGGGTTTACAGGTACCTGCCGCTATGTCAGCTAGTTTTTCTATTTTTTGTAGAGACAGGGTCTCGCACTTATTCAGGCTGCTTTCGAACTCCTGAGCCAAATGATCCACCCTACTTTGGCCTCCTAGATGCTAGGACTACAGGCGTGAGCCATGGCACCCAGCCAACATTCTTTAAACTGTATAGGTTTTATACGTTTTTGTGTGTATATTGCTCAATTTTTTCCCACATCAGTAATCTGGTGATGTGGTCAGAACAAGGCTTAAGGGAGGTACATCTCACACCCATTCATCACACTTATGAACTACAAAAGGATCATATTTTGGAATTTGATAGGCATTTGACAAATACATGTTCAATAAATGAATGAACCAGCATCTACGAGCTTGTTTTCCTTGGACAAACAGCACTGCTATCTCCCGAGAGCTTTTAAGAAATTTGGAATCTGGGATCTCACCCCAGACCTACTGGATCAGAGTCTGCATTTTAACAAGATCCCCAGAGGATTTGTTCGCACATTAACATTTGAGAAGCCTGGTCCAGATGACTCAATCTGTCCCTTATTTTTAAATATATAGTCTTAATTATTTTTAAAATATTTTTACATCTATATGAAGACAAAGATGAAGATCACAAAGATGACAAAGAACTAAAACCAAATCCAGATATTTACACTCAAAATCCAGTGCTATTTTCACTAGGCCATGCCTTTGCCCAAGGCAGTAAATGAACTGAATCGAATGAATTTCTCCATCTTTAATGGTCATGCTACAACTGGATGGACCAAAGCTCATGATACTAAAAATAGATAAACTATGAGAAGCTTCAGTGGCTTGATCATTTTTATTCAGATATTTTGGGGTGGGGAATGATTAGAAAAGTTATTTTCTTATTCAGGCAATCTCTGCCTTTTAATAATATATAATGCTTTCCTGAAAAATGTTTTGGAAGGTGGAATGCCTAACATGTGAGCTTTAGTATTTTATATACTTAAATATTTTATTTGGTGGGAGAAGGAGAAGGAAGAGAGGAAGGTAGAGGGATTCAATCCAGAAAAAGCTAAAGAAAAAAATCATGAAGTCTCAAACATGATAGACATAGTAAATACTGAATTTGATTTTATAACACATCTGAATGGTGCACTCTGTACACAGAATATCTAAACTACTAAAGACATACTGTATTTTTTTTTTTTGAGACAGAGCCTCAAGCTATTCCCCTGGGTAGAGTGCTGTGACATCACAGCTCACAGCAGCCTCCAACTCCCGGGCTCAAGCGAGCCTCCTACCTCTGCCTCCCAAGTAGCTGGAACCACAGGTGCCCGCCACAACACCTGGCTATTTTTTTTTTTTTTTTTGGTTGCAGCCATCATTGTTGTTTGGCAGGCCCGGGCTGGATTTGAACCTGCCACCTTAGGTGTATGTGGCTGACACCTCAGCCACTTGAGCCACAGGCTCCGAGCCAGATACATTGTATCTTAAACATTGATCATCAAATTAAATTTTCTACTGTAGCCTTACAACTCAAAATCCTTGTTCATTCAGTTTACTTGAAATGATACCAGGGGGCAGGCACATTGGCTCAGGCCTATAATCTCAGCACTCTGGGAGGCTGAGGCAGGGGGATTGCCTGAGCTCAGGAGTTTGAGACCAGTCTGAGCCAGAGCGAGACCTCATCTCTAAAAATGGCCAGGCACTGTGGTGGCAGCCTATAATCTCAGATACTCAGAGTTTGAGATTGCTGTGAGCTGTGATAGCACAACACTCTATGAAGAGTGACCCAACAAGACTCTGTCTCAAAAAAAAAAAAAAAGAAAGAAAGAAAAGAAATGATATTTGATACATTCCCTTTCTCTGGGGTACCAAGGAGTAAGGACAGAAGAGAAAGAGATACTGCCTGGTCCTCTGCCTGGTCCACATATGCTGGCATTTGCATCCTTATTTCCATTTGGTTTCCAAAGATCAAACATGAAGATCATAGTCATGACTCCATGTCTCAAAAGCAAAGCCTCACCAGGGTCTCAGCTAATCCTTCCCTCTCAGAGGGCACCAAACACACCCCTCTGCACTCCATGGCGCACCAATTGGTGGGATGGCTGTCACAGCCCTCTTGCCTGGCCCTGCCACACAGCCATTTCTTCTCTATGGCTCCTGCACTTCAAGAGGGGCAGAAGCTCTACAGAGGCGGCCGCAGGACTCCTCCCTAGGGACTCACCAGACTCAAAGCTCCCTCCTTCTCTGACTGTCTTCAAACTAGGAGCCTAGGGAATTTTCCTCTAGTCCTTGAAAGAAAAGAAGGCGCTGGAAAAACTGACTCCAACGGATCACATATTCTTATATGCCTGTGGTTAAGGCTTGAGTTTATTCCCTGGGTTATTGATGGTTCTAGCTTTTGAAGTTCAAAAGCATTTTAATCACAAAGGTTTTATCTCTGCCTTGAGTTTCCAAAACATATTTTAAACCTCAAAGGCCAGGGACTGACTTCTTTGGTATCCGCACTAGGCTACAACCACTGCACCCTTAAGGCATAGCTGCTAAGGGGCCAAGTTTGAATTAGAAAGGACTACTGAGTTATTAAAAAAAAAAAAAAAAGTATATTATCCAAAAAAAAATTGTATATCAAAATAATATTCCCTTTTATATATTATTGTAAAGATTCATATATTTGCTTTATCGCTACACCTTACTTTATAGCCACAAACTTCGCCAATGTATCTGTAATATTTTGTACATGTGTTACGGGTTCTATTGTTTTCCTCTATAATTGAACACAGTTGTCAGGCTTGCTTCAATTCAATAAGCCTCAAATTTACTGTTTTTGGCACACAAAACAATACCTTCCTTGGTCTCAATTGCAAAATCATTAACATCAGCCCTTTATTTTTCCTTATTTCCTATTCTTTTATAAATAAGGGCAACTATGCAATAAAACGCTCAAACATTGCCATACTTAGATGGCAACACTGCAAAAATAAACCTAGTGGCTGGCAGTCAGCAGCACCATCATGTAACTTGAAATTGTCTTTTGTCTACTAAAATAAGAAAGTCAAAATTTAGTATAGAAAAGTTTAAAAGTGTTGACACGTGAAAATTACAGTCTTAACAAAACCTAATAATTACCCATATTTACCTTCACTGATTTCTCCCCCTTCACTTATCTTCACATCTCTTAAATACAAAGAATTACAATAATTGTATATGGGCGAGGTGTGGTGGTTCACACACTCTGGGAGGCTGAGGCAAGAGAATCACTTGAGCTCAGGAGTTCAAGACCAGCCTGAGCAAGAGTGAAACCCCATCTCTACTAAAAACAGAAAAAAGCTTGGCACCTGTAGCACAGTGGTTACAGTGCCAGCCCCATACACCAAAGTTGGCGGGTTCAAACCCTGGGCCAGCTAACCAACAATGACAACTGCAACAAAAAATAGCCGGGTGTTGTGATGGGTACCTGTAGTCCCAGCTACTTGGGAGGCTGAAGCAAGAGAATTGCTTAAGGCCAGGAATTTGAGCTTGCTGTGAGCTGTGATGGTACAGCACTCTACTCAGGGTGAAATAGTGAGATTCTGTCTAAAAAAAACAGAAAAAAATAGCCAGTCACTGTCTCTAGTCCAAGGTACTCAGGCATAAAGATCACTTGAGTGTGAGGTTGCTGTCACAGCACTCTATTTAAAAAAAAAAAAATTGCATTTATAACAACTTTGTTAAGACACAATTCATATACCCCACAATTTCACTCATAAAAAAATGTACCATTCAATGATTTTTAGCACATTAACAAAGGTATGCAACCATCACCACAATCAATTGTAGAATATTTCATCACCCCCAAAAGGAACATTTTCATGTACCCTTTTGCCATCATCCTCTAATCTTCCTACCCCCTTCTTTTAGTCCTTGACAACCACCAATCTACTTTCTATCTCAATAGATTTGGCTATTCTTTACATTTTATATGCAGAACCATATAATACGTGTTTGTGACTGGCTTAGTTCTAACACTTAGCAAAATTTTTTTATTTTTCATTTTTAATCTTCAATGAGATAATATAACAAAATGTTTTCAAGATTCATCCATCCATGTGGCAGCTTGTAGCCTTTTATGGCTAAATAATATTTCATTGAATGGGCATATTACATTTTATTTATCCATTTATCGGTTAATAGACATTGGGATCATTTCCACCTTTTGGCTATTATGAATAATGCTGCTATGTACATTCATGTACAAGTTTTTGTAGGAACATATATTTTCAATTTACTTTTTTGTATATCTAGAAATAGAATTCCTGGCCCACAGGCAAACCCTATGTTTAATCTTATGAGGGACTCTCATACTGTCTTCCAAAGTAACTATCATTTCACATCCCCAGTAGCAGTGTATGATGGTTTTGCTTGTCCCACATCCTCACCAACACTTATTATTATTCATCTTTTGTTGCTATAAATATCCTAGTGGATATGAGGTCGCATCTCATTGTGGTTTTGATTTGCAAATTCTTAGTGGCTAAAAATCTCCAGTACCTTTTTATGTGCTTATTGGCCATTTCTATCTCTTCTTTGGATCCTGTGCTCATAATTGATTAGGTCATTTATCTTTTTATTATTGAGTTGTATGAGTTCTTTTTTTTTTTTTTTTTTTTTTTTTTT
>NW_003852604.1:881120-902021 GCF_000181295.1 Otolemur garnettii | reverse complement strand
CAGCAACCTCCAACTCCTGGGCTTAGGTGATTCTCTTGCCTCAGCTTCCCGAGTAGCTGGGACTACAGGCACCCGCCACACCTGGCTATTTTTTGTTGTTGTTACAGTTTGACTGGGGCTGGGTTCAAACCCACCACCCTACCCACTGAGCCACAGGTGCTACCTGAGTTGTATGAGTTCTTTATATATTCTGAATACAAGACCTCTTTGGCAAACATGATTTTCAAATATTTCTCCCATTTCGTAAGTTGCCTTTTCCTTCTTTTGGCAATGTCCTTTGATGCCCCAAAGTTTTTAATTTTGATGATGTCCAATTTAACTATTCTTATGGACTGAATTGTGTCCCCCCTCAAAATTCATGTGTTGATGCCCTAATGTAATGGTATTTGGAAATGGGGCCTTTGGGAGATAATTAGGTTTAGATGAGGTCATGAGGATGAAGCCCTCATGATGGGATCAGTGCCCTTTTAAGAGACAGCAGAGAGTTCTTGTTCTCGCTCACTCCCATGAGGACACAGTGAGAGGGTGGCTGTTTTCCAGCTTGAACTTCTAGCCTCCAGAACTGGGAGATAATAAATTTCTGTTGTTTAAACCACCTAGTCTATTTTGTTATATTCCCTCGAGCTAAGGCATCTATTTTTTCCTTTGTTGTTCATAACTTTTTGTGTCATATCTAAAAATTCATTCCCAAATCTATCATGGAGATTGACCTCTTGTGTTTTTCTCTAACAGTTTATGGTTTTAGCTCTTCCATGTAAGTCTTTGATCTGTTTTGAGTTAATGTTTCTATACATACTGTGAGGCAGGGATCAAACTTCATCATTTTGCATGTGGATACTCGTTTGTCTCCGCATCCTTTGTTGAAGAGACTATTCTCCCCCCATTTTGTGGTCAAAAATCAATTATCCACAAATGCCTGGGTTTAATTTATACTCTCAATTCTATTCCATAGAGCTACACGTCCCCATTCTTATGCCAGTTTCACAGTGCCTTGATTACTATAGCTTTGTAGTAAGTTTTGAGATTGGGTAGCATGCGTCCTACAACTTTGTGAATCTTTTTCAAGATTGTTTTGGCTATTCTGAGTCCTTTGAATTGATTTTAGGATCAGCTTCCTCTTTCTGCCAAGCAACCAGCTTGAATTTTCATAGGGATTATGTTGAACATGTAGATCAATTGGGGGAGTATTGCTGCCTTTATAATACTAAACCTCATGCACATGGGATGTCTTTCAATTTATTTAAATTGTCTTTTATGTCTTTCCACAATGCGTTGCCATTTTCAGGGATTAAATTTTGTACTACTTTTATTTTGTGTGTGTGTGTGTGTGCGCTACTTTTATTAAAGTTACTCCTATGTATTTTTGAGACTATCATAAATTGAATTTTTTTAATTTTATTTTCTGAATGGTCACTGCAAGTATGTAGAAATACAATTGATTCATTTGTTTGTTTGTTTTGAGTTGTCAAGTGAAGCAGAGAGAGTGGAGAAGGAACCAAAAAATCTGTAACTCGTTGTGATCCATTAATTGTAAACACCACTGCACTTGGACCATCTGAAATACAACCAATTTCTAACAACTTTGTTAAGATATATAATTCACATACCATGAAATTCACCCTTTGAAGTATACAATTTAATGGTAGAAACACAATTGGTTTCTGCATATTCTGTATTCTGCAACCTTGCTGAGCTCATTTATTTAGTTCTAACAATCTTTTAGTGGATTCCTTAGGATTTTCTATATTCTGTTTCTTGGAGCTATAGATCATGTTCCCTGTGAATAGCGATAGTTTTACTTTCCCCTTTCAACTTAGATTCTCATTCATTTGTTTGTTTGTTTTGCCCAATTGCTCTGAATATTAACTCTAGTATAAGAGAAGTGGTGAGAGCAGACATTCTCTCTATCCGCCCTGCTCGGCCTCCCAGAGTGCTGGGATAGTAACCTCAATAGAATGAGTTAAGAACAAAAAAGAAAAAGAAAAAAAACCCCAAAAGAATGAGTTGAAGACTACCACGGTGGCTCACTTCTATAATCTCAGCACTCTTGGAGGCTAAGGAGGGTGGATCACTTGAGTTCACCAGTTCAACACCAGCCTGAGCAAGAGTGAGGTCCCATCTCTACTAAAGATAGAAAAAAATTAGCCAGGCATGGTAGTGGGTGCCTCTAGTCCCAAGTACTATGGAGGATGAAGCAAGAGGTTCTCTTGAGCCCAAGAGTTTGAGGTTGCTGTGAGCTATGATGACACCATGGAACTTGCCAAGGGTGAAAAAGTGAGACTTTGTCTCAGGGAAAAAAAAAAAGAATGTGGCTGGGCGTTGTGGCGGGTGCCTGTGGTCCCAGCTGCTTGGGAGGCTGAGGCAGGAGACTCACTTGAGCCCAGGAGTTGGAGGTTGCTGTGAGCTATGATGCCACAGCACTCTACCCAGGGGGACAGCTTGAGGCTCTGTCTCAAAAAAAAGAAAGAATGAACTGAAAAGTGTTCACTCCTGTTTTATTTTTTTTAAGAGTTTATAAATATTGCTATTAATTCTTCTTTAAATGTTTGATAGTATTTACCTGATAATCAAATAGCATAGTTTTGAAGGGTGGGGAGTGATTTACCAGAGAAACAATTAGGTCCTGAAATTTTCTTTTCCTCTTTTTTTTTGAGACAGAGTCTCACTATGTCATCCTCAGTAGAGTGCCATTGTGTCACAACTCACAGCAACCCCAAACTCTTGGGGTTAAGCCTCCCAAGTAGCTGGGACTATAGGCACCCACCACAACACCCAGCTATTTTTTGGTTGACGTTGTCATTGTTGTTTAGCTGGCCTGGGCTGGGCTCAAAACAACCAACCTCAGTGTATATGGCTGGCGCCCTACTCACTGAGCTACAGGCACTGAGCCAGTCCTGAAATTTTATTTGTAGGTGGTTTTTGATTATTTGTTCAATCTCTTTACTTGATGAACATCTATTCAAACTTTCTATTTGTTTGTGAGTTACTTTTGGTAGTTTGTATATTTTTAGGAATTTGTTTATGTCATCTAAATTATCTAATTTATTGTCATACTATTTTTTTTTTTTTTTTTTGAGACAGAGTCTCACTTTGTCACCCCTGGCAGAGTGCTGTTGCGTCACAGCTCACAACCTCAGACTCCTGGGCTCAAGCAATTCTCTTGCCCCAGCCTCTCAAGTAGCTGGGGTTATAGTCACCTGCCACAGCAGCTGGCTATTTTTAGGGATGGGGTCTCGCTCTTGCTCAGGCTGGTCTTGAACCTGTGAGTTCAGGCTATCTGCCCTGCTGGGCCTCCCGGAGTGCTGGGATTACAGCATGAGCCACCTCCCCGCCTTCTGTCAGTTTCTGTGTCATGTATTTTGGGACTCTATTGTTAGGTATATATTGTACATTTATAACTATTATGTCTTCTTAATAGATTGGCTCTTTTATTATTGTAAAATGTCCTTCTTTATCTGTATTAACATTTTTTGGTTTAAAATCTATTTTGTCTGAGATCATGCATGGTGGCTCACACCTGTAATCCCAGCAGTCTGGGAGGTCGAGATCAGCTGAATTCAACCTGAGTGAGAGCCAGACCCCATCTCTTAAAAAATAGCCAGGAGTCGGCTTGGCACCTGTGGCTCAAGTGGCTAAGGCACCAGCCACATACACCTAAGGTGGCGGGTTCAAATCCAGCCCGGGCCCACCAAAACAACAATGATGGCTACAACCAAAAAAATATCTGGGCATCGTGGCAGGTGCCTATGGTCCCAGCTACTTGGGAGGCTGAGGCAGGAGACTCACTTGACCCCAGGAGTTGGAGGTTGCTGTGAGCTGTGATGCCACGGTACTCTACCCAGGGGGATAGCTTGAGGCTCTGTCTCAAAAAAATAAAAAATAAAGAGAAATAGCTAGGAGTTGTGGTAGGTACCAGTAGTCCCAGCTACTCAGGAGGCTAAGGCAAGAGGATTGCTTGAGCCCAAGAGTTTGAGGTTGCTGTGAGCTATGACACCATGGCCCTCTACTGAGGGTGACAACATAAAATTGTGTCTCAAATAAATAAATTAATAAACAACTGATTTTGTCTGATATTGTTAGAGCCCTATTGGACTTCTCTGAAGGTCTGTTTATTTTTCATTTTTTTCTCTTCTCTACTCACTGGATTTCATTATCTCTGTTGATCTATTTATCTTCAAGTTCAGTTCCTTCTTCCGGCAGTTCAAATCTACTGTTGAGTCTATCAAGAGGGGTTTTTTAATTGCATTATTGAATTTTTTAATTGCACAAATTCCATCTGATTCTTTTTTATAATTTTTACCTCTTTGCTTATATTCTCTACGTAAAAAAAACATTGTCATCACATCTTCCTTTACTTCCTTAAGCATGGCTTCCTTTAGTTCTTTGACAATGGCTACTTTGAAGTCTTTGTTAATTCTGACATTTGTCCCTCTCAGAGACAGTTTCTATTGGCTGTGTATGGGTCACACTTTCCTGTTTCTTTGACCCTTGCATACTTTCTGTTGAAGCTGAGCACGTCTGATAATACATTGCAGAAACTCTGGACCCCAGTCCCCGCCTCTGTCTCCCGTGTTTGTTATTATTTGCCTGTCTGTGTATTGGCTGGCTGTACTGTATAATAAAGTCTATTTCCTACACACTGTGTCACCTCTGATGCCGCTTCCTCAGAGGATGCTGCACTGAGCACGTGCACAACCACCCTTGATGTCAGGGAAGCTGTTCCAGCATGGCGGTCTTCTACTGTCCCTCCCCTTGATCACTCCCAGCTCTAAGGCTTCATTAACTGCCAGCTAATTGTTCTACTACTTATGGCAAGGCCCTGTAACATAAATTGCTTCATAGATGACCTGATTAAATTAGGACTCCTTTGTAGGAGTAGTTTTAAAGATTGATGTTTGAGGTTTGTTCTGTCCTCAAAAGGGCTCTCTTCTTAGTTGTCATTTTTCCTGATTTTCCCGCAAATAAAACTAGCTGGTCCGTGGCTTAGCTTGTATACCTCATGAAGCTACATGGTTCCGCTTAATGTCTCTCTAGCAAAACCACCATTGCTGTTGAGAGCACCCTGAGTCTTGAATTTCCCTACCTCTCTTGTCAAATAAAGTCTGTTCCTTATGGGAAAACTCTAGGGTTCTCTGTTTAGAGCCTGCCTCTCCCCCTTGGCGAAATATCAGAGCCAGAGTTCCAGAGCTTAGAGTGAGGGGGGTGGAGACAGTGGTATACTTCTTCCTGGGTGATGCCTCTGCTATAGACAAATTAATTTTCCATCTTCCATCCCCTCATTCTGCTCTTTGTGAATCCCTGTTTGTCCTGTTTGTCCTTGTTGTATTCAGAATTGAGACTGAAATTGTTTCCCTCATTGCAATGGAACTGAATAAAATCTGTCTTTGTCACGGACTCTATTTGTATTCGGAACCCCACATAAGTTTTCAAACACTCCATGTCACATGTAGTTTCTAAGTCCACAAATCATGGAATAAAAAACTTGGAAATTGTGGAATGTGTTACAAGGTATCACCTATCTTACAAACATATTACTAGTTGTACCATGTAATACTAGGGCATTACATAAAGTATGATATTTATTTTCATTTCCTTCCAAATCCCCACCCTGATGTCCAGCTCTCCATTCCTGAGAGCTGTCTCTCACAAAGGCTTTTCTCTGGGATTTTCAAGTCTCCAGAACTTTGCATGCCTGCTTGAATTTCTCTGTGGGTCTCTTCCTTCTCTTCTCAGCATGTCATTAGCTACCAGAGGCATAGACATGCAGCTCAACTCATGTTAGTGTCGGATCAGCAGTGCAACTGGATAAAAATATAACAAGGATCTGAGACGTGTTAACGTATGTGGCATAAGCATGCACCAAGATTTCAGGATAGACCCTCCAAGTGAGTTCTGCATCTTTCAATACATGCTAGCAATCCAAGGTGGTCACGAGGAATCAAAGCATAATCCCATAGAACTACTCACAACTGAGAAAAAATAGACTATTTTATTGGCAAGATGTAAGCAAGAAGTTTTATTGTTTTTTGGTGGATTTTTTTGTGAAACTGTCTTACTCTGTCACCCTGTAGTGAACCTTAAAATGATTCTATTTCCTTTATGATGGAGATACTGTAAGACATTTAAAGAGTAAATGCACCCTTGAATAGTGGTAGAGGGAGGCTGGGAGAGGAAGTACATTAAGAGTTGAGAGTCCACAGGACTGCAAACTAATACAACCTTTTTGGAAAGAAGAATGGAGAATCCTCAAAGAACTCAAATTAGACCTCCCATTTGATCCTGCAGTCCCATTACTAGGCATCTACCCAGAAGAAAAAAAATCATTTTATCCTAAGGACTAGACTGTTTATCACAGCTCAATTTACAATCGCCAAAAGGTGGAAACAACCTAAATGCCCACCAACCCAGGAATGGATTAACAAGCTGTAGTATATGTATACCATGGAATACTATTCAGCCATTAAAAGGACTTTACATCCTTTGTATTAACCTGGATGGAATTGAAACACATTCTTCTTAGTAAAACATCACAAGAATGGAGGAGCAAGAATCCAATGTACTCAATACTAATATGAAGACAACGGACAATCTAATACATGCCCACATAAGAGAAAAACTCAAATCAATTCAAGGCGGGGGACAGGGGATTGAGGAAGCGGGGAGAGGGGAGGAGGAAGGGGGATAGGTGTGGTGCTCCCACTTAATGGGCACAATGTTAGGGTGTATGGCACACCTCCTGGTGGCGGGACACAATTATAAGAGGGACTCTACCTAACAGATTCAAACCTTGTAACCTAATTCTCTGTACCCTCAAATTAATCCGAAATAATGAAAGCAAATAAGGAGAAGGAGGAGGAAGAAGAAAGAAGAAAAGAGATGAGAGTCCAGAAATGGCCAGTAAGAACTTCTGCTTACCAGAAAGAAAACTTTTTTCCTTTGAGACAGAGTCTCATTTTGTTACCCTCAGTAGAGTGCCGTGGTGTCACAGCTCACAGCAACCTCCAACTCTTGGGCTTAAGTGATTCCTCTTGCCTCAGCCTCCCAAGTAGCTAGGACTACAGGTGCCCACCACAACCATCAGCTATTTTTTTTTTTGTTGTTGTTGTTGTTGTTGTTGTCATTGTTGTTTAGCAGACCCAGGCTGGATTCGAACCTACCAGTCCCTGTGCTTGTGGCCAGCACCCTAACCACCAAGCTACAGGAGATGAGCCCAAGAGCAACTGTTATTCCAATTTTGAGGCAGGAACAGCATGGGAGGGAAATAACAGCAGTAGTCTTAGAAGTAACAGGGCCAGAGGGGAAATAACAGTAGCCATAGCTCAGAGACCAAGAACAAAGGAGGCAAGTCTCCGGAGAGTTTAGAACACCAAGGGCAAACTGGGTCGGGCTTCAGAGTCCACAATCTGTCACAATTATTATTTAAGCCTGAATAGTCTCTGAGAGGATATAGCACACAATTAAAAGGTTATGCTTCTCGTATGAACAAAACAGATTCCCCTCTTGGGGGTAGGGGGGTGGAGAAGGAATTGTTTCTATTTATCCTCTCCTTCAACCTACTTACCCACCTTCGTTATAATAGCTTGTTTACATGAAAACCTTTTTAAGCATTTTTGAGCAGCGCAACTTCTAAGCATAGTGAGATATACATTCCCATTGATCCTGACCCAGCAATTAATCTTCTAAGAAAATAATCCAGAAGAAAAACATTTAGGCACAAAGATGTTTATTTTAGCATATTTACAATATTACACATAGGTATTAAACTTAAGTATCCAACAACTGAGTACAAGTTAAATAAATCATCGTGTATCCATTTGATTAAATATCATGTAGCCAGGAAAATATTGTGATTTTGAAGAACTGGGAGATATTTTAAAACAATGTTAGACAAGAAAAGCAGGAAACTGTATTGTATATATTATATAAGCTCTAGTGTGTTATTTTTAAAAAAAAAAAAAAAGGAAAGAAAAGACAGAAAAGTGCCAGAAGGAAGGATGCCAACATGTGAACAACTGTCGACTATGGGTGGCAGGACCCAGGTTATAACTGACTTAACTTCTGCTTTTAAAAAAAAAGGACCTTGGGGGTGGCACCTGTGGCTCAAAGGAGTAGGGTGCTGGCCCCATATGCCAGAGGTGGCGGGTTCATACCCAGCCCCCAGCCAAAAAAAAAGGACTTGGTGTACTTTCTCAATTGTTTTCAATTATTACATTTAAAGAAATGTTATAGCCAATAAAAATGATCAGTTAAAAGGAAAGTACCCACTATGACCTTCTCTGCTCGCTCATCAGCTATGAACATCAAAGAAGCTGGACCTGCAAGGACGCAGGTAATTCTGCAAACCTCACCGTCCCACTCTATCCTGCTTACAAGGTGTGCTAGCCCTGTCCTGTTGGCTATCTCTCAGGAACACTACAGCACACCTGAGATGGGGCAGACAGGCAGAAACACAAGCTCTCTGACACAGGCAGCTTTCTGCCCTTCCAGAACAGAGAGTTCCAGTTTGGATTGGGGGAAATTACTGCAGAAAACAAAGGAGACGGGGATAGAAGAAAGGGGGGGAAGCACGGCTCTCTGGGAGCACTTGGCTCTCTGAATTAGAACTACGCCTGGGCTCGGCGCCTATAGCTCAACCGGCTAAGGCGCCAGCCATGTACACCTAAGGTGGCGGGTTCGAATCCCCAGCCCGGACCCGCCAAACAACAATGACGGCTGCAACCAAAAAAAAATAGCCGGGCGTTGTGGCGGGCGCCTGTGGTCCCAGCTCCTTGGGAGGCGGAGGCAGGAGACTCGCTTGAGCCCAGGAATTGGAGGTTGCTGTGAGTGTGATGCCATGGCACTCTACCCAGGGGGACAGCTTGAGGCTCTGTCTCAAAAAAAAAAAAAAAAAAGAACTACGCCTGGACGTGAAGGCTCACTGTCAGACTCCAGAGCTTCTCCAAGGGGCCTCATTTCAGCCCTGGAGGAAAGTCGTTGTTCTCTTTACATGAGGACAGGGACCCCGGAGTTTGAATCCCTATAGCCAGAGTTAAGTGGCTGAGAGAGGAAGGTGAGATAGACTGTGAAAACAGGCTGATCGTCTAAAGCAGAATGTCACTAATTATTGTGAACTTAGGAATTACCAGAGTCTCTTTAAATTGCTGATACTACCACCAGAAATTCTAGGGTAGGACAAGAAATACTGCATTTTCATCAAGCAACTCTCTTCCCCTAAGTCTTCCTCATACATTAAAATTGTAATAGCTTTAAAATTTTAGAGACTCTCATTGTAGGCAAGATACTATGTGAGTGCATTTTCTGGAGAAGGTCCATAACAATCATCAGATCCTCCAGAAGTTCCATAATTCAAGAAGGTTAAGAAGTCTCTTGACAGGCACAAAAGGTTAGAACTAAAGAGGCCTCATTTGAGCATCAAGTCAGAGGGACAAGGGCAAGGTTAAAAAAAGACACACACTCAAGGATGTACTTAAATAATTTTCACCTACAAGTCTGGAATACTAATAGCTTATTTGTATCTGCCACAAGCAACTTAGTGAGGGGTGTCCATATGCTTTAACAAGACATTAGCTCTGAGAGAGATTAATAAATAGGAGAGAAAGTCAGTGAGTTTTCCTAGTTGGACAAGACTACAAGGTTTTGAGGGAAAGGGAAGAAAAGATGATTAACTGTTAGGGCTTTACAGTCTGAACTTTTAGCTGCTATGAGAAGGTAGAATTCTGTCAAGTAGACGTGGTGGTGCATATTGAAACCAGCCACAGTCCAGACAGGAGCAGTGCCAACAGACGTGGTCCCTGCAAGCCCAAAAGGCTGGCATCACTCCCCACCTGCACACCTCGTCAGTCATGGTGCACAGAACATCCTAGAGCCTCTGACCAGCAAAGATGCTAAGACAGCAGCAAGGGGGACGTGAGTTCTCCTGGTGCTCTGCCAAGAGTCAGATAGGAGAGAAGGGAGCTGGGTTCCCACTCGTACTCCAGCAGGCGCTCAGAGGGACTGGCTCTGTTATTACAAGGAATGAGCATATTTCTGCACCATCTTCAGTGTCCTGGGAAACAACTATCAGAAATAAGGCTAAGTACAGTGGCTCTCACTATTAACCCTCGCAGTCTAGAAGGCTGAGGCAGGAGGATCATTTGAGTTCAGGAGTTCAACACCAGCCTGAGCAAGAAAGAGACCCTGTATCTACTAAAAATATAAAAATTATCTGGGTGTTGTGTCAGGCACTTGTAGTCCCAGCTACTACGAAGGCTGAGGCAGGAAGGTCACTTGAGCCCAGAAGTTTGAGGTTCCTGTGAGCTAGGTTGACACCATGGCACTCTAACCTAGGGCAACAGAGTGAGACTCTGACTCAAAACCACAAACAAATATTACCATAAAATCTTTACTTCCTAAACCAAATCTTCCTTAAATTCCTCTCAAAACAAATTTATCATTCATTTGTATTATTGCAATGGCCTCCTAGCTGATGCCCCACCTCCAAGTAACAGTCTTTTATTGGGTAGTGGGGACAGAGTCTTACTCTGTCACTCTGGGTAGAGTGCCATGGTATCATTATAGCTCACAGTAACCTCAAACTTCTGGGCTTAAGTGATCCTCTTGCCTAGCCTCCAAAGTAGCTGGGACTATGGGCACTTGTCACAGTGCCCAGCTATTTTCTAGAGATGAGGTCTGGCTCTTGCTTAGGCTGGTCTTAAACTTCTGAGCTCAAGCAATCCACCCACCCCAGCTTCTCAGAGTGCTAGGATCATAGGCATGAGCCACCGGCCTGCCCTCAAGTAACAGTCTCTAAAAATAGGCAACTGCTCCAAACAAACAAACAATAAAAAAAAAAATTTTTTTTTAAAAGGCAACATTTCCCTCAATGGCTACAGAGAAATTTCTTAAAGCCTCAGAATCCTGTTTTTTAAATGAAATGTTACCAGAAAGTCCAATTTAGTAACATTGGAAGAAAAGCTGTTCTTGTAAAAAGTATAGGTGACCGAGTGTCCCCTCTGTTCAGCCCCTCTCCATACTTGTGTTGCTCCAGGGCCCCTTTCCGGACCCTGGGTTTCCACGGTGGTTTGAAACCCATCTGCCTGACAGGAAAAGAACTTTATAACCTGAGCACCAACCCTGCCACCACTGTCCCCTTCCCAGCCCTGTTTCTGCTGCTCCTGTACCTGAGCCACAGGAAGCTATTCGATCCCAGACACCATTTTTTAAAACTTTTTATTACAAGAAATTTCAAATATATGTAAAATAGAATACTATAATGAACCTCGATATGCCCACAACCCAGCTTCAACGATCATCACCTCACAGCTAATCGTGTTTCATTTATAGCCCCATCCACTCTTCCCCTGAGCTACTCAGAAGCCAATTTCCTCATCATAACATCTCATCCATTAAACTTTCAGTACATTTCTCAAAGTGACAAGGGATTGGTTATAACCTCCAAAATCTCCATCACATCTAAAAATAATAGCAATCCTGGCTTGGTGCCTGTAGCTAGAACACCAGCCACTTATACCGGAGCTGGTGGGTTCGAATACAGCCCGGCCTGCCAAACAACAATGGCCAACCACAACCAAAAAATAGCTGGGCATTGTGGCGGGGACCTGTAGTCCCAGCTACTTGGGAGGCTGAGGCAAAACAATCGCTTAAGCCCAAGAGTTTGAAGTTGCTATAAGCTGTGACGCCACAACACTCTACCCAGGGAGACAGCTTGAGATTCTTTTTCAATAAATAAATAATATTTTAAAAAATTAATAGCAATCCCTTAGTAACATCCCCAGTGTTCAAGTTTCTTGTTGTCTCATAATATCTCCTCTTTATATCAGGATCCAAATAAGAACCCTGCTTTGAGACTGATGGTTTTCTTTTGATCCATAGGTCTCCTTCCATTTATTTTTCTTGCAATTAATTTATTAAAGGAATTGGGTCATCTTTAAATCCCTCTATTTTGCTAATTACATCCTAATGGTGTAGTTTAACATTTTCCCCATCCTCTGTACTTCCTATAAAATAGTGGTTAGATCCAGAAGCTTGATCATACTCAGATTAATTTTAATTACTTCATAGGCGATATCTCTTTTTGTGATGTTGGCAACTGTTGACGCTTAATGCTTCAGATCCATTCATTAGGGATTACAAAATGGTTTCTATTTTGATCACGCCTTCATTTCTTAGCTGAAATGTTTCTATAAAGAGAAGCTTCCCCTTGCCTACCTGAGGACTTATTTTTACACCTCTGTACTTTGCACATTATTCTATCTGACTTGAATGACTTCACACCTTCTCCAACTGCTAGAATCCTAACTATCCATTCGAAATCAACCTAAATATCACCTCAGTAAAGCCTGGCCCTCCCTCTGACAGAGTTTACTGCCTCCATCTTGGAATTAGAGCTCCTCAAAGACAGGATTAGCCTGTCTGGGCAGGTGGTTCATGACTGTAATTCTAGCACTTGGGGAGGTGAGGTAAGTGGATCACTTGAGCTCAGTAGTTCGAGACCAAGCTAGGTGGACATAGTGGCACACACTTGAAGTCCAAGCTACTTGGGAGGCTGAGGCAAGAGGATCACTTGAGCCTAAAAGTTTGAGGTTGCCTTGCACTACGATGACACCACAGCACTCTATCCCGGGCGACAAAGTGAGACTCTGTCTAAATGAAAACAAAGATGGGAATAGCCTCAGGCTGCAGCATCTGTATAGCTATTGGACAAATATTTGCGAGATGAACAAAATATAGTCATGCACTGCATAACAATGTTTCAGCCAACCATGGACCATGTACCTGACAGTGGTCCCTTAGCAAAAGGGCTCAGCGCCTGTAGCACAGTGGTTATGGCGCCAGCCACAGAGACCGAGGCTGGCAGGTTCAAAGCCGGCCCAGGCCAGGTAAACGACAATGACAACTGCAACCAAAAAATAGCCAGGCATTGTGGCAGGCGCCTATAGTCCCAGCTGCTTGGGAGGCTGAGTCAAGAGAATCCCTTAAGCTCAAGAGTTTGAGGTTGCTGTGAGCTGTGACACCACGGCATTCTACTGAGGATGATAGAGTGAAACTCTGTCTTAAAAAAAAATAAATAATGAAGCAAAAGAATTTCTATGACATAGTAACACTGTAGCCATTGCTGAAGCAGAAGGACAGTGCATTACTCATGCATTTGTGGTGATGCTGGTAGAAACAAAGCTACCCTACTGCCAGTCCCATAAACGGACATAGGGACATACGACTAAGTACATACAATACTTGATCACAATAATAAACAACTATGCTACCTGTTCATATGTTTACCATACTATACCTTTTCTTGTCATTCTGTAGTGTATTCCTTCTACTTAAAAAAAAAATTACCTGTAAAAGAGCTTCAGGCAGAAGAAGGCACTAGTAGCAGAAAAGGCGACAGTTCCATGCACGTTATTGTCCCTGAATATCTTCCAGGGAGACAAGATGTAGAGATGGGAGATAATGATATTGAGAACACTGACCCTGTGTAGGCCTACGCTAACGGATGCGTGTGTGCCTTAGTTTTTAACATAAAAGTTTAAAAAAGTAAAATACACACACAAAAAAGCTTATAGAATGTGGACATACAAAATAATTTTGTACAACTATACAATACAAGCAAAGTGTTACTACAAGACTAAAAAAAAAATTTAAGTTTATATTTTGGCCAAGTGCAGTGGCTCACACCTGGTGGAGGTGGGAAGATGGCTTGAGGTGAGAGGTTAGAGACCAGCCCTAGCAAAAGTGAGACCCCCCATCTCTACTAAAAATAGAAAAATTAGCCAAGCATTGTGGTGGGTGCCTGTAGACCCAGCTAGTCAGGAGGCTGAGACAGGAGGATCACTTGAGCCCAGGAGCTAGAGATTGTAGCTACAGCAGTCTAGGCTAGGGTGAGGTAACAGAGTTAGACTCTGTCTCAAAAAAAAAAAATTTTTCTTTTAAAAATTTAAAAGTTTATAATTTAAATGTTACTATAAGCTAAGGTTAATTTGTTGTTGAAGAAAGAAACTTTTCTGTAAATCTAAGGTAGCCAAGTGTGCAGTTTTTATAGTCTACAGTAGTGTAATGTGCTGGGCCTTCATGTTCACTCACAGCTCACTCACTAACCTCCCAGAGCAACTACAGTGCTACGGCCTCCCTTCCCATTAAGTACCCTATGCAGGTGTACCAGTTTTTATCTTTCATACCATATTTTTACAGGATCTTTTCTATGTTTAGATACACAGTTACCTGCCATATGAAAATCACCTACAGTGCTGGGTGCAGCAGCGCGTGGACAGGAGTGCAGCCTCTCAGGCTAGACCTGCTGGTGCACAGTAGGCCGACCTGTACAGGTTTATGTAAGGACCCTCTACGACATTCACAGAACTATACTAAAGGGGCCAGTTTCACTGTACAAAAGTCAGTTTCACTTGCATGACACTATGTAGAGCGAAGGTTACAGAGCAACTGGCAACGACGTCATCGCTGGAATGAGCTGTGAGACTTGGAGACACTCTGCAGGAAGTAAAGGTGCAGTCAGAGCTGAGTGCCCAGATGTCTGCTCAGATGTTAAACAGGCCCAGAGAGGAGACCTGGGGGCTCAAACTATAGGGAAGACGCAGTGAGAATCAGGCTGAGCCGGGGCCCTTCCTGGGAATTCCATCAGAAACAACTGAGAGGCAGTTGTCGCAGTCATCAAATGGCTGGCCGGGACTGCAGGCCAACGGCATCCCACTTCCTGTCTCTGCACACACTTCACACAGGTCCGGGTCTTTAAGGTTTGGGGGTGGCAAGAAGAGCACCCCCGTTGTCAAATAAAATATGGGTTTAAAAAGCAAAAAAGCCAAAAATCCCTTGCTGTATGTTCTGCGGTAATAGGAGGGTGGGTGGGGATGCTCAGCATCTCTGCGTGGGGGCATAGAACAGTAGGAGTATATTTCCATCCTCTGGAGTAAATAGGCTGAACCGTCTAAGAGATGAGGGCAGAGTGGCCACACTGTCTGCCCATGCTAACTGCAGAACCATGGGCTTTGCACCGAGGTTCCACACCGGAACGTCTCCTGAGGAAGTGGGCTGCAGGTCTCCATGTGGGCCGGGCACAGACTTATGATGATAAAATAAACAATGGTGAGAAAAATAGGGTAGATCCATATTCAGTAGAATATAAAGATATCCATGATATATTTGGGGGGGGGGGAATGAAGACTATGAATATTATGCATGAAATCATTCCATTAGAAATAAGTCTGTTATATAAGCACAGAGAAGATCTGGAAAGCTATATGTAGTCAATGGTTAACAGTAATCCCTGGGGAGATGCCAAAAAAGAGGGTGGAATTTTAATTCTATAGTCAGCTGTATTAAGTTTTGTTTTTTAAGAAAAGTCATATAGGGGCAGTGCCTGTAGCTCAGTGAGTAGGCTGCCGGCAACATACACCAAGGCTGGTAGTTTGAACCCAGCCAGGGCCAGCTAAAACAACAATGACAACTGTAACAATAACAACAACAAAACAGCTGGACATTATGGCGAGCACCTGTAGTCCTAGCTACTTGGGAGGCTGAGGCAAGAGAATCGCTTAAGCCCAGGAGTTTAAGGTTACTGTGAACTGTGATACCATGGCACTCTAACCAGGGTGACAGCTTGAGACTCATACCTGTGTCTCAGAAAAAAAAAAGTCATATAGGCTCATATATTTATTTCAGACATAGGATCTCATTCTGTTGCCCAGGCTGAAGTGCAGTGGCCTGATCATACCTCACTGTAACCTGGAACTCTTGGGCTCAAGTGATCTGCCTCAGCCTCCTGAATAGCTGGGACTACAGGCATGCACCACCATACTCAGCCAATTTTTGAAAATTTTTTATAGGACAGGTCCCACCATTACCCACACTGGTCTCAAACTCCTGGCCTCAAGTGATGCTTCTGCCTTGAATTCCCAAAGTGCTGGCTGGGATTACAGTGTAAGCTACCGTGCTGGCAAGCTCTTAATTTAAATCAAGATTTTTTTCTTTTTTTTTTTAAGAGTCTCATTCTGTCACCCTGGGTAGAGTGCCGTGGCATCACAGCTCACAGCAACCTCAAACTCTTGGGTTCCAACAATCCTCTTGCCTCAGCCTCCTAAGTAGCTGGGACTACAGGTTCCTGCCACAACACTTGGCTAAGTTTTCTATTCTCAGTAAAGATGGGGTCTTGCTCTTGCTCAGGCTGGTCTCAAACTCCTGAGCTTAAGCAATCCACCTTCCTCGGCCTCCCAAGTGTTAGAAATACAGGTCTATCACTGGTGGCTACTATGTACTTCTATGTCCAACACCTATTATGCTCAGACTTGCTGTTTTATTTGCATTCTAAGGACACATCCCTGTTCCCATTTGACCCCTGAAAGCCTGAGTTGATGTGGCAACAAGTCTGTTGGAACGAGAGTGAGCAACAGGGTCAGGGTAAGAATGGACAGGGTGAAGGAAATAACAGGTTCTCACTTAGCCCTGCCAGTCAGTCTGCCAGACTCAGGAATATCCTGAGTAAGCTGGGATTCTGCTCTGCAGGGAGGACTCTCTGATGGGGGCAACCTTGCATGAAGCAGCTTCCTTCTTTGGGTCATGGGGTAGAATTTGGCTCTGACGTATTGTAAAGTTTGCTCACCACTCTGAGGGACACAACCAGATATTTGTGATTCTTGATAGGCTGCCTGGTAGTACAGGTCCGGAGTGGCAGCAAGTAGTAGAAGAGAAATGAAGAGGAAAGCGAAGAAAGAGGGGGTCAAGGAACAAGCAAGGACTAGGGGACATAGGGTGAGACAGGACAGTCAGGCACAGGGCTGAGAACGGGAAGAATCTGAACTTCTATTGCCCATTTTGCCCAATTGATGAGCTTTTGTATAGTTTTATAACAGAGGGAAGGAGAATTAAATGGAAGATTGAATTCATGCCCTCTGGGGTTCCAGACCCTAGACCGAGATCCAAACACTGTGGGAAGACTGGAAGGAAACATTAACATGTCATCCAAAACTGAAACAGATCAAAGCAGATTCCGTTTCGTTTTTCTGCTAGTTACTTCTCTGCAATGGGAAGAGATGCAGCTTTCCTACAAAAAAAAAAAAAAAAAAAAAATGAAAGAAAGAAAGAAAAGAAAAGAAAAAGGAAGGAAGGAAGGAAGGAAAAGAAAGGAAAAATGAGGCAGTCCCCTAGTTTTTCAGGATCTCCTTTCCTTTCTGAAATATTTATGTACCACTGGGGTTTAAATCTAAGCCCTCTGCTACCTGGGCCTCCCCATATACTCCTGTGTTGTTAAAGCACAACCCGTAGGTTGTCAGATCTGTACCTAGAATCCAGGCTTCTCTCTCTCTTGAGCTCTAGCCCCACACATCCAACTGCCCATTGAGTAGTGACACTTCAATGTCACATCAAACTCTCTACTTAGAACTAAATTTTCCTTTTCCAGCCATCCTTCTATCTGTCACTGTCTCCTGTCTCTGTCAGTGGCTGATACCAACCAGACACCAGTACCTCATCCTTAACTCTTCCCCAAGCCCTCAGCCAATGTTCTGCCAATTCCACCTTCTTTTAGGTATCTGAAACAATCTAAGTCAGTAGTTTAAAAACACGGTATTTCTAATCAAACGTATCTGATCAAAATCTGACCTTTGCCACTGAGTATAACCCAAGGCAAGTTACTTAACTGCTTTAAGATTTCATCTCTAAGATGGGGATAGCATTGTAGTAAATTTTAAACAGGAATAATGTATGTCAGCGGTTCTCAACCTGTGGGCTGCAAACCACAGGAACTGTATTAAAGGGCCACAGCATTAGGAAGGTTGAGAACCACTGATGTATGTGAAACCTAGAACAAAGCTAAGCCCCCAAATACTTGGTATTGTATATGTACAAGTCACTCCTCCACTATAGAGCGGATGTGAAGATTAAATGTCAATATATTCAAAGTACTTAGAATATAAACTCTTACACATATTACACACTAAATATTAGCTGTTACCACCACTAGTGAATAGGCCTTAAATTAATAAACTTTTCTTTTAACACTATGACCTAGTCTAAGCAACTATTACCTCTTGCCTAGAATCTTGCAGCTCTCTCCAACTGGTCATCTGGACCTTTCCTCTCCAAATGTTCTCCATCGCTAGCAATCTGGTGACGTCATTGCTTAAAACTCTTGTTCTTAGGGTAATTTACCAAAGGTTCCCTTAAGACAAAGGCCTGTGCCTACTACAAAATCTCTATCCCCAGTATAGAACCTAGACTATAGCGAGGTACCTAAGTACATGTAGCTTTTTAATGATTCTTTCATCCAATGAAATCCTTTCATATTTCCTATGGGCTCTGCCTGAAGATTACCTCTTCTCTCCCAAGATTGCAGATGCACAGAAAACCCTTGGAATGTTGTGAGGAAGTCTTTTCCCTCCTGGTTCAGAGAAGTCTATGCATTGTCAAAAGCACTACCAGACGTAATGGACACTTCACCCTGGGCATATCAGAAAGTAATCTCTAAGTCTTAACGTTAATTTCTGCTAAGATCATTCCTAAGGGTCCTAACATTTAAGCACCTAAAACAGAACCAAGACCAAAGAGGTACATATAGCCACCAAATGAAATGCTATCTTTTCCTAATCCAGGGTGTGCATGTGTATGCTACTTAATTTTTATTTGGGGTTCCCTTGAAATCATCCCTGAAGTAGCTGGACAAAATAGCTAAGCAGAGTAATAACATAGCTAATGTAAATATAAATTATATGCACATATGCAGAAGAGAAGTACCTGGCAATAGAGACAGTATTAATAATACAATAATACCCTTACTATGTGCCAGGTACTATTTTAAGTATAGCTACATCATCTCATTTAATCTTCATAATGTACAAGCATTATTATTTTGATTAAAAAGCTTAAGAAATTTGCACAAGGTCACATGGCAGAGTGAGCTAGTCATTCTGAATCATCTCAAAATCTCTGACCTAGATTTCAAAGACACTAACCCCAATAAAGGATTAGAGCAAAAGGTGTTTTACATTAGATAGCACATCTTGATCTCTTAAGTCTATGTCTTGCCCTGCTAGTAGAGATATGCTTTAAATGCATCATAGAGAGAAATGTCAATTGAAAATGTGTGACATTGTGATATACCACTATCAATTCAATTTTTTTTTTTTTTTTGAGAAAGAGTCTCATTCTGTCACCCTTGCTAGAGTGCCATTGCATCATCATAGCTCCCAGCAATCTCAAACTCTTGGGCTTGAGCAATCCTCTTGCTTCAGCCTCCTGAGGGTTAGTTCTTCTATTTTTAGTAAAGACCAGGTCTCGCTCTTGCTCAGGCTGGTCTCGAACTCTTGTGCTCAAGCAACCCACCCACCTCAGCCTCCCAGAGTGCTAGGACGACAGGCATGAACCACCGCACCAGCCAACAATTCAAAATTTGAATCAATGTGCCTAAGAAAGCCCTGCATGGAACCCAGAAAATGATTGATGACCCAGGATGAGCCTGAAGATCTCAACACTTCTCCTTGACCTCTCCCTCTCTAATCCTCAGGCTCCCTAAAAAGGACACATCTCCTTCACATCAAAGGGCAGCCTCTAGTTTTAGCCCCTCCCTACTCTGGATCAACCCCTATTCGGATAGTGAGGCAACTCAGACAAATAAGACTTCATACTCAAAAGAGTCAGCAATTTAGCCCGCAAGACATGGAAGTACTGTTCTGACCTGTCGTTTTTTTTTGGAGACAGAGTCTCACTATGTCACCCTCTGTAGAGTGCTGCAGTGTCACAGCTCACAGCAACCTCAAACTCTTGGGCTCAAGCGATCCTCTTGCCTCAGCCTCCAAAGTAACTGGGACTACAGGCACTCACCACAATGTCTGGCTTTTTTTGTTGTTGCAGTTGTCATTGTTGTTTAGCTGGCCCGGCCAAGTTCTAACCACCTGCCTCAATGCATGTGGCTGGCACCATAACCACTGTGCTACGGATGCCCAGCCCCAACTTGTGAACCTGTGTCTTTTTTTTTTTTTTTTTTGAGACAGAGTCTCAAGTTGTTGCTCTTGGTAGAGTGCTGTGGCATTACATCTCACAGCAACCTACAACTCTTGGGCTTAAGCTTTTCTCCTGCCTCAGCCTCCCAAGTAGCTGGGACTACAGGTGCCCACCACAAGGCCTGGCCATTTTACTGTTGCAGTTGTCATTGTTGCTTTAGCTGGCCCAGGACGGATTCGAACCCTCCAGCCTTGGTGTATGTGGGCACTGCCTGCCGACCTGCGTCTTTAAACCAAGCTAACCAACTCACCAACCAGAAAAATTGTTTGAATTAATTTTGCTTTCATGGAAATTGTCTTGCAACTGTTCCCATCATCCCTGCTCGAGCTCTGCCCTCTGCTTTACTACTCTACTTGCCACATGTTCTACTCCAGTGCTATGATACAGAGGTGGACACTTTCCCACCTACCACAGCTGCCCTGGGAGCTTTGCTTATTCTAGCAGACATAGCACCAGGTCTAACCACCTCCACTCCCCAATCCCCTTTTGGGTCCTTCTCTTTCTACCTATTTGGAGGTTATATATTCTGTAGTTATTCTTCAGTGGTTATACTAGTCAACATACATATTTAGTTTCACAAAAGTCTTAATTTAATCAGTATCTGTATTTACCTCCCACATCTCAAAACCTGAAAATTAATGTCCTAATTGACCCCTCAAATTATGTTATTGTTGTCGAATATTTTAATGATAGCCTATATTTCCTCCCCTTCTCCTGTTAGGGTTTACCCTTACCAACATTATTTACCAATCTTTGTTCAAAGTTCCTTCTGGCATCTGCCCCTCCAACTGCAATCATTTTCCTTCCATCTCAAGGATGCCCTTTTATGGATAGAATCTCTGGTTTGTCTGAAAATGTTTTTATTCATCCTTTCTTTTTTTTTTTTTTTTTTTT
>NW_003852604.1:872391-880870 GCF_000181295.1 Otolemur garnettii | reverse complement strand
TGAGCTATAGGCGCCGAGCCTATTCATCCTTTCTTTAAAAAGTTTCATTGGGTGTAAGCTTCCACAGTAACAGTTTGTTTGGTTTTTTTTTTTTTTCCTTAACAGATGAAGACATTATTTCACTATTTGAAAAAATAAATAAACAAGCTCTGGTTTGTTTTATTAAAGAAAAAATGTGCACGATTTACTTCTCACTAGTCCGTTCTGGCATGCTTCTTATGACATCAGAGTCACCTGGAGCAAGGATGGCCAGTGTGCACACTCTAGTTTTTCCACATGCTGTGCCCAGTTCCGTATTATTGCCACTGTAGTGACTGAACACCAATTTTGGCTAACATGGAATAGTACTCTGTTTCAGATTTCCTCAAAGCTGGGGCAGTTGCTGGTGACTATGACCAATGTCAGTTCACCTTGTCGCCTCATCTTCAGAGCCTACGTTTATTCCAGCACATACTTTCCACTTTTCATAATGAGGTGGAGCCCCGAGTTGACTGATTCCAGTGACTTTTCCTACAAAGTCAAACATTAAAGAGGAACTTAACAGAGAACTCAAGCGTATTACCAAGAAAAGAACAAGAGATCCCATCTCAGGGTAGTCAAGGGACTTCCTTGAGCCACAGGAGCTGCCCCGATAGTCAAGGGACTTGAAGACAAACTTCTCTGAAGAAGACAGGTGCATGGCCTACAGACACATGAAAAAATGCTCATCATCCTTAATCATCAGAGAAATGCAAATCAAAACTACTTTGAGACATCATCTAACACTAGTAAGACTAGCCCACATCACAAAATCCCAAAATCAGAGATGTTGGAGTGAATGTGGAGAAAAGGGAATACTTCTACACTGCTGGGGGAATGCAAACTAATATGTTCCTTTTGGAAAGATGTTTGGAGAACACTTAGAAAGCTAAAAGTAGACCTGCCATTCCTCTATTGTAGATCCTACAATTCCTCTACCAGGTATAGATGCAGAAGACCAAAAATCACATTATAACAAAGATATTTGTACCACAGTGTTTATTGAAGCCCAGTTCATAATTGCTAAGTTATGGAAGAAGCCCAAGTAGCCATTGATCCACGAATGGATTAATAAATTGTGGTATATGTATACCATGGAATATTATGCAGCCTTGGAGACTTTACCCCTTACACATGTTTACATGGATGGAGCTGGAATATATTCTTTTTTTTTTCTTTTTTTTTTAAAAAGGTAGAGTGGCACCCTCAGTAGAGTACCATGGCATCACAGCTCACAGCAATTCTCTTGCCTCAGCCTCCCGAGTAGGGACTACAGACAGCTGCCACAACGCCTGGCTATTTTTGCAGTTTGACTTGGGCTGGGTCTGAACCCTCCACCCTCGCTATATGGGGCCAGCGCCCTACTCATTGTGCCACAGGCACCACCTAGAACATACTCTTCTTAGCAAAGTATCTCAAGAATGGAAGAAAAAGTATCCAATGTACTCGGCCCTACAATGAAACCAATTTATAGCTTTCATATAAGCTATAACCCAATTATAGCCCAAAGAAGGGGAAAGGGGAGATGGAGGGGAGGGGAGGGAGCAGGATGGGTGGAAGGAGGGTAATTGGTGGGGCCAGACCTACGGTGCATCTTACAAGGGTACATGTGAAATTGACTAAGTGTAGAATATAAATGTCTTAACACAATAACTAAGAAAATGCCACGAAGGCTATGTTAACCAGTTTGATGAAAATATTTCAAATTATACATAAAACCAGCACATTGTACCCCTTGATTGCATTGATGTACACAGCTAAGATTAAATTTAAAAAAAAGAGAGAGAGAGACTTAAAGATTTCTGGGAGTCAAGCCCCTTAATAAAACTTCCAATGTCAAGGACTGCAAGCCATTGATAGGACCTCTTGGGTTCCCTTTGGGACCTTCCAAATGCCAGTGGGCATTCTGTTGCTCCAGTGGGCTCAGATCTGCCAGCCCCATCCAAGGCTCATTTCTCCCATTCCACTGTTTTCTGGCTTTCATTGTTGAAGCTGAAAAGTCACTAAGGGCTGTTTTTTATAGGTAGTCAGTAATTTTCGCTCTAGTTGCCTAAAATCTTTTCTTTGGTTTTCTATATCTCACCTTGATGTCTTTAGATGAGTTACTTTATCTTGACTGGGGTTCACTGTACTTCCCAAAACTGAAGCTTTATATCTTTTTTCTCAAATCTGAAAAAGGCTTGGTGTGGTGGCTCATGCCTGTAATCCTAGCACTTTGGGAGGCTAAGGTAGAAGGATTGCTGAGGCCAAGAGTTCAAAATTAGGCTAAACAGTAAAGATCTTGCCTCTACAAAAAATTAAAAATTAGCCAGGCATGGTGGTATGTACTTGCAGTCTCGGCTTCTCAGGAGGTTAAGGAATAAGGGTCACTTGATCTCAAGAATTTGAGGTTGCTGTGATCTATGATGATACCATTGTACTCCAGCCTACTCAAACGAGCAAGATTCTGTTTCAATTCAAAAATGAAATCTAATAAGGCTTGACACCCGTAGCACAGCCACATACACCAAGGCTGGTGGGTTGGAACCCAGCCAGCGCCAACTGCAACAACAACAACAAAAATAGACAGGCGTTATGGTGTGCACCTGCAGTCCCAGCCACTGGGAGGCTGAGGCAAGAGAATTGCTTAAGCTCAGGAGTTTGAGGTTGCTGTGAGCTATGATGCGATGATAGTCTACCGAGGGTGACATAGTAATACTCTGTCTCAAAAAAAAAAACTAATAAATTTATCAGCCATTATTCCTTTGAATATTGCCTCTTCCTATTGTGTCTTCCTTAAGTTCCAAATAATGTACATCTCAATGGAGATCTTCATACTCCATTGTCCATATCTCAACTTCTGGCCTATTTTCTATTTTTACCACATTTTGTTAATTTCAGTACCTACTTTTCTTGAAACAGAGTCTCACTTTGTCACCTTCAATAGAGTGCTGTAGCATCACAGCTCACAGTAACCTCAAACACTTGGGCTCAAGCGATTCTCTTCTCTCAGCCTCCCGAGAACCTGGGACTACAGGCGCCCACCACAACGCCTGGTTATTTTTTTAAGAGACTGAGTCTCACACTTGCTCAGGCTGGTCTTGAACTATAAGCTCAGGCAATCCACCCATGTTGGCCTCCCTGAGTGCTAGGATTACAGGCGTGAGCCACTGTGCCTGGCCAGTTCCTACTTTTTATCTGAAGTGTACCCTAAATCATTTCTTGAGAATGATCTTCCAACTCAGTAATCCACCTTTATCTAATTTATACAATCCATCCATTGAATTTTTATCGTAAATTTGTATTTAGTTCTAATTCAAAAACTTTTCTTACATCTGCTGGGATTTTTTTTTTACCTTATTTTCAACTTCTTTAAATTCGTTAATCAAGTTATTTCATTACAGTCTACATGACCATGCCACTATCTGAAGTATTTAAAGATCAACTTTTCATATACAAGTCCATAAACATTATTCACTGGATCAACAGAAGCAAAAACAAAGGCCATATGGTCCTCTCGATAGATGCAGATAAAGCATTCGATAAATCCAGCATCCTTTTCTAATTTGAACACTGAAGAATATAGGCATTCAAGGCACATTTCTTAAACTGATCAAAGCTATCCATGATGAACCCACAGCTAATATTTTACTAAATGGAGTAAAACTGAAAGCTTTTCCACTTAGAACTGGAACCAGACAAGGTTGTCCTCTGTCGCCATTACTATTCAACATAGTGCTGGGAGTTCTAACCAACACAATCAGGCAAGACAAGGAAATAAAGGGCATCCAAATGGGAGCAGAGGTCAAACTCTCCCTCTTTGCTGACAATATGATCTTAGAGAACCCCAAAGACTCAACCACAAGACTCCTGGAAGTCATCAAAAAATACAGTAATGTCTCAGGATATAAAATCAATAGCCACATGTTAATAGCCTTTGTATACGCCAATAACAGCCAAGATGAGAGGCTTATTAAGGACAAAACTACCTTCACCATAGCTTCACAGAAAATGAAATACCTAGGAATATACCTAACAAAAGAGGTGAAAGACCTCTTATAAGGAAAATTATGAAACCCTAAGAAAGGAAATAGCAGAGGATGTTAACGAATGGAAGAACATACCATGCTCATGGCTGGGAAGAATCAACATTGTTAAAATGTCTATACTTCCCAAAGCAAGCTACCGATTCCATGCCATCACTATTAAAATACCAACATCATACTTTCAAGACTTCTGCATTTTATATGGAACGAGAAAAAAGTCCTGTATAGCTAAGGCAGTTCTTAATAATAAAAACAAAGCCAGGGGCATCAGCACACCAGATTTTTTTTTAATTAAATCATAGCAGTGTACATTAATGCAATCATGGGGTACAATGTGCTGGTTTTATGTACAATTTGAAATGTTTTCATCAAACTGGTTAACATAGCCTTCATGGCATTTTCTCCTGTTAAGACATTTATATTCACCTAGTAAATTTCATATGTATCCTTGTAAGATGCACCGTAGGTATGGTCCCACCAATTACTCTCCCTCCACCCTTCCTCCCCTCCTCCAATCCCCTCCATCTCCCCTTTCCCCTTCTTCTTGGGCTATAATTGGTTTCATAGTAAGACTGAGTACATTGGATACTTCTTCTTCCATTCTTGAGATACTTTGCTAAGAAGAATATGTTCCAGCTCCATCCATGTAAACATGTAAGAGGTAAAGTCTCCATCTTTCTTTAAGGCTGCATCATATTCCATGATGTACATATACCACAATTTATTGATCCATTCGTGGGTCAATGGGCACTTGGGCTTCTTCCATGACTTAGCAATTATGAATTGGGCTGTGATAAACATTCTGGTACATATATCTTTGTTATAACGTGATTTTTGGTCTTCTGGATCTATACCTAGTAGAGGAATTGTAGGATCGAATGGCAGGTCTATTTTTAGTTCTCTAAGTGATCTCCAAACATCTTTCCAAAGGGGACGTATTAGTTTGCATTTCCACCAGCAGTGTAGAAGTGTTCCCTTTTCTCCACATCCATGCCAACATCTCTGAGCATACCAGATTTTAGGCTGTACTACAAGGCCATAGTCGTCAAGACAGCTGGATATTGGCACAAAAATAGAGATATAGACATTTGTAATTAAATAGAAAACCAGGAAATGAAACTAACATCTTATAACCAACTAATCTTCAATAAACCAAACAAGAACATACCTTGCGGGAAAGACTCCCTATTCAATAAATAGTGCTGGGAGAACTGGATATCCACATGTAAAAGATTGAAACTGGACCTGCACCTTTCTCCACTCACAAAAATAGATTCAAGATGGATAAAGGACTTAAATTTAAGGCATGAAATGATAAAAAGCCTCAAAGCAAGCATAGGAAAAACACTGGAGGATATTGGCCTGGGAACAAACGTTATGAAGAAGACTGCTGTGGCAACTGCAACAATAAAAATAAACAAATGGGACTTAATTAAACTGAAAAGCTTCTGTACAACTAAGGACACAACAACCAAAGCAAACAGACAACCTACACAATGAGAAAGGATATTTGCATATTTTGAATCAGACAAAAGCTTGATAACTAGGATCTATAGAGAACTCAAATTAATCCACATGAAAAAAGCCAACAATCCCATATATCAATGGGGAAGAGAGATGAATAGAACCTTCTCTGAAGAAGACAGATGAATGGCTAACATGAAAAAATGCTCATCATCCCTAATTATTAGAGAAATGCAAATCAAAACCACCCTGAGTCATCATCTAACTCCAATGAGAATGGTCCACATCACAAAATCTCAAAACTACAGATGCTGGCATGGATGTAGAGAAAAAGGAACACTTTTACACTGCTGGTGGGACTGCAAAGTAATACAACCTTTTTGGAAAGAAGAATGGAGAACACTCAAAGAACTCAAGCTAGACCTCCCATTTGATCATACAATCCCATTACTGGGCATCTACCTAGAAGGAAAAAAAATCCTTTTATCATAAGGACACTTGCATTAGACTGTTTACTGCAGCTCTATTTACAATTGCCAAAATGTGGAAACAGCCTAAATGCCCACCAATCCAGCAATGGATTAACAAGCTGTCGTGTATATATATATACCATGGAATACTATTCAGCTGTTAAAAAAATGGAGACTTTACATCAGGGGTCCAGTTTTTAAACAGATGGCCAGTTCACTGTCCCTCAGACCATTGGAGGGCCAGGCTGCAGGCCCTGGAACTGGTTGGCTGCTAAGCAGGACAGGCAGTGGCGGCAAAAACACCTAAGCCGGCTGCATTTGGCCTGAGGGCCATAGTTTGAGGACACCTGCATCCTTAGTATTAACCTGGATGGAAGTGGAACACATTATTCTCAGTAAAGCATCACAAGAATTGAAAAGCATGAATCCTGTGTATTCAATTTTGATATGAGGACAATTAATGACCTAGTACATGGTGGGGGAAGGGGAGAGCAGAGAAAAAGAGAAAGAGGGAGGGGTGGGGGAAAGGAAGAGCAGAGAGAGGGAAGGAGGGAGCGGGGTGAGGTCTTGGTGTGTGACACACCTTTTGGGGGGCAAGACACAATTGTAAGAGGGACTTTACCTAACAAATGCAATCAGTATAACCTGGTTTCTTGTGCCTTCAGTGAATCCCAACAATAAAAATAAATAAAGATCAGCTTTTAAGTCTGTTTCTCCCCATTTTTGTTTATCATACTCTCTTTTTTTTTTTTTTTTTTTTGAGACGGAGCCTCAAGCTATCCCCCTGGGTAGAGTGTCATGGCATCACAGCTCACAGCAACCTCCAACTCCTGGGCTCAAGTGAGTCTCCTACCTCAGCCTCCCAAGTAGCTGGGACTACAGGCGCCCGCCACAACACCTGGCTATTTTTTGGTTGCAGCCGTCATTGTTGTTTGGCGGGCCTGGGCTGGGGATTCGAACCTGCCACCTTAGGTGTATGTGGCTGGTGCCTTAGCTGCTTGAGCCACAGGCGCCGAGCCTCATCATACTTTCTTTGTGCACTTTATTATTTTTGAGTAAGACTGCTCATTTGCCTGGGAAGTTTACCTATTGGAAGTGTTTGAGGCCTAGAAGGAATTGCATTTGCTTCTAAAAAACACCTGGAGGCACGACCAACTGAGTACTTTAAATTCCTCACTTTCTTCCACCACACAGGTATCCTAAGCTGGGACAGAAAACCGACAGAAGGCCTCTTGTTATAAACTGTCAGGGAAGATACCCTATACCTTTATCTGGCACCATGGCAGGGACAAGCTCCTTGCTGCCCCCTTTGATGGAGCTGTTTGTTTCTTATTCACTTTTACATTGAGGGTATTCAGCTTTAGGCAAGAACCTGCTAGATTCTTGTCTTTGGTTTCTCATATTCCTTTTTTGGGGTAGTCACTACCATAGAGGGTTAAGTTCTGCTGTGTTTGGCCAAAACTCTGAGTAAAAGTTGTGTTTAGCAGTTACTTGCTAGGATTCTAGTTCTTACTTCATTTTGAACTATGGATTCCTTACTTTTATACCTGCTTAGCAATGTTTAAGTGTTGTTTATATTTGCCCAGGATCTTTGTTGCTCCTGCAGAAAAGACTTTTCAGAGCACCAAATCCACTATACTGAAGGCTGAATTAGTCCCAAATATGCACACTGTACTCCCCTTGCCCCTGATTCTGACAACAGCAGTTGAAAAAAGACCAATGCAAACCGGTCTTAAAGGTAGAGGGCAAAAAAGAAGTGAGGTGAAAACAAGAAGTAAACAAGTGACTGGAACATCACCGCAGATACCCCATATTTCTTTTTCTTTTCCTTGGGCACAAATGTCTCATGATACTCAGACTATTTATCCATTAGCCCTAGAGAGATACTGGAGAAAGATAGGAAGGTTGTTGTCCCTTTGTGTCCTTAATAAAAGTCAAATAACTGTCCTTTCCAACAATGAAGACAGATGTATGACTTGGCTCAATCCATTCATGCATATCTGGACCTGGTCTTTTCATACTGTACAAAAGAAAAACATATCTCAGGTTAAAGTGATGCAGAACAACCAAAATGATTCTTTTCACTGATGCTCTCCCTACCTCACTTCATCCAGCATTCTCTCCATTCATGTCTGCTCCTAAATTCTGAGTAATTCCACTTAGGAACTAATGCTTTATAACACTTAGGCAACAGAGAAGTCAAGTCTTAAAGTCATATGAAAAAAAGTTGCTCGGCTCGGTGCCTGTGGCTCAAGTGGCTAAGGCGCCAGCCACATACACCTAAGGTGACGGGTTCGAATCCAGGCCGGACCCGCCAAACAATGACAGCTGCAGCCAAAAAATAGCCAGGTGTTGTGGCAGGCACCTGTGGTCCCAGCTACTTGGGAGGCTGGGGCAGGAGACTCGCTTGAGCCCAGGAGTTGGGAGGTTGCTATGAGCTGTAATGCCACGGCATTCTACCCAGGGGGACAGCTTGAGGCTCTGTCTCAAAAAAAAAAAAAA
>NW_003852604.1:869638-871366 GCF_000181295.1 Otolemur garnettii | reverse complement strand
CTGTGGTCCCAGCTACTTGGGAGGCTGGGGCAGGAGACTCGCTTGAGCCCAGGAGTTGGAGGTTGCTGTGAGCTGTGATGCCACGACATTCTACCCAGGGGGACAGCTTGAGGTTCTGTCTCAAAAAATAAAATAAAATACCAAGAACCTTTACCTCAGATGTAAAAATAGACAAAATGAAAATGGTATAGAAAGACTGGCCCTTAGTTCTTCCTGGGTGAGATGTTTACCGTTTGTAGTGATATACATTATTTCAGCAAGAAAGAATGAGTGTCCAAGTGAAGTCATTGCTCTGAGCTCTGTCATAAAGTATGTCACAGCAAGACTTATTACAGTTAGCTATTATGCTCACCAAACAGCCTTGTTGAGGCGGTAAAATGATTGAGCATAATCTTTAACTGCAGAAACACTCAGGCTTTAAAGGATCCAGGAGTATGTGGGCAACCTTAACAAAACACAAAGGATTCCAAAAGTTGGTGTGAGCAAGATACCAAAAGTTCGAAAAGCATTACTAATCAGTATTAAGAAACTTAAAAGATACAGGGCCTATGTAGATCATTCTGTTTAACATCTCATTTTAGTTAGGTAAGTGCACAAAAAGAAAGGATTTTAAAGATCATAGAACTTAGCTACATAGGATTCTTGTGAATTGTATAATCTTTGAGAAAGGACCCATCTGTTTTACTCTCTAAGTCAAACCTCTACACAATCCTTAGCACAAAGTGCTTGGCAAATATTTATTGAGATAAAATAAATGGACTAATCCAGGAAGAAAAGTGAAGGGTAGAGTTTGTACCTAGCTCAATGCCAGTGAAAAGTAAAAGAATTTTAACACAGAAATAAAAGACTATTAACCATTAGCCAGGTTTTTTCCTACATAGGTAAAACTATCTCAAGTGTGGCCACGGAACCTCTTTGGAAAGCAAGCTGTAATAGTTCTTTGGTTTTGTGCTTCACCCTTCTAGTTGAACACTGTAATTTTCAGACACAAATCAAGCCTTAAAAGGTAACAACCACAATACTTAGATTTCCTGGTCTTACCTAGTCTAAGAAAGTCTTCTTACTCAAGTGCTAGTTCAACAAAACGAAAGCAGGGTGTGATGGCTCACAACACCTGTAATCTCGCACTTGGGAGGGTGGCTCCCTGAACTGATAGGTTCCAGACTAGATTGAGCCAGAGAGAGACCTTATCTCTAAAAATAGCCGGGCCTTGTGGCGGGTGCCTGTAGTCCCATCTACTTGGGAGGCTGAAGCAAAATAATGGCGAGGAGTTTGAGGTTGCTGTAAGCTAAGATGCAATGCCACCCTACCAAGGGTGACAAACTGAGACTCTGTCTCAAAAAAATAATGAGATAGGACCAAGAATAGTAACTGTATTAATCTAAAAATTCAGACACACAAAACACATAACTTTTTATTTATTCTTTGAGACACAGTCTTACTTTGTTGCCCTTGGTAGAGTGCTGCAGAATACACAAACTCTTAAGTGTTTTAATTGTCTGATAGGATATGAAAGCCTCAGAAAAATAAGCCTCTTTCCATAGGTCTTAATCCTCAGCCTCTAGGGTAAAGACAATCCCTGGTAGCCTAATAGGTATTTGCTACCCATGCACACATTAAGAATGTCCAACTAATATGGTCTGTAAAGTAAAGTAGGCCTATTATCTTCTCACTAAAGAATTTCACGGGCTTGGCGCCTATAGCTCAACCAGCTAAGGCGCCAGCCAC
>NW_003852604.1:863400-869036 GCF_000181295.1 Otolemur garnettii | reverse complement strand
AAAAAAAAATAGCAGGGCATTGTGGCAGGCACCTATAGGCCCAGCTACTTGGACAGCAACTCTGGCTCAAAAAAAAAAAAAGTTGCATGTAGCCTGAGAAGCAACACCATGACCCAAATAATCAGTACTTACATACACCACAGGGCTTTCAACTCCACATTTTTGTATTTATGAGGATAGCAGTTGGGGTTGGTAGCTTCTAATCTGCCCATGTTAAGTTCTAGAGGGCCATGTATTATAGCAGGTTTTATTTTAGTTTTGTCAAATGTGGCAAAAGAATCCCAGTGACTAAGAAAGTTAATTCTTCATACTTCAGTTTCTTATCTCTAAGTCAGTTCCTCATGCTCAACTTCAGCCACATTTAATTTTTAAGACTCTTTTCTTTGGGGGGGAAAGTGTTTCACAAAAGGGATAATATTTCAGAAAAGTTGGGGCTGAACTCAAAATAAATCCTGGTATAACCTCCTTCTGGTTGCTCTGGAAAGAAAAAGGACACTGATACATAAGTAACCAAGATGAAAGAGGGAAGAAATACAGCTCCAAGTGAAGAAATGACACAGACTCCCTACACATACACACTTTAAAAACTTTATTTATATAAAAAACTCATTTATTTTTAAAAGCATTAACAAGAGAGAAAGAAAAAGAGGAAACGAATGGAGCAGAAGACATGCTCCTTAGTAGTGTTCGGTGGGAAGGTGGGATTTTTGGTTCTCTGGAATTGAATGTTTAGTGTTTTTATAAATGAAAGAAAAAGTTAAAGGTCCCCAAAAGCCCACGGCTGTTCTATTACCCACACCCCACCGAGAGAGAAAAAAAAGAGCACCAGGAAAAGAGCAGAAGAGGACAAGAGAAGCCAAGAGTGGAGCCATGTCTGGATGGGGACAGTTTCCCCTGTGCAGTATGCTTTTACAGTCACAGAGAGCAAAAGGCTCCTTTTTGCCAGAAAAGGTGGATAGGAGTGGGAAAATGGGATGGGAAAAAAGGTAAATAAGGAATTTTAATGCATGGGAAAGGTGGGTTGTGCACTTTTCTCCAACCCCATAGCCTCAATATATAAGGGAAGGGCAAGAGTAGGACATAGAATTCCAGTTGCATGGAATAGAGCTTTTAGATTAAGGGGAGAAGGTAAATTAAGGAAAAATATTAAAAAAAGAAAGAAAGAAAAGAAAAAGAAAATCAACCCGCATAGCAGCTGATTCCTCTAGCCCAACCTGTTAATAATATACACTTAAGTGAGAGTGGGCAGTACTTGAGGGGGAGGGGGAGAGGCAGGGACGGGGAAGGGAGCAAAGACAGGGCTTCAGGTGCCATTGACAGGGAAAGAGGATGGGGGGGGGGGGGAGGGAGGGAAGGAATTGGGGAAAGACTGCTCCCCTGTATAACCCCTTCAGTGACGCTGGTAAATGATTGGGCACCTATGGAGTAAGAGTTGTACCACTCATTCCTCCCACCAACCTCACTTTGAGATTCATCCAAATAACATTTTTGCAAAATCCCAACCATACACTATTGAGCAAAAGCTGGCTATGGCTAAAATCAGAGGCGACATCAATCCCCAGTGGAGAATCTGAGGTTCTCTAGGTCACTTATCCTCTTCTTTCTGCTATTGAGGGGCAACAGTGGGTAAGAAAGCAACAAAATATAATTTGCAAAATTATGAGAAATGAGACTGCAGAGGCAAAGAAAGGCACATGGAAGGGAAGGAGGAGATGCACCCAAGGCCAAAGGCACAAAGAATAGGCAAAGCCCAGGGCAATCCCCACCTTATCAGGGTAAAGGGGATGGGAGTTATATACATCAAGTTCTTCAGTTGGCCAACCAATCCAGGACGGAAACAGGGGAGGGCAGGCCTGTAAGGGTAGGAAAAGGAGAAACAGGGTGGGGGGAAGCCAGCTTCGAAGCTTCCTGCCAGTTTCAGACTAACTGGTTCCTGTACATTCCTACTAGGCTCTTCCTAGAAGTTCCTCTTCTCAAAAGACATTTTTCTGCTCCTTCTCAACCAAAAGTCTTGACATTCTCCTCTTCCTACAGCCTTTTGCAAATGGCGAGGCCAAGTCAGCAGACATATCACAGGGTGGGAGAGGAGGATTAAGGACAGCCTCTGTAAGGGGCAGCAGCAGCAGCCCAGGGTTGGCATGAGGATTGTGGAAGAGATGGAGTCTGTAGGTCCTTGAAAGTCCCTGCCTCAGAGTTGAGGAGAGCAAAGTTTCTTAATCCCAATTCTAAGAGACCTTCACGTACTTAAGAACCCTTGCCAGGTGGAATGTGCCAAAGTTGCCAGCCTTCTTTGCTTCAAAAATGGCTATTAGGAATTAGGGAAAAGCTTACATTTCCCCTTCTTCAAAAGAAAAGAAAAAGTCCCTTTGCCACTAGGAAAAAAATCTTAAGAATCATCAGTTTATCAGATTGCTGGACATTGCATATATAGCATATAACTTCCAAGTCTTCCCACAGCTTCCAGTGAAGATTCCCATTCTCCCCCTCCCTCCACAAGAGTTCCAGGGAGAGCTGGCAAAAAGAGCTAATCTGCAGCAGTTTCTCGAGATATGCAAATAACTGAGTCAGGCTTCTTGGGAGAAATTGGGGTAGGTGGGGAGCAGGACAATCAAACTTGACTGGAAGAAGTTGGGAGTTGATGGAAAGAAGATAGCCACTTAGGGCTATAAGGGCAGGTGGCAGCCTGGCAGTTGGCACAACAGTCCAGCGAAGAAAGAGAAAATCATCAGTCCATTTCACCACCAAAAAATAAAAGTACATGTATCATAAGCCCAGATGGAGCGGAGATAGTGGTGCTAAATCTTCTGCTGTGAAGAAAAAAAAAGAAAGAGGATGTTAATACGGTTGGGAATAAGAAGACCCAGCATACACAGCTGAACAAATCTGGAAGAAGTAAAGCAGCATGTATGGGAGAATCAGACCACCAGCTGCAGGTCCCAGACTCTTAAGAGGTAATAATCACAGAAGCAGAACTTCCCGAGCCCACATGGCTGAGACTAGCGTCTCTGGCCTGATCAGATCAGCATGATTGGCAAACTGCTGGCACACAGGAGCCACCTTCCTCAAGGATGATCTTAAGGGTGACTAGAGGACATACCACGGGGGGATAAGACACTTGGTTCCCCTCATCATCCAAAACCAACACATCCAACTCTTCCTCCAGAGATTCCTGCCCCTCGTCCTGCTGTGAACACATGCAATTTGTTAGTATTAGTAAAGAGATAGGAACCTCACTGAGTGTGTGCCAGGCCTGGGGAAAACCCCAAAATTTGTAAACTCAAACAGAACAAGATATAACAGTAAGAGAAGGGCAAAACATTTATAAACAGGGGGATAGGAAGAAGGTAATATATGAAAATAGATCAATCAGTGTTAGTCATATCAGTAACATGTTTACAGATTACTTCTTCATCTCAAACATTGCAGAATAATGGCCCAAGACAACCCAACATGAGTCAAAACACCTACTTTTTCCTAAAAATCCCTACCAGAAAAGGATGCTATCTTTCTCTCTGTACTTTTGTTGCTACTTTACAAATCACATACACTTCAAAATAGAACTAGCCTTAGATGGACAACAGTACACAAAGAGAATTTACCATCAAGGGTGTCGTTCCCTTCAAAGGCTCCATATCACCTAGATCCCCAGATCGATCCAGTGTTCTATTGTGGTCCCCTCTCTCATTCAATGTGGAATAGTTGTTATCTAGTGAAAAAATACACAGAAACATGACATTCCCTTCTTATGTACAACAAAATAAAAAAAAGAGATTAAGTGTGAATTAGGTATCTCTGCTAGGAACTGAACTTTTCCAAATGCTCCAGAAAAGCATTAAAATCTGATGATCCCTAACTTAAAAAGAACTTGAATCAATGTGTTCCCTATTAGAGGGAAAACATTATGCATGAAACACTCAGACTATGACATACTATAATAAAGCCAAACTGAAGAGATCTGTCTGTAGGGCATTGGAATTAAGAGAAGAGAGAATGTCAGGTGCTGTGATAGTTAAGGACGACCTGACAAGGGAGAACAAGACTTGAGTTAGGCCTTTAGGGATAAAGAGAATTTAGAAAAGCAAATAGGAAAAACATTCTAAGTAGGTATTAAGCAAAATTTAAAGAACACAGAATGTAAAGACAAAATAAAAACTAGACCAGGTAGGCTGACATGGAGTGGACAGTGAGATGGAAACTCCAAGACAGAGATGGAAACTGAGGTCAGATTGTGGTGGGCTGTAAGTTTAGAGACACAAACTTCAACTTCTGTAATCAGAGAGGCATAGGAAGATTTTCTGAAAACTTCTGAGCATGTGGGATCTTTCAAAGGATGGTAAATGGTGAGGGTATTAGAAAAAAATTATAGCACTAGTGCCCTCAGCCCAGTGTAATGTTACTCTACATCCTTAGGCAGGAATTAATCACCTACCTAATGATTTTGTGTTTGATCCCATATTGCTCATCTGAATTTCTTCCCGATCAGGTTTCTTATCTATATGGAGTCAGAAAGTTATCCACATCAAAAACCAACTCTTTAAACTCTATATACATCATAAAACTACTTTCTATTTTCTTGCCTATGTTCAGATTTCTACTTAACATCCACTATGTACCAGGCACTATCACAACGCCCTCAGGGGACTTGGAGCAATCCCTTTCCTACAGACTGTTCATAAAGAAAGAAATCTATCTAAGCCAGCAGTTTTTAAATTATTTGATTTCAAGGCCCCTTTACAGTCTTAAAAATTATGAGGGGCCAAAGCGCTTTCATTAGCATGGGTTGTATGTATTAATATTTACCACTGGCCAGGCACAGTAGCTCATGCCTGTAATCCTAGCACTCTAGGAAGCTGAGGCAGGTGGATTGCTTTAGCTCATGAGGTCGAGACCAGCCTGAACAAGAGCAAGATCCTGTCTCAACTACAAATAGAAAAATTAGCCGGGCATTGTGGAGGACCTCTGTAGTCTCAGCTACTCAGGAGACTGAGGCAAGAGTTTGAGCCCGAGAGTTTAAAGCTGTTCTGAGCTATGATGCCATGGCCCTCTACCCAGGGAAGCAGAGTGAGACACTATCTCAAAAAAAATTTACCATACTGAAAAATTTTAAATATCTATTTCCTTTAAAATAAATTTGTTAATAATACTATTTTTAATTAAAAAAAAAGAAAGAAAGAAAGAAAGAAAACTTTTTGGCTGGGCACAGTGGCTCACGCCTATAATCACAGCATTTGGGAGGCCCAAGCGGGTATATGGTCCTGACCTCAGGATTTCCAGACCATCCTGAGCCAGAGCATCATCTCTACATAAAAGAAAATGTGGGGCATTGTGGAGGGTGCCTATAGTCCCAGCTACTTGGGAGGCTGAGGCAAGAGAATCGCTTAAGCCCAAGAATTGAAGGTTGCTATGAGCTCTGATGCCACACCACTCTACCAAGGGTCACAAAGTGAGACTGTGTCTCAATAAAAATAAATAAATACTTTTTGTTTTTGTATATCTCTTATATTAAGTTTGGCTTAATCAAAGAGAGCTAGACTCTTATATCTGCTTCCGCATTCAACAGATGGAATTTATTACAACAAAGTTGGAAAATAGGCAGCGCCTGTGGCTCAGTGAGTAGGGCGCCAGCCCCATATGCC
>NW_003852604.1:860201-863183 GCF_000181295.1 Otolemur garnettii | reverse complement strand
CCCAACTACGTGGGAGGCCAAGGCAAGAGAATTGAGTAAGCCCAGGTATTGGAGGTTGCTGTGAACTGTGATGCCACAGCACTCTACCCAGGGTGACAGCCTGAGGCACTGTCTCAAAAAATAAATAAATAGCCAGGCATATTGTGGCAGGCACCTGGAGTCCCAGCTACTCAGGAGGCTGAGGCAAGATAATCACTTGAGCCCAAGAGTTTGAGGTTGCTGTGAGCTGTGATGCCATGGCACTCTACCCAGGGTGACAAAGTAAGACTGTCTCAAAAAAAAAAAAAAAAAAAAAAGTTGGAAAAGGGAGAAAATTTTGAGACAGAGTCTCTTATGTCACCCTCAGTAGAATGCCATGGTAGCACAGCTCACAGCAACCTCAAACTCTTGGGCTCAAGTGATTATCTTGCCTCAGCCTCCCAAGTAGTGGGGATTACAGGCGTCCCCATAACACCCAGCTATTTTGTAGTTGTAGTTGTCATTGTTGTTTAGCAGATCGGGGCTGGATTCTAACCCATCAGCCCTGGTGTATGTGGGCGGCACCCTAACTACTGAGCTACAGGCACCAGGACAAGCAGCAGTTTTTCTTTTCTTTCTTTTTTTTTTTAGAGACAGAGTCTCATTTTGTCACCCTCAGTAGAGTGCCACCATGGCATCACAGCTCACAGCAACCTCCAGCTCTTGAGTATAGGCGATTCTCTTGCCTCAGCCTCCCAAGTAGCTAAGACTACAGGTGCCCACCACAATGTCCAGCTATTTTTTGTTGCAGTTTGTCCAGGGCCAGGTTTGAACCTGCCACCCTCGGTATATGGGGCCGGTGCCCTACTCACTAAGCCGCAGGCGCTGCCCATAAGCAGCAGTTTCTTAAAGGTTAGCAGTAATGTGGATTCTGAAACCAAACTAACAATCTCTTTGTATTCTATTAAATTAAAATCCATTGGTCTGTCTTGCACTTTGAACAGATTAATTAGCCATACATGATTTCAAATCATGCACTGGATCCTTGCAAACTACTGGTTTATAGAGTTACATAGGTGTTTCAAATATTGACATCATTCATTGTATGGCATTTTTTAAAATCACATTTATTAATATCACACCACTGATTTCATTATTCTTTTAAGTATCAGGAAGTTACCAGGCTCATAGTGGCAGATGCCATTTGCCAAAGTTACAATTTTCACTTGAAAGCCCAGGCAGCAAATACTGCCAGTTATTTTCTTCAAAGTGACAAGCTAAGCCAGGCATGGTGGCTCACGCCTGTAATCCTAACACTCTAGGAGCCAAGGCAGGCATATTGCTTGAGCTCCAGAGTTCCAGACCAGACTGAGCAAGAGTGTAACCCTTTCTCTACTAAAAAATAAAACCTAGCCCAGCATTGTGGTGGGCACCTGTAGTCCCAGCTACTCAGGAGGCTGAGACAAGAGGATCACTTGAGCCTAAGAGTTTGATGTTGCTGTGAGCTATGATAACACCACAGCACTCTAGCGAGGGTGACAGACTGACCCTGTCTCAAAAAAAAAAGTAGCTAGTTCAACTAGTAACTCAAACAATAACACAAGTGCTTTTCCTCAAGACAACCACCATGCTTTGGTATAGAGTGCTTTAGGATTCTTTCCTATTTCATCAGCACTGGTTTGTGCTAAGCCTTCAGCAGTAAGCACCGGTGCTTCTGTGCATCAGCGCAAATGACATTCTTAGAACCCTAAAACCATACTTCAAAAACCAGTTATTCGGACCAGACACGTGGCTCATGCCTATAATCCTACCACTCTGGGAGGCTGAGGCAGGTGGATTGCCTGAGCTCACAGGTTCAAGACCAGCCTGACCCAGGGTAATGTGGCGGACGCCTGTAGTCCCAGCTACTTGGGAGGCTGAGACAAGAGAATGACTTGAGCCCAAGAGTTGGAGTTTGATGTGAGCTATGATGCCACACACTCTACAGAGGGTGACAAAGACTCTGTCTCCAAAAATAAAACACCAGGCTCGGCATCCATAGGACAGGGGTTACGGCGAAAGCCAGCCACATGCACCAAACAAGGCGGATTCAAGCCCGGCTGGGATCAGCTACACAACAACAACTGCAACAAGAAAATAGCCAGTCATTACGGCAGGCGCTTGTAGTCCCAGCTACTTGGGAGGCTGAGGCAACAGAATCGCTTAAACCCAAGAGTTTGAGGTTGCTGTGAGCTGTAACACAATGGCAATCTACCAAGGGCGACATAATGAGACTCTGTCTCAAAAAAATAAATAAAAATAAAACAATTATTGGCCATGCACAGTGTCTCATGCCTATAATCTAGCACTCTGGGAGGCCAAGGTGGTAGGATCTCTTCTTTTTTCTTTTTTTAAAGTACATTTACTTTAGATTAATGTGAGGGCATAAACAACCAGGTCAAAATATTTGATTTTGTTAGATAGAGTCCCTCTTGTGATTATGTCCCACACGAACGATGTACCAAACACCCCCATCCCGTGCCCTGGGAGAATCTCTTGAGTCAGAGAAAAGTCTGAACAAGAGCAAGACTCCGGCTCGACGCCTTCAGTAGAGTGCTGTGGCATCACAGGTCACAGCAACGTCAAACTCTTGGGCTCTAGCGATTCTCTTGCCTCAGTCTCCCAAATAGCTGGGACTACAGGTGCCTGCCACAACACCTGGCTATTTTTTGGTTACAGTTGTCATTGTTGTTTAGCAGGCCCAGGCTAGATTCAAACCCACCAGCTCTGGTGTATGTGGCTGGTGCCCTAGCCGCTGAGCTCCAGGCACCAAGCCCTAATAACCTGCTTTATTTTGATTTCTTCTTTTTTCTTAAAACAAAGTCTTACTTTGTCGTCCAGTTGAGTATCGTGGCATCATAGCTCACGGCAATCTCAAATTCAAAATCTTGGGCTTAAGCAATACTCTTGCCTCAGCCTCCCAAGTAGCTTGGGACTATAGGAACCTGGCACAAAGCCATATTAGATAGCTATTTTTTTTTTTTT
>NW_003852604.1:848932-860181 GCF_000181295.1 Otolemur garnettii | reverse complement strand
AGACAGAGTCTCACTTTGTTGCTCTTGGTAGAGTGCTATGGCATCACAGCTCACAGCAACATCAAATTCTTGGGTTCAAATGATTCTCTTGCCTCAGCCTCCCAAGTAGCTGGGACTATAGGTGCCCACCACAATGCCAGGCTATTTTTAGAGACGATGTCTTGCTCTTGCTCAGGCTGGTCTCCAACCTGTGAGAGCTAAGGCAATCCACCTGCCTCAGCCTCCCCAGAGTGCTAGGATTACAGGCATGAGCCACTGAGCCCCAGCTTTGTTTTGATTTCTAATGTTTATACCTAAGCACTGCTGCATTACAATCCTGGAGCAGAATGTTATTCCTTCCCCTAAAAGAAGAGCTCATTCACTCATTCAGAAACAAGTATGTCCTATTTATTAGTTAGTAAGCCTACTAAAGAATAGCAAGAGTGGCTAAAAGGAGAAAGGTGTACCCTCTAGATAGTGTACCTGATTTTTGGTTCCGGTCAATGAGAGGGAGAGTGCTATCATCATATGAATGACTACTCTGGCTTCGAGAAGTATTGTTTAGATTCACCTGGAGGCAAATACAAAATGCAATAATGTCATAGAATACTAAATTCACCCATATCTTACTCTTTAATGGGCATAAACCTCTAATCTACTATTTCAAAGAATAATCAACACTTTACAAAAACTAAATACCCTATACAGGGAAACAAGCTAGGATATATGACTTATTTTGTTTTCTAATTATTCAAATGGTTTTTATTATAAAACTAAAATCTGATGCTATCTACAGAGTTGGATTTTTTTTTTTTTTTTTTTTTGGGAGACAGAGTCTCACTATGTCACCCTCGGTAGAGTGCTGTGACATCACAGTTCACAGCAACCTCAAACTCTTGGGCTTAAGTGATTCTCTTGCCTCAGCCTCCCAAGTAGCTGGGACTACAGGCGCCCGCCGCAACGCCCGGCTATTTTTTGGTTGCAGCTCTCATTGTTGTTTAGCTGGCCCAGGCTGGGTTTGAACCTGCCAACCCATGCAGCTGGTGCCATAACCACTGTGCTACAGGCACTGTGCCAGAGTTGGTTTTTTTTTTTTAATTTTCCTCTCTTTAAATCAGCTTCTATAGAAAGTTTCCAAACACTGATACTATCAGAAGGAAACACTGTCTCAGAACAGTAAACTACTTCAAAGAGGTACAGGGATTTAGGAAAAAAACAAAAAGGCCAACATCTTCATCTTTCATCACCACCAACACTTAAACAGTATGTTATGACATAGAGGAAGACTAGAGCTCTTTTTTTATAGCAAATGTACTATATGCCATCTCATTCTTCTGACGAGGAATAAACCAAATAATTTCTACCAATTAAGAGATAGTCAAAAACAGATTTAGTGTGATGATGAAAAAGAAAAAAAACCAAGGAGACAGAAGCATTACACCCTAGAACCAAAAAAAAAAAAAAAAACAGTAAAATTCTTGGCCTCAAGAGTTATTATACCTGAAAGTCTGATTTCTTCCACCCTTCTTTTTCCAGTGGCTTCCGCAGTTCTTTATATCCCCAGATGGTCTGTAATACAAGTGCTGCTGCTCGAACTTCTTTTTCTGAGCGGTTCCTTTTGAAGAAAGTAACACCGTATGGAATTCAGAGGTTAACACCAGGAAAGAAGCTTAGAATCTATGCCCCCCCCCAAAATAACAGAATAATATAAATACCAAAATGGGTGAAATCAAGTTTTCATTAAATCCTGTATTCTATCCCAAACAGTGACATAAAAAATTAATGTTTAAGAGTCTATTATCAAATTTTAGATCAACATTAAGACATAAAATAGAGCAGTATGATTCACACTTTACACATAAGTAAGGGGAAAAAACCTTAGAAAGCAGAAAAGGAAAGTTCCTTGCTGGCAACTCCCCCCTCATACTCAAATTCTTCCAGCTGTAATTTTAAGTGATAAGCTCACCCTGATTTGTTGATTAACACCAGCTTCTCAATACCCTGTGTCTCTCGAAGCTTTTTGGCAGCCTCCAGGTTCTCAGCAATAACCTCATTGATGGTATTCAAAATAGAGACCACGGTGTCCTCAGAGAAATTCCAGGAGGAGTTCTGCTGCCCTCCTGGCAGATTCTTTACCAAGTTAGGAATAGCATGTTTACCTATAGAAGTAGACAGAAGGAACATATTCAGGGAGAATGGAGTCAGGTCATGAGGAGCCTTGAGTCAACTTCATTTTCCTATGGGATTATCATAACAAAAGAGAAAAGACCTGGATTTATGATCCTTCCTATTCCTTTACCTCATCTCTCCTTTAATCACATTGAAACAAGGTGAATACTGCCTAACATGCATACTATATAATCCCTTCAGATACTCTAATGAAAACAATATATTGCATGTTATAATAATTTAACAGAATAGTCATTTTTGAATTTAAAAAGTAATCTGGGCTCTGCCACTAGCTAGCTGTATTAACTAGTGCCAAACTAATTACCATCTATGAACCTTAGTTTACCTGTCCTATAAAAAAAAAAAAAAAAAAAAAGGACCTCTGTGAAATGTGGGAATTAAATGAAAAGAGAAGTACTTAGCACTGCCTACTAACCAAGTGCTCATTTACTTATTTATTTTTTTGAGACAGAGTCTCACTATGCCACTCTTGGTAGAGTGCATGGAGTCACAGCTCACAGCTACCTCAAACTCTTGGGCTTAAACGATGCTCTTGCCTCAGCCTCCCAAGTAATTGGAACTATAGGCACCCACCACAACGCCCAGCTATTTTTTTGTTGCAGTTTGGCTGGGGCCGGGTTCTAACCCACCACCCTTGGTATGTGCCACCCTCGGTATGTGGGGTCGGCGCCCTACCCACTGAACCACAGGTGCCACCCTTTTTTTTTTTTTCAGACAGTCTCACTTTGTCACCCTTGGTAGAATGCCATGACATCATAGCTCACATCAACTTCAAATTCTTGGGTTCAAGCAATTCTCTTCCCTTAGCCTCCCAAGTTGCTGGGACTAGAGGCACCCACCACAGAGCCCAGCTATTTTTTTAGAGATGGAGTCTTGCTCTTGCTTAGGCTGGCCAAGTGCTCATTAAATAAATAGTAACTATAATTACTCTACTTTTGAAGAGTCATCACTTCTTCCTGATGATTAAACCAGAAACTATTAAACCCACAGTTCCCAAGCCCCAGGAACTAGGCCACACAGCAGGAAGTGAGCAGTGAGAAGAAGCTTCATTTGCTCCCCATCAGGAATATCACCGCCTGAACTCTGCCTCTTGTCAGATCAGCTGTCACATTAGATTCTTACAGGTGTGTGAACCCTACAGTAAACTGCACATGCAAGGGACCAAGATTGCAGGCTCCTTATGAGAATCTAATGCCTGATGATGTGAAGTAGAGATATAATGCAATTGAATCATCCTGAATCCATCCCCACAACCATCCATGGAAAACTACCTTCCATAAAACCAGTCCTTGGTACCAAAAAGGTTGGGGACCACAGAATTAAATTAGAACCCTCACCAACCCTTGGATTCATAAACTATGGAGGGGTAGGGTCCTTCCCTCAAGTCACTTCAATATATGCACTAAATGATTAAGTACCAGCTAGATTAAAGGCACTGTACTAGATGCTGAGGCAACAGTATTCAACTCCTTACCAATTAATTCTTTGTTGCGAGCATCCACAGCCAGATTTCTTAGTGCTCCAGATGCAGCTTTGACTACACGCTCATGTTCACTGGTTAGGAGGTCAGCTATGGCAGAAAGAGCCTTCTCTTGACGCAGAGCAGAGCGAATGTATCGACCATACTAGAAATAGCACATGTAAAAGGTAGAACAGATTAAGAATGGCAACAAACTAGTCATCTTAGTTTCCCATCTCCATTTTCTAAAAGGTACTTACCGTCCAGCGCCCAGCACACAAGTTCTGAATTGCTCCAGCTGAGGCTTCTAGGATGGCAGGAGTCTTGCTCTCCTTAAGGAGAGAGATGTATATCCGAATCACCTCTGGCTGAAATAAAAGCTCATAGCCTGCACAAAAAGGGAAAAGAAGGTAAGGAATGCTAATCAATACCCACCAAACAGACTCTGGCTTGTTGGAATCCAGCCTTCGCACTCTGCATTGATGGATTTATGCACCTACACCATTAGGCTCCCTAAACTCTCCCATCCCACTCAACAGCAAATCCAGAGACCTGATTCCACACCATGAGAAAAATTTATCCACAGTAAGAGCAGAACAGATCATCATCATCATATTCAACTCCTCTCTTTCCTTCCTCCTTGACTTTTCTCTCCCACAGCTTACTTCGGCTTTGGTTCTACCAAAAGCACTAAGGAGATTCATTTGGCTCCTTGACAGCTCTCAGGGTTAAAGATTCCTCATCTCAAATCAATTTCTGATTTAACTCAGTCATTCTTCCCACTTCCTAATGACAAAGTAGAAGGACCCACTGTAGATTTAACAATATTTAAACTATTCATATCTATGGAGAGCTGTGAACTTTAGACTTTACTAGATTGATGATTATAAAGATCCAAACTGTGATAAAGAGGATTCTCATGATAGTGAGGTTTAAGTCTCAAGAACTGTAGTGTCCACCGAAGATTCCTAAGTTTCTGCTCTGAACAATCTCGATGACTTTATTCTATCCTCAAGTAACCTGAATAATTGCTTTAACAAGCAGTCCTTTCCAAGTTACTGCTATAATACAATGGAGTTTTTCTAATACTTTCACTATTACTTCAAACTCGTACGTAAGTTGGAGAAGAGAGTACAGTAAACATTTTCTAAACTTACCTCGAGCAGGACTAGTTCTTTTAGGGAAATCCACTGTATCATTTGCTGGATCCTCTAAGGGTTTTTTCCCTATAGAAATGAACAAAAGTGAGGGAAAACAGTAAAAATTTTAAGAAGGCAAAGATTCTACTTGGCACATCTTTCATTCTTCAGTCAGAATCTTTTGATCAGAGATGCAAGGGGAGGGAAGAGGGAATTTGTCCCAGCAAGGGCTATCCAGAAACAAGGACAGAAAACAGGCAGCAGATAGGTGAGACAGAGATAACCACAGTTGTTGCTACTGTCCTGAGTTCTGATAACAGGGACTTCTCCCCAGAAATAGCATGCCATGAGCCATTAGCTCAAAATAGGTAAACTTATTTCAATGTCTTCCTCAATTACATTTTCCTATATGCATTCACAGGGAAAAGTTAGACAAGAAAATACTAGGGAAGCTAAAACCAAAACATGCAAATTAGAAGTAGATAAGCACCTTAAAAGACTCCACTCACCTCTGGAGAACCACTCATCTTCCAGTGCATCACCCAAGGTGGAAAGCAGAGGAGAGAAACAAAGAAAGAAAAACGCAGGAGAAAGATGTCAACAGGATTATGGGCAAATAAGAAGAAAGGCACAGAGAGAAAAAGAAAAACAGGAAACACAAAAGACGTATGGGGAGAAGGCCCTAGATTAGTCGGGTTCTTGTCCTTCACTGCCCCAGTCACTGATACTGAAACCACCACCACCTTGAATGAAGCACACAACACAGGAGAACCAGCAGCAGAGCAAAAAGGTATTTTTGACCAGGCAGACTACTACTACTATACTACTTGACAAGTTTTTTGTACCTAAAGCTAATATTGTTTTTAATATTGTTTCCTTCCTGCCACGCATGTTGGCTCATGTCTATAATCCCAGCACTTTGGGAGGCCAAGGCAGGAGGATCACTTGAGACTAGGAATTCAAAACCAGCCTGGGAGCCAGGCATGGTGGCTCACACCTGTAATACTAGCATTCTGGGAGGCTGAGGCAGGTGGATTGCCTGAGCTCAGGAGTTTGAGACCAGCCTGAGCAAGAGGAAGATCTCATCTCTAAAAATAGCTGGGCGTTGCAGCAGGCACCTGTAGTTCCAGTTACTATGAGGTTGAGGCAGGAGGAACACTTAAGCCCTGGAGACTAAGGCTGAGGTTACTGTGAGCTATGTCTCTATCTCAAATAAAAAAAAAAAAAACAAAAATAAATTAAAAATAAATTAGTTAAAGCAAAACAGGCAGCACCGTAGCTCAGTGGTTACAGCACTGGCCACATACACCTAGGCTGGTGGGTTCGAGTCTGGCCTGGGCCACCTAAACAACAACAAAAAATAGCCAGGTGTTGTGGTGGATGCCTGTAGTCCCAGCTGCTCAGGAGGCTGAGGCAAGAGAATGGCTTAAGCCCAAGACCTTGAGGTTGCTGTGACATGATGCCATGGCACTCTACTGAGGGTTGACATAGTGAGACTCTTGTCTCAAACAAAACAAAACAAAACAAAAAATCAGTCTGGGAAACATAGCGAGATCCTATAAAAACTAATAACCTTAGCTTGCATGGTGGTATGTCTATAGTCCTTGCTACTCAGGAAGGTGAGGCAAGAAGGTTGCTTAAACCCAAGAGTTCAAGGTTATATGAGATATGATTGTGCCACTGCACACTAGCCTGGGCAACAGAGCAATACTGCCTCAAAAAAAAAAAAAAGAAAGAAAGAAAAAAATTACTTACCTTTGCCCTTCTTGGCCCCAAAGCAACTGGCAGCATGTGGCCCAGTATTGTTGGCAACATTGGGAGGTGCCTCTTGGTAACGCTCTGCCTGTGGGATCTCTCGGTGAACTTGATATGATAGGTTCCGAAGGAGGCAAACACAGTTCTCCACAAGCTTAGGGACAAAAGGCCCAATGACAGAAAAGAATGTTTTATTGTGATTTCCCAGTAAGTATGTGTTTCCATGATTCATGGTTTATAAATGTTGATCCTCACATGCACAGTCCAATTCAGAATCTCTAGGGTGCTGCTAAAGCACTCTAACCTTCTCAAAATCCTTGTAGCCCCAGGCTAATGCAAAGTCCAACTCTGGACTTCCTGTCTTCTGCCACTATTTGGTGTGTGACCTAAAATTTGGGTCACTATTTTTATTAATTAGAAAGTGTATTATCTTAGGAGACAGCTAAGCAGCTTTAAAATAATACAGGTGAAGGATAGTAACAAGAAAATATTTTAAGTTGAATTCCTACTTTAGAAGAGTAAGGAGGGACTAGTATACGTATTTAATATTATTTGAAAGCATGAGATGATACATCGGCATTATAGATACCACATAGTTACAGTAAATGGAATTTACTGAGCCATTAACTTACCTTGCTGTCTGAATCCTTCTGCCCAATCTCAGCCTGAACAATGAAAATGAGGGCATCAACTAAACCATCACATTCCCGAAGTTTCCGGCGCGCTTCACTCCTCTCTGAGCTTACATTCCTGAAGGGAAATAAGAAGCTTAAAGATGATTCAAATCCAGAAATCCTCCCTAAAATATCCCTCAGTGTTTAGGGCACCGGCCACATGCTCCAGGACTGGTGGGTTCGAATCCAGCCAGGACCTGCTAAACAACAACAAAAAAAATAGCTGGGCATTGTGGCAGGAGCCTGTAGTCCCAGATACTGGGGAAGCTGAGGCAAGAGAATCGCTTGAGCGATTCTCAACCAAGAGTTAGAGGTTGCTGTGAGTTATGATGCCGTGGCACTCCACCACGGACAACAAATTAAGACTCTGTCTCAATTTAAAAAAAAAAAATCTATGAGCTTCCTCAGTACCTTTTCTATTCATCATAACTAATAGTGAATACCTACTATATATAAACAAGGCTACTACAGTTGAGAGAAAGCTAATTAATAGTCCCTGACTTTTGAATTTTCATAACCTAATGGAGCAGGAATTAACAAGGCATACCAATGACAATAATTTAAGATTGAGTAGATATTTCTTGTATGGAAATACAAATATAGTTTTGTTTTCTTTTTCTTTTTTTTCTTGAGGCAGAGCCTCAAGCTGTCGCCCTGGGTAGAGTACTGTGGCATCATGGCTCACAGCAATTCTCAAGGGCTCGAGCAATTCTCCTACCTCCGCCTCCCAAGTAGCTGGAACTACAGGCACTCCCCACAATGCCCAGCTATTTTTTGGTTGCAGCGGTCATTGCTGTTTGGCGGGCCCAGGCTGCATTTGAACCCACCAGCTCAGGCATATGTGGCTGGCACCTTAGCAGCTTGAGCCCCAGGCACCTGCCTATAGTTTTTATTTTATTTTTTAAGACAGAATCTCACTGTGTCGTCCTCAGTAGAATGCCGTAATGTCACAGCTCACAGCAACCTCAAACTCTTGAGCTTAAGCGATTCTCTTGCCTTAGCCTCCTGAGTAGTTTGGACTACAGGCGCCCGCCACAACGCCTGGCTATTTTTTGTTGCAGTTGTCATTGCTGTTTAGCTGTTCTGAGCCAGGTTCATACCCACCATGTTCTATGTATATGGCTGGCACTATAACCACTGTGCTATAGGCGCCAAGCCAGAAATACAAATATAGAATGGGGCAGAGCACATAGGGATATATTCCAAACAGAGAAAGATTACATTGAAACAATTACAGGATATAGGAAGGAAAAAAAAATCAGGATAACTTTCATGAAATAAAGGTACTTGAGTTTAGCTTCAAAAAGATAAAAAAGCACTGGGCTCAGTGGCTCACACCTATAATCCAAGCACTTGGGAAGCCGAGGCAGGTGGATTGCTGGAACTCACAGGTTCGAGACCAGCCTGAGTTGTGGCAGGTGTGTGTAGTCCCAGCTACTCGGAAGGCTGAGGCAAGAGAATTACTTAAACCCAGCAGTTTGAGGGTGCTGTGAGCTATGATGTCACAGCACTATCAAGGGTGACCAAATGAGACTGTCTCAAAAATAATAATAATTTTTTTAAAAGATAAAAAAGAAAACAAGGCTTGCAAGAAGCTCCTGGCTAACCAGCTGAGGCCAGCAGATCCACGACCAAGGAAGCATATAAAGATCAGACCTTCCTCACTGACACCCTACCTTCCTAGTACTTTGTACTCCTTTTGTTGTGTTTATCACAGTTTGACTTGAAATCCAGACAACTGAGGGCAGGGACACAGACACACACAAGCCCAGGACTAGACCAGTACCTTATAAATGGTAGGTATTTACCAAAGCAGGTGAGCAACATCAAGGAAGCATAAAAGTGAGGAGGCTGTGTGGGAAACATCTAGCAAGCTGATATGGGTACATGTGGAACATACAACAAGGGAGTGGTGACAAAAGCAGGAAGATAGGTTGGAGCCATGGTGTGTAATATAGACAGAAGTGGGGGCTGGATAACAGGCTAACAAATTTTAACCATTTTTAAAGAAATTTAAGTCAGTACTCAAAAATTAAATTGTTGTCTTCTCAAAGTCCCTAGTAGTACCTGAGGCAGCCAGCTGTGTTGGTGAGCACTGACTCCCACTCAATATGACGTGGCTTACAGTCTTCATTAGGCTCCCGCTCCCAACCAGAATGTGGAATGATCACTTCATCTGTCAAGGCATGCAGTGCATGGTCCACAATTTCCATCTTGATTGAGTCATGGGATGAGAGATTCCACAGAGTTCCTGGCAGAGACAACTTGTCAGATAGCTCTAAAGCATCCAAGACAATATGCTCAAAGAACATTAAAGAGAATCTCCTACTGCATCATAGTCTTCCCCAGGAACAAATATCTTGTAGTGATAGTCAAGCTTTTGTTTGTGACCCACACTAAGAGACATATTTCAGGGCGCCTGTGGCTCAGTGAGTAGGGCGCTGGCCCCATACACCAAGAGTGGTGGGTTCAAACCCAGCCCCAGCCAAACTACAAAAAAATAGCCGGGCGTTGTGGTGGACACCTGTAGTCCCAGCTACTTGGGAGGCTGAGGCAGGAGAACCACCTAACCCCAAGAGCTGAAGGTTGCTGTGAGCTGTGACGCCACAGCACTCTACCAAGGGTGATAAAGTGAGACTCTGTCTCTAAAAAAAGAAAAAGGAAATATATTTCACATTACAGCACAAAAACAAACATACAGATAATGAAATAAAGTTAAATAAAATAATACTTATTATGAGTAATGCTCTCTGATCTATACCACATTTCTCAACCTCAGCACCACTGATTTTTTTTTTTCCTTTTTTAAAGATAGGGTCTCACTCTATCACTCAGGCTGGGGTACAATGGCATGATCATAGCTCACTATAACCATGAACTCCTGGGCTCAAGTTATCCTCTCACCTCAGCCTCCTATGCAGAGAGGACTACAGGTACATGCTACTACATCTAGCTATTTCTTTTTTTTTGAGACAGGGTCTCATTATGTTGCACAGGCTGCTCTTAAACTCCTGGCCCTCAAGTGATCCTCCCAATTTTGCCTCTCTGGAATTACAAGCATGAAACACTGCGCCTGGCCAATACGGACATTTTGAACCAAATAATTCTTTGTTGTGAGGAACTGTCCTGTCCATTGGTGGATGGTTACCAGTATCTCCATCTTTCTTTACTCATTAGATACCAGTAGCACTCCCTCCTATGTCCCAAATATGACAACCAAAATTATCTCCAATAGAGCAAATGTCCTCTAGGAGAAAAAATCACCCCTAACAGAAAAGCAGCAGTCCATCCTACTTCTTTTTCTTTCCTTCTCATGAAATGCTGATTAGGTTCTACAAATTACGTTTGATAATGGAGCAAGCCCAAGATCTGAAAAACTACTGTTCTAAATACAAGGCCAGAAGCTCAAGTGTGGCCCAGACAGATGGGTCAAGACAGAGAGATATTCAAAAGAAATTATAAAAATGTAGAAAATGGCAATTGATACACAGCTTCCATATTTGGGAGATAATTTCCTATATGGCAGTAGTTGGTCAGAAATAACAGAATGCATTAGAGATGACTACAAATTAGGGAGCACATGCATCACTCAGCTCAGAACAAACAATGCCAGGGAGGAAAATAGATCCATTGTTAAAAGTTCATTGCCGGGGCAGCGCCTGTGGCTCAGTGGGTAGGTGCACTGGCCCCATATACCAAGGGTGGTAGGTTCAAACCCAGCCCCGGGCAAACTGCAACAAAAAATAGCTGGGCATTGTAGCGGGTGCTGGTAGTCCCAGCTACTAAGGAGACTGAGGCAAGAGACTTGCCTACACCCAAGAGCTGGAGGTTGCTGTGAGCTGTGAGGCCACTGTACTCTACTGAGTGTAATAAAGTGAGACTCTGTCTCAAAAAAGAAAAAAAGAGGCAGCTCCCAAAGCCCAGTGGGTAGGGTGCTGGCCATATACACCAAGGCTGGTGGGTTCAAACCCAGCCCAGGCCAGCTAAAACAACAATGACAACTGCAACAACAACAACAAAAAAGCCGGGTGTTGTGGCGGGCAAGTTCATTGC
>NW_003852604.1:840376-848467 GCF_000181295.1 Otolemur garnettii | reverse complement strand
GCCCGGGCTGGGGATTCGAACCTGCCACCTTAGGTGTATGTGGCTGGTGCCTTAGCCTCTTGAGCCAGAGGCGCCGAGCCAATTTATGAAATTTTAAGTAAAATCTTCTGACTTTTAAATGTTGGCAACCGTATCTTTAAAAATTTAAAAGCTCTGTGATATCCAAATAAATCGCAAGACAGATCTAATCCAAAGGCCACCAGTTCACAACACTTAATCAAAAGTAAAAGGACTGAAACCAGCACATTGTACCCCATGATCACATTAATGTAAACAGCTAGGATTTAATAATAATAAAAAGTAAAAGGACTAAATGCATTCTTCTAAGTATCACAAGAAAGGAGAAACAAGAATCCAATGTACTCCATTCTAATATGAAGGTAGTAGATGATCTAATACAAGCTAAGAGGTTGGGGAGTGAGGGAGCAGAGAAAAGGGAGGCGAGAGGGAGATGGGGGGTCATGGTGTATGGCACACCTCTGGGGGGCAGAACACAATTATAAGAGGGACTTTACTCAACAAATGCAATCAACCTAACCTAATTTCTTTGTACCCTCAGTGAATCCCAAACATTTAAAAAAATAAATAAATAAAAGAACTAGAAACCCCACTGGCTCTCAACATCTCTAGGAGGTTAATAATAACCCAAACCTAACAATTTTCCTTAAGCCTAGAACTCACCAGTAATGACTTCAGTAAGGTCCATATCACGAGCTTTTCGTAGCAATCGCACAAGGGCAGGAACACCATCGCAGTTTTTTATGGCAATCTTGTTATCTTGGTCACGCCCAAAAGAGATATTCTTGAGAGCTCCACAGGCTCCAAGGTGTACTTCTTTTTTGGGGTGATCTAACAATCCCACCAGTACTGGGATACCCTTGAGCTTCCGCACATCAGTCTTCACCTTGTCATTGCGGTAACATAAGTGTTGCAGATATGCAGCTGCATTGGACTTGACGGCATCCAAACGGAATCCTAGCATGGCGATCACCTCTGGCAGCTCTGGCTGTCTCCAGTTGGGAGGTGGGGGGCCTCCCTTGCGCAGGCTATCCAAGCTTGCCAAACTTCCCCGTTCGTGTTGGGCCAAAGGAGCCCAATAGTACTGATCTGATGGCACCTCCTCACCAATCATGTCTTCGTAGCTCCTGCAAAGTTTTGAAAGAGATGAGAGAAAAGAGAAATATATTAAGCCATTAAATCTAGCATCCTGGATGTTCCCATTACCCCTCATATTCAAGGCAGGATTAACTCCAGCTCTAGTACATTGATCTTATCTCTCCTTTCCAGAAATGATATACCATTCAATTTTCCTTACTGGAATAGGAAAAGTAAAAATAGTAATTTTAAAGGCACCTAAAAAAAAGAAAGTAACAAACATTCATAAGAGGTTAATAACAAAGAACCGAACCTTGATACTTACAATTTATTTGAATGATACCCAATAGTTATTACCTTTCCTGTATAGAGATTAAAATAAACCCTGAGACAAGTGAGTGAACCAAAGCAAGTGACTCAATGCCACAGAAGTCAATAAACAAAGCCTGAGAACAGTTCTTGCATACCCTTTGCTAAACAGGAAAGGAGGCACTTACACACAGGAAGCAGTTATTGGGCTGACATTTAAATACTTTTTACATTTTTTTTTTTTTGGAGATAGAATGTCACTATGTTGCCTTCAGTAGAGTGCTGTGGCATTACAGCTTACAGCAATCTCAAACTCTTGGGCTTAAGTGATTCTCTTGCCTCAGCCTCCCGAGTAGCTGGAACCACAGGTGCCTGCCACAATGCCCCGTTATTTTTTTGTTGCAGTTGTCATTGTTGCTTAGCTGGCCTGGGGCTGGGTTTGAATCTGCCAACTTTGGTGCATGTGGCTGGTGCCGTTAACCACCGCGCTATAGTCCCCGAGCCAAATACTTTTTACATTTAAGGTCCTCCTTATCCTATTTTGGAAATTATAAAGGAGAGGCTGACAGAGAAAAACAGAGAAGAACACCTTGCTACACACCATATGACATGGACTTGGCTCTAGCACTGATGGGGTATAAACTTCAACATTAATTTTCACAGTTCCTCCCAAGGTCACATTTGGTCCTTAACAAGTACGCTACAGATATGATTTCCATCCTCCAATTTCTAAAGACAATACCTCTAATCCTGTTGAACTGAAATCTACTAGCCAATATCACATTTGGTATGCCCAGCCACTAGAAACAAAGTAATTGAAGGTAAGAGAAAAGTCAAACCAAGATATAATACTGCCTGTTTCAGTACTACCAACAACCACTAGAGGGTGAGTCTGTCACACTATAATTTATTCATAAACACCAGAAAGGAAGAGACAGACCTATTATCTCTCATTCCATGGCTCCCACAGGAGAAAGGATTATCTATTGTGTACAACTCTCCAAATAAACTGGTTGTGTGTTCCATAAAACCACTCCTACTTTCACCAAATACTCCAGGTTGGCCTGAGCAGAAGGCCTGCCTAACAGGTATCAACATCAACCACAAAACAAGGATTCTGATGAATAAAGAGAAAAAAAAGACTATTTTAAAATGCCACTGAAACAAAATTAGTAATGAGTAAGTGATATAGCTAAGTTTTAAAAGTAGGCTACAAAGGCGCTAGCCACATACACTAGAGCTGGTGGGTTTGAATCTAGCCTGGGCCTGCCAAACAATAATGACAACTACGGGTGCCTGTAGTCCCAGCTACTTGGGAAGCTGAGGCAAGAGAATCGCTTAAGCCCAGGAGTTGGAGGTTGCATGAGCTGTGATGCCACAGCACTCTACCCAGGGCAACAGCTTGAGGGTCTGTCTTCCCTCCCACCCTCCAAAAAGGAGGCTACTAAGCAGTGTATCAGATAAGATCCCATTCTGGGGGAGGGGGGATAGGGTATGTTTATATGCATAAGAAAAAGAACTCAAAGGACGGACACCAAAATATTAACAGTGGCTCTTTATCAACAAATAGTATGCTTTACTGAATTTTTCAAGCTCTGTATTGGGCAGGTTACATCTATAAAAACAATTATAAAAATAATTACCATAACCAAAATTCTGTCAATCAGAAAAATCTATCTTGTATCTTCTTCTTTTTATAGGTTGGATCAGAACATTCTTTCCTTTGTTTTACAAATAACAATGCTGTGTCCAGAAAGTTCAAATGACTTGCTTGAGGCTATATAGCTAGCAGCAAAGGTACAAGTAGAACCAAGGTCTTTGAATTCAGTGCTTTTTTCCCCACTAATCACTGCCTCACTGTTTAAGTTTGACCTTGTATTACTCCTCTAGATCTAGAACAGGAAGCAGCAAATATTCTTGCTAGCCAAGCAGGTTTCTAAGTCCACTGTTGTTACCCTGGAACAAACCCAAGAACCAGGCCCCAAACCCTCTCTATTCATGTCAACTACAACAGCTACGGACAGCAGAGAATGACCTGGCCACCCACACCCATTTGGGTCCAATCACTCTTTACTAATGAGGAAGTCAGAAAAAGGCTACTGGCAATAGAGCCAACACCCTGGACAGACTGCTTCAGTGATAGCTGTTATCTACCAGTGTTCTAGGTCACACCAACTGAGGTCTGGTGCCCCTACACGAATAAAAATGAGTCACATGGGAGTTGGATCAGCTGTCCAAGACACCTGAAAGGTAAGTGACTCAGGCTAGATAATGGAACCTCTACTGCTGGGTCCAGCCCAGTTCCGTATTAACCAAAGCTACCCAATAAATGAGGAAAATAAGAGAAATTCCGCAACAGCTACTAAGCTATCCTTACTATCAAGACAATCATAAATCTTCCTTTGTTTCTTATTATTTCTTTGTCTAGAAAACACTATCTCTATTTTACAGCAGAGTTGGCAGCACATGGGCAAACCTGTTTTTGCACACCCCATAACTAGGAATGGTGTGTGTTTCTTTTCTTTCTTTCTTTTTTTTTTTTTGGAGACAGTCTCACTTTTATCACCCTCGGTAGAGTGCTGTAATGTCACAGCTCACAGCAAGCTCCAACTCCTGGGCTTAGGCAATTCTCTTGCCTCAGCCTCCCAAGTAGCTGGGACTACAGGTGCCCACCACAACACCCAGCTATTTTTTGTTGCAGTTTGGCTGGGGCCAGGTTCAAACCTGCCACCCTCTGTATATGGGGCCGGCGCGCCCTATCCACTGAACCACAGGCGCCGCCCTATTTTTTTTTTTTTATAATTGAGACAGTCTCTCTTTGTCACCCTTGGTAGAGTGCTCTTGCATCATAGCTCACAGCAACCTCAAACTCTTGGGCTCAAGAGATTCTCTTGCTTTAGCCTCACTTGTAAAAGTTGTTTTAAAAAAGAATGACAACATATGACAAAAATGAAATGGCCCACAAAGCCTAAAATAATTCTATCTGGTCCTTTATAGAAAAAATCTGTACACCATATCCTAAAACATTCAAGGCAACAAGGCAAACCAACTATAAAATTCCAAACATCCACATTACATTACTAATGAATCCCAAGTACAAGAAGTAAAGTCATAGACTAGGCAGCTGTTTAGCAACGTTTCAGAATGTTGCTATTTACTCCCTCCCCTCAAGGACTCCACCCTCACTTCACTTTGTAATCAAATATAAGACCCTAAGCATCGGCTCCGCGCCTATAGCTCAAGTGGCTAGGGCTCCAGCCACATACACTCAAGCTGGAGGGTTCGAATCCAGCCCAAGCCCACCAAACAACAACTATAACCAAAAAAATAAATAAATAGCCAGGCGTTGTGGCAGGCGCCTGTAAGTCCCAGCTGCTTGGGAGGCTGAGGCAAGAGGATCACTTAAACCTAAGAGTTTGAGGTTGCTATGAGCTGTGATGTCACAACACTCTACCCAGGGTGACAGCTTGAGACTCTGTCTCAAAAAAAAAAGAAAACCACAAAATCCTAAACATAAAATGTCAGGGCCTTTGTGAGGTCAAGGTTTGTTTTTATCTTTGAGATTAAAACTACCACAGGAAGGTTCTTATATTACCTTTAACTGTTTCTTCTGACTCTGAGAGCTTAAATCCTCAAATCTGTTTTGTTTTTGTTTTTTTCTTTGCAATTTTTGGCGGGGCCAGGTTTGAACCCGCCACCTCCAGTATATAGGACCGTCGCCCTACTCCTTTGAGCCACAGGCGCTGCCCAATCTGTTTAATTTTTTTGAGACAAGGTCTTACTTTGTTGCCCAGGCCAGAGTACACGGTGTTGTTAGAGCTCACTGCAACCTCAAACTTGTGGGTTCAAGTGATTCTTCTGCCTCAGCCTCAGAGGAATATAGGTGCATGCTACTACGACCAAAAACTGTTGTTTTGCTGTTGTTATTTTTTGTAGAGACAGAGTCTCACTATGTTCTCAGGTTGGTCTTGAATTCCTGGCCTCAAGTAATCTCCTACTTCTACCTCCCAGAGTGCTAGGATTACAAGTGAGAGCCAATGTGTGGCCCTCAATTCTGCTCTTAAAACCAAACCAGAAGCTGAAGAAATTCCCAGGGATGAGTATCACGTGAACCTGAACATCAGGATCCTTTGTGATGCACTCTATCACCAACAGAACATCAAATCTTAGCCAGAAACAATAGAAACTTTGGCATAAAAGCAGTCCATTCTTCATGACATGGACCAATAACCATTATAAACTGTGTTCTGTAATTATAACATAAGACTCTCATAATGAAAAAATGATATAGAAGGTCAATACCAAGCAAATCAAAAAAAGGAAAAACTGTGGCAGAAGAGAAGAGGCTGGCCAAGCTCAGGGGCTCAGGCCTATAATCCTAGCACTCGGGAGGGCAAAGCAGGCTGATCCCTTGAGCTCAGGAATTTGACACCAGGCTGAGCAAAAGCAAAAGCTTGTCTCTACCAAAAATAGAAAAATTTTCCAGGTATGGTAGCGGGCACTTAACAGTCCCCGCTGCTTGGGAGGCTGAGTCAGAAGAATTGCCTGAACCCAAGAGTTTGAGGTTGCTGTGAGCTAGACTGACACCACTGCACTCTAGCCTGGTGTAGCCTGGGCAACAGAGTGAGATTCTGTCTCCAAAAAAATAAATAAATAGGCTCGGTGCCTGTGGCTCAAGCGGCTAAGGCGCCAGCCACATATACCTAAGGTGGCGGGTTCGAATCCCCAGCCCAGGCCCGCCAAACAACAATGATGGCTGCAACCAAATAACGGCCAGGCGTTGTGGGGGGCGCCTGTAGTCTCAGCTACTTGGGAGGCTGAGGCAGGAGACTCGCTTGAGCCCAGGAGTTGGAGGTTGCTGTGAGCGTGATGCCATGGCACTCTACCCAGGGGTATAGCTTGAGGCTCCATCTCAAAAAATAAATAAATAAATAAATAAATAAATAAAATAAAACTTGGGTGGTGCCTGTGGCTCAAAGGAGTAGAGCGCCAGCCCCATATGCCAGAGGTGGTGGGTTCAAACCCAGCCCCGGCCAAAAACTGGGAGGGGGAATAAAATCCTCTTAGAAGTAGGAAGGAAAAGGATCTCTTGTCTCAGAAAGACCTTTTTCTTCCCCTATTCTTGCCTACCTGAGGCGTCGACGAGGGTCAGAGGGTGTCCCAGTCCGACGGGCAGTGCCATAATCAGACATCATACCATAATCCAGGTCATCATAGCCCATGCTACGCTGGTCATCCTCTAGACCATAAGGCTCTGGATGAAAACGATGTAGATCCACACTGCTCCCACCTACTCGAACCTGGGGTTGGGGGCCATACACATCCTGTCTACTAGGTGCCCTATAGCCTTCCATGCTAGGCCTATACCGCTCCTCAATACGGGTCACCCGGGACAGACTGCCATAGTTGTCACCGCCACCTGGATAACCATCTTCATAGTGGCGGCTATATCCATCAGGTGGGTAGTGGAAGTTCCTGGGAAGGGTAGCAGTGCCTGCTTGCCCCACATAGGGACCAGGTCCCCCATTGCCATTCTTGCGGAAGTCACGACCCAAAGTCTGGATATAGTTGTTAGAAACTGAAGAAGCATCCAGAGGCAGCCCATCTGGTCCCACAGGGACTGGCTGTACAGTCCGTGTTGTCACAGTCTTCACTACTTTTTTAACCTTCAAGTAAGAAATAAGAAAAAGAGAATTAATGAAGAAAGTGAACAAATGTTAGACCACTTTAAGAAACCCCTACACCTCTAGGTCTCTTTACCTAGAAATGGCTTACAGTCTGCCATCTACCTTTCTTTCCATCATACAGGAGGTCCCTAAGCAGGAAAACTGCCCTGGCAATAACTGTGCCTATAAAGGAAGCTACTATAGACCTTGTTGCACCCTTTTCTCTTCCCTATTCCATTAGATTTTCCCATATCTCTCTTTATCTTTTCTGTCTGACCAGAGATGACCTTCTTAGGCCATCCCTACAGATCAGTGGCCTTTCAGTCACCTTAATTAAGTGCTTAATCCCTCCCTAATAGAAACCATAGGAAGACACTCCCAGACATAACAAAGTCTTGGCATACTGTGGTCTCTGTGCGCCGAGTAGTTCCATCATCTGAGGTCTCCACAGAGACCACAGACATGGCTCCCTCAGGGTCGTCCTCTGTGTAGGTCTCCACAATCTGCCCTGGCTCCTGCATCCTGGGGATGGTGCTATATAGAAGGTGACTGTGATCCTATATGAAAAGAGAAAAAGGAGTAAAGCTATTACTAAGACAATCCATCCTAATGAGAAGCATAAGTGATGCCGGAGACAGGGACTCTTCATGTGTCTTCTAAACTTACACAGAAAGACGATAGACATAACTTCCCAGTTCTAGTCATTTAACAAACATAAACTGAGTTAACTACAGCCATATAACATACAAGTGACAGAGACAGAGGATTTAACTTCCTAGTTCTGGTCAACTAAGTGAATATGAACTGTGTTCCTGCAGTTTTATCTACATTTGAGTGACCCTTCAAAAGAACAGCACACCAAATAAATAAAGAACTTTTAAGATAAACCAAAAATGCCAGTAAGAGCCATCTTTTGACTGGCTCTATGTTTAGTTACTCTTAAGATAGACTGCCTAGGCTCGGCGCCTATAGCTCAACCGGCTAAGGCGCCAGCCACGTACACCTAAGGTGGCGGGTTCGA
>NW_003852604.1:819065-840204 GCF_000181295.1 Otolemur garnettii | reverse complement strand
GCCCAGGGGGACAGCTTGAGGCTCTGTCTCAAAAAAAAAAAAAAAAAAAAAAAAGATAGACTGCCTAAAGGCTCAAGACCAGCCAGTTTTTAAGTAGGGGTTTCTACAATGTAAAAGCCTGCCCTCTCTAGAAAAGAAATGTAGTAACTGAGGATTAAAGGGGGTGGGGTGGGGGTGGCATATGGGTGGGGGTAGTGATGAAGAACAATGATCTTTCAAATTCATTCCAAAACAAAACCACATATATACTTTGGCACTCCACTTTATTTTCCTAAATGAAAGAAACTAATTAATAGGCATTTATAATGTGCCAGGAACTTTACAAGACACCAACATTCTCTTATAGGCTGGGGAAGTATGATATGAATGAAGCAACCCAGGCCTTGAGCCAAAAAATTACCTGGGGTCCGTTGAGTTTCAAATCTGAAAATTTCTGTCTCTCAAGGTCAGCATCGCCCACAAACCGGCCGTTCTGAAACACAGCCCATAAGAAGAGAATTCATTTTGTGGCCTTCCTTTGCTCTATCAAACATAAATGATCTTTTTTCCAAACAGGAAAAGGGCTTTCAAGAAGATATTTGTGGCCTGGAGTCCTGTGTCAGTACTCATAAAACAACCACATCACTTCTTAGCACTTTCCTCAAAATTGGAATCAGGACTGGAACTCTGGCAAACTGGGTCTCTGCAACATAAGAACGTAAGCTCCATGAGGACAGAGAGTTTGTTTTTTTGTTTTGTTTTGTTGTTGCTTTTTTTGTTTGTTTGGTTTTTTTGGTCAGTCTTGTTTAATGATGTATCCTAGTGCCTTGAATGGTACCTGGCACATAATAGGCAGCCAAAAACTACTTGCTGAATAAATAGCAAAGGCTTAGATAAGCTCCCCTACACTCAACCTTTCTGGAATACCATTAAAAATACAAGGAAAGTTGGTCAGGCTAAAGTGGGGAATTTCCAAAAGCCTTCTTTATTGGTCCATGAGTCTTCATGCTCTATTACAACTGGAAACTCCCATTCCAAGCAGCATTTTAAGGAAAGAAGCAAGACATATGAGTCTTCCTTTCCAAACACAAAGAAACAAGTACCACAAGTCCCCTCATAAAAACAGAAGTCTCAACATTGTCATCACCAATTATTAGAGGCACAGAATACATTACAAAATATCATTCTTAAGGTGCTCTGTCTAAAGCAGCAGGAAATAATCTAATGACATTATACCACATAAAAATACATTTGCCTGCTCCTCTTCTGATAGAACACAGTGAGATCCAGCCACCTTGGGAGACTCTTCCCCCACCCCAACCCCATTACATAGAGAATGTAACACTGTAAGGAGAGGAAGTTAAACATTACTTTCAGGAAGAAGGAAGGGTGTGGTTTCATTGCTGGGCAGAAGTTAAAAATAAAAAAGAAACCACTTACTAAATCCTGTAATTCCCCACCACCACCTCCAAGCCTGATCAGTCTTGCTTTTCCCTTTTTATATCTCTCTGATAATATATCAATATTTTGATAGGGATACATACCTACAGATATACAGAATTTATCTATCTATCTCATGTATCATCTTCAACCTAAAAATCCTAGGAATATTCCAAACATATAGCCTCCTTCAAATTCCTGATTATCCTGAAATTGGAATTCTGTTCCCTTAGGGAGTCTGAACTGGAGCTGAGAGCACAAGATGCTCAACCACTAAGCAGGCATTCTCTTATCTGCATTTCTGCTACCTCTCACCCAACTGCAAGGCTCCTCAGCATGAGGAACTTTCTCTATCTTAAAAATTAACCTATCCACAAAAAAGACCATCATGACATGAACACTGCTCTGGTTTCCACCCAGAGACCTAAAGATGTTGTCTATCAGTCAGGCAATACCTACCACACACATGCCCACAACACTCTCGCATGTGTGAGCGCACACACATACAGATAAAACCTCAGACAGATTACATCATGGCAAAGTCAGGCTAGAAAAACCAGAGGAAACACAAGATCCTTCTCATTTCTAACACCAAATTTCTCAAGTCACATCAGAGAGGCAGCCAACCCAGAGACCACTGGCTCCTGTGGTTATTTGGGTTAAACAGCATGAATCTCCCTGTCCAACTCTAACCAATAGAATTAACAATGACCCCTTCCTCTAAAACATGACTAACACAGCCAAGAAAAAGAGCACACAAGGACAATATGGAGCAGGAATATACAACGTACGGACACTGCCACACCTTCTCAGGACAGACCATTCCATTAGGGAGTCTGAGCTGGACCTGAGAGCACAAGGTGCCCAGTCATTAATCAGGCATTTACTTCTCTGTATTTTTAATACCCCCCCCCCAAAAAAAATCAGAGAAAACATAAGTTACCTGAATACAGCTCCAAACTACACTACCTACCATTACTAGAATTGAATCCCAACACAGAAAATAGACTCCAATAAAAGAAGTCATCAGGCAGATGCTTCCAGAAATTAAGTCCACCCAACACAGTACCAATATTCTTTAACTCTTATCAGTATTTACATGAACCACCCCTGAAAAGATTCACCATGAAGCACAGGCAGTTGAACAGCCCATCACCAAGAGGTGGGTAGCTTCCCAAGAAGAATCACAACCTCTCTGTGACCATGCCAAAGTCCTACCTGCAGGTCTGTTGGAGAGAGGGGTTACCTGATGCCGGCGGGTGAGAGTGCCGTTGGCCATCAGTGGGTTGGCATCTTGTGGTGAGACCCGGACGCGTTCCAGTTGCGCCGAGACGTGGCGCCGTTCCTCCTCCAGCGCCCGGGTCAGCTTCTCAAACTGGGCCTCTTGTTCCTTCACAGAGGCCAAGATGCTGGCGGTCGACTCCACCTCTGAGTCGTCCATGAAGGTAAAGGGCAGAGCCGCCGCAAGGCAGGGTAAAAAGGAAGGTGGACCACAGAGGGAGGAAGGAGGGAGAAGGCCCCCCTCACTTCACACTAGCGGGAAGGGTAAGAGAAAGGAGAGAAAAGGTCATAGGTCAGAGAAGACAGGTGAATTATTAATCCCAGAGCCAAGATGCCCTCTCATGGTTTTATTGCAGTACAGAAAGCAAGCCACCACCAAGCCAGGGAGCCCATCACCAGTGTCTCTGCTCAGTGTCCTTTGCCCAATACTCCCTTCTACTACCCACTAGAAGCAACTGTTGAAAGGAAAGGTTCAAATAGATTCATCTCTACACTGTTGGTAGAAAAGGGAGATTATGGCTAACTACTAAGTCATGACATCAAATTAAGGGTATTTTTCCCTAGAAAAATTTGCTTGTATGAACTCAACAAAAGCTGTAATTCCATGGTACAGACAAGCACTCACTGTCCTACAGGGCTAAGCCACTTCTAGAGATAATGGGGCAATATAGATCTTACTTAATCTCTCCCAATTGTAACACTGAAACTCCTGCAGTGGCAGCAAAATATACTAAATTAAATGCTAAATTAAAATGCAGGCCAGACACAGTGGCTCATGCCTGTAATCCCAGCACTCTGGGAGGCCAAGATGGGTTGATAACTTGAGCTTAGAGACCAGCCTGAGCAAAAGTGAGACCCCATCTCTAATAAAAATAGAAAAATTAGCCAGGCATTGTGTCAGATGATTGTAGGCCCAGCTGCCTTTTTTTTTCTTTTTTTAGAGACAGAGTCTCACTTTGTCGCCCTCAGTAGAATACTGTGGCGTCACAGCTCACAGCAACCTCCAACTCCTGGGCTTAGGAAATTCTCTTGCCTCAGCCTCCCAAGTAGCTGGGACTACAGACGCCAGCCACAATGCCTGGCTATTTTTGTTGCAGTTTGCCTGGGGCGGGGTTCCAATCTGTCACCCTCGTTATATGGGGCCGGTACCCTACCCACTGAGCCACAGGAGCCACCCATAGGCCAAGCTACTTGAGAGGCTGAGGCAAGAGGATTGTTTCAGCCTAAGAGTTTAAGGTTGCTATGGCACCTCCAGCCTGGGGCAACAGAGCAAGACCCTGTGTCAAAAAGAAAGAAAAGAAAAAGAAATGGAAGTAGTAAAAAAGTTCCCACCAAACGCAGGCAACAAAATTAAGGTCTCCATGTTTAATAATACGTTTACGAGGCCAGGCATAGTGGCTCACACCTATAATCCTAGCTCTCTGGGAAGCTGAGATAGGCGACTGCTTGAGCTCAGGGGTTCAATACCAGCCTAAGCAAAAGCAAGACCCTGTCTCCACTAAAAATAGAAAAACTGAGGCAAGAGGATCACTTGAGCCCAAGAGCTGGAGGTTGCTATGAGCTATGATGATGCCATGGCACTCTACCCAGGGCGAAAGCTTGAGACTCTGTCTCAAAAAAAAATAAATAATAATAATAACACATTTACCAAAGGGCCTTTCTACTTCCTAAAACTACACTAACAATATCAAGGGCAAACAGTATGCCTTGACTATCACAGACAAGAGAGCAACAGAAACACAAAAAGCTTGATGTGTAAAAAGGCACTATTTTCAAGAACCTTCACTTCTCTGGAATGTCAGAAAAGTAGTATTAGGCTCTAAGCATCAATGACTAGAACTTTCTATATTTTGTAATCCTACAGAATGCTCTAAATAATCTTTTTGCCCCTTTACTTGTTCCAACTCGAGGTAGATATCCAAGTCTATTTACAATAATAGATAGAAATGAAGAGGTTTTCATACCCCTATTATATAAACAGCAAGTTGGCTAGTAAACTAAGAGGCATTATAGTCATGCTGTTGGACTTAATAAAGTTTTCTCTTATAGCTATGGGAGATTTTATGGCCAATTCAAAGTATACAATGTTGAAATGCAGGTTTTAGAATAAATCTTCCCTATTTCCCACCCTCTCAACCCCCAAATAAAAAAGGCACTTAAAAGATTTTTTTATTCTTAACAAACCTGTTCCCATACACACCTGTTAAGAGAAGGTCGTAACTGATTTTTTTTTTTTAACACAGAGAACAGGCCAGTCTAGAGTCAAAAAATCATGGAAGAAGCATCCCAGCCACCACAGCAAGGAGGAAGCAGGAAGGACAGAGCTGCAGAAATATTTGGAGGAAAAATGGGAATGAGAGGATAATAAAATATACCCACTACATAAAAACAAGAGGAACAAGGGGCAATGTTAGGAATGAAAGGGAATAATTTAAAATATGACTTAGAATTGTTTAAGGTGACAAATGCCCTTTGGATTGTTGTGTTCAGATACCCAGACCTTGGAAGTAATTTTCATTAAAACTTAGATTCTGGGCCAGATGTGGTGGTTTATGCCCGTAATTCCAGCACTTGGGAGGCCAAGGCAGGTGGATTGCCTGAGTTCACAGGTTTGAAACCAGCCTGAGCCACAGTGAGACCTCATCTCTAAAAATAGCTGGGTGTTGCAGTGGGCACGTGTAGTCCTAGCTACTTGGGAGGCTGAGGCAAGGGGATCCCTTGAGCCCAAAAGTTTGAAATTGCTGAGAGTTATGATGCCATGGCACTCTACCAAGGGCAACAAACTGAGGCTGTGTCTCCAAAAAAAAAAAAAAAAAACAAACAATAAAAAAAACCTTGAATTCTGTTATCAGTGTTCCTATACTTGTACTTCCACACAGAATCAGTAACAGGTTATGATATAGATAAAAATCCACTTATGCCTTTTTCCAGCAACCAAATGGGGGGGGGGGGACTGCTATTGGAATGCCTACCCTTCCCCCTCCTTTCCCACCCCATCAGCAGAAACCTCAAAGCCCAGTCCCAGCATGCCCACAAAGACATTGAGAAACCAACTGCAATAGTCGCAGTGGGGAAAACATGTGGGGACTGGCCTAGGCAGAGCCTTCTGCTTCAGTTCCCTTTCCCACGCTCCCCAGAGTACCACTAAGCACAAACTCTTGGGCCTGTTTGCCTTAGAGTGTATGTGGCATTCAACAAGCAAGAATACTCAGAAGAAACTTATAAGCAGGTACCCAATAAACTCCTGAATTAATTCATTCCCTCAATTTAGAGAATGTAGTAGCCCTTCCCTAAATTCCTCCTACCCCAGCCCTGGGCTCACACATCACTTATCAACTCCTGGTCTACCTTTCAGTCCAAAGCCCATTGCCATTTCTCATGACCCCAACAAATCACTCAAAGGTCTTTCTTTAGTAAATATCCTATTTTAAAAAATAAAAAAAAAAAAAAAGGTGCTACCCTTCATTTTGATTTCTTCTTTTTAAGCCCTTGCCCTTATCCACTATGTAGAATGCCCTATGAACCTTCTACACCAAGAGGACTGTGAGTCTAAGAGAGATTTTTCCAGTTACTGAGCTTCAATAAGACCTGAACTGCAGTAACCACTTCAGCAATCTCTCTCTACCCTATAATCTTTGCTAATAAAAGCCCAAACTACCACTACCATGGGGCATATAGTGACAACATTCCATGCACTGGAGACAAAGTGTTTTTCACTCTACCACACATGGCTAACTTTTGCGCCCACAACTTAAATTCAATGGGGCAGATTAGAAAGGAAGGTAGAAATACCCAGGGCGATAGGTCAGAAAGCAGTATCTAGAGAAATAGCTTCCCCCATCTTTGTGGCTGTAAAGCTGACCACCTAGAGGACTTCCCACTTGGGTCTCCCCACTCTGCCAGAGGCTCTGGTGTCTTTCATTTCTTCTGTATTCCTTTCTATCTAACAAATCCTATCACCGAAAAAATAAATAAATAAAAGCTGACCACCTGGCCTATTTTGGAAAATACAGAACAATTAACTAGAAAGAGAAGATTAGAAACTTAGATCTAAAGCACAGGGAGATATGCTGCCCCAAAGAGGGCAGAAGCTGAAGGTGTATGAGATGGAAGACAACTGAGAAGACCAGTCCCAGTCCTGGCTCTGCCCCTAGCCAACAATGGCAGTATTTCCTTGCCCTGTTCTCATCTGTAAGATGCCAAACTCTAACTCAGAGTTGCTATGAGGATCAGGTGAGATAATGTATGTTATATAAATATGAGGTATTAAGTTGTTTCAAGAGTCAGTTTCTATCTTCCCATTATATTACTTCATGGTATGTCTTCAGCTGCAAACTATTTTGTAAACTAGTAGATGAAATTAACTGGATCAAGAACACAACTGGGTTCTACAGAGCAGATGAGCTGGTTTCCTACTCCAACTCTATTTACTAGGAGGTCCCACATAAACCATGTTTGTGGGATAAAAGGCACTTCTCTAGTGCCTGGCGATCATCACAGCATTACGTATCTACCGTAACTTCTTGATTCCTTAATTACCAACAAAGAAGGGAATATGAAATGAACTGACAATTACTGAATTTTTTTCTTTTTTTAGAGACAGAGTCTCACTTTTGGCCTCGGTTGAAGTGCTATGATGTCACAGCTCACAGCAATCTCCAACTCCTGGGCTTAGGCGATTTTCTTGCCTCAGCCTCAACCTCCCGAGTAACTGGGACCACAGGCACCCGCCACAACGCCCAGCTATTTTTTGTTGCAGTTTGGCTGGGGCCAGGTATGAACCAGACACCCTGGATATACTGGGCTGGTACTCTACTCACTGAGCCACAGGTACTGCCCAATTACAGAATTTTTTTTTTTTTTTAAAGAGACAGAGTCTCATTTGTCACCCTCAGTACAGTGATGTTACATCACAGCTCACAGCAACCTCCAGCTCTTGAGCTTAGGCGATTATCTTGCATCAGCCTCCCGAGTAGCTGGGACCATAGGCGCCCGCCACAATACCCGGCTATTTTTTGTTGCAGTTTGGCTGGGGCAGGGTTTGACCCAGACACCCTCGGTATATGGGGTCAGGGCCCTATTCACTGTGCCACAGGCGCCTGAATGTTTTAAATTTATTATCCTTTGCAACAACCCTAAGGAAGATTTATTACAAATAAGAAAACAAACTCATAGATGAAGAACTTGCCCAAGGTATCACGTAATAGCAAATTTTGAATTTTTTTTTTTTTTTGAGACAGAGCCTCAAGCTGTCCCCCCGGGTAGAATGCCGTGGCATCACAACTCACAGCAACCTCCAACTCCTAGGCTCAAGTGAGACTCCTGCCTCAGTCTCCCAAGTAGCTGGGACCACAGGCGTCTGCCTCAACGCTCAGCTATTGTTTTGGTTGTAGTCGTCATTGTTGTTTGGCGGTCCAGGCTGGATTCAAACCTGCCACCTTAGGTGTATGGGGCTGGTGCCTTAACCACTTAAGCCACATGCGCCGAGCCCAAATTTTGAATTTAAACCCAGGTCTATATCATTCCAAAGCATGCTATGCTGTTAAGTCCAAACAGAAGTGCAGTACAAGATGAATGGTCCAGCCCCTCTCTCCTGCAACCTTTGAGAACTTTCTTCCTATCACAAGAAAAAAAGGGAAAGAAAAGGTTTCCATTTTTCTCTGCATTATAGTTATCTATAGTGTCTATATATAAGTGAGAGAACAGGACAAAAAGTCTAAGGTAAAATGAAGCATTTGGTGGAGATTGGAGCTGTTAGGCAAGCTACAGTAAAAAGTCTCATAATTCAAGAGACTTGAGGAAATAAGTCTCCATGCCACACGCATCATAAAAAGATTATGCTATAGACCATTAACTAACTTTGGCAGATAGAGTCAGAAAAGTTTTGAATCCAGCCCAACATCTTTCCAGGATTGCCACTTAATATTTTCAAATAGATTATACTTGCTTTCACTCAAAAACAAATACATTTTTTAAAAGACCATCAAAGAATTCCCAAAGCAAGAAAAGGGTTACATAAAGTAAAACCAACTATTCCCTTAAGACTAGATTTTTTTTTAAATAGCTGGTTTTGCTGTTAACAAACCATAGGTCCTGTATCACTGGTTTTCACCTACACTAGAAAGATCTTCCTATTAACCTAAGTCTACAGCAAGGATCCCTCATTCAAGAAATGGCAATCATGAAAATTCAGTCCCTTCTGTAAAAGCTCCATAAGGAATTAAATCAAATACACAGAAGGACCAATTAGATGATGCCAAGTAGATAAGAGACTCCCCCAAAAAATCACTTACCAGTATTCTTTGGGATAATTTGTTCTACTGTAAACTGACTGTAGAAATATAACTTGGAATTATGATTCTTACTTAGGAGAGTACAGGGCTTAGAATGACTAGTTTCAAGTCCTACCATGTTTCCCCGAAAATAAGACACTGTCTTATATTTATTTTTTCTCAAGAAGACACACTAGGACTTATTTTCAGGGGATATCTTCTTTCTGTGCCAAAATGCATGGCATGCCTATACAGATACGCTGGATAGCCATGCCCATCACTAGGTCTTATTATCGGGGTAGGGCTTATATTTTAACAAATGCATAGAAATCCTGCTAGGGCTTACTTTGGGGGAAGGTCTTATTTTCAGGGAAACACGGTAGTTCTAGTTCTTATTAGCTATATGGCTTTGGGCAAAGTATTACTTAATCACTCTAAACCTGAGCATTCTTTTCCATAAAATGGAGAGGTGAAAATACATAGGGTGGTCTTCAGGATGAAATGAGACAATCCACGTGAAGTACTTAGTAACATGTCTTAACACGCAGAAAGCTATTAATATGGTTACAACTACAGGGGCCAGATAAGGCTTTGAATAAACCACAGACTCCCCACAATCCCCCCCCACTTTGCTCCCTTTTTCCATTTCCAGCAGCATTATAAACTATAGGAATTTTTTTTTTTTTTTGAGACAGTGTCACTACATTGCCCTCAGTAGAGTTCCATGGCATCACAGTTCACAGCAACCTCAAACTCTTGGGCTTAAGTGATTCTCTTGCCTCAGCCTCCCAAGTAGCTGGGACTACAGGCACCCACCACAATGCCCAGTTATTTTTTGTTGTAGCTGTCATTGTTGTTTAGCTGGCCAGGGCTGGGTTTGAACCCACCAGCCTCGGTGTATGTGGTTGATGCCATAACCACTGGGCTTACTAGAAGACAAAAGACCTAGGGTCAAGTCCTGGTTCTGCCAAAACCTAGGTAGGAGACCTTAGAGAAGATATAACCCCTACAAGCTTCAATTTCTATTACTCTTCATGGTTTAGTTATAAAGAGCTAATATATATAATACCACAGGCTGGGTGAACTCTAAAATTCACCAATCTTTGGGATCTTGGGAAAGAAATTTTATCTTCTGCATGCAGACAGTCCCAAAGGCAGCTATCCTCCTTTCTTCCTCATTATTCATTATAAAATCAAAACCAGTGTTATAAATGTTCTCCCTCTAAAAATGATAAAGAAAATTCTACTTCCATCTCATTCTAGGGATTTCAAATAGCTTTTTTAAAAAGTGCACTAAGGCTCAACATGGTGGCTAACACCTGTAAATCCTAGCACTTTGGAAGGCTGAAGCAGGGGGATAGCCTTGAGCCCAGAAGTTTGAGGTTATAGTGAGCTATGATGATGTCACTGCACTCTAGTCAAGGTAACAGAGAGCCTGTCTCAAAAAAAAAAAAAGGCTCAGTGCCTATAGCTCAAGTGGCTAGGGTGCCAGCCACATATATGCCACAGCTGACAGGTTCAAATCTAGTCCAGGCCCACCAAACAACAATGACAACTACAACCAAAAAATAGCCGGGTGTTGTGGCTAGTGCCTGTAGTCCCAGCTACTTGGGAGGCTGAGGCAAGAGAATCACTTAAGCCCAAGAGTTGGAGGTTGCTGTGAGCTGTGATGCCACAGCCTTCTACCCCGGGCCACAGCTTGAGACTCGGTCTTAAAAAAAAAAAAAAAAAAAAAAAAAAACACTGAGGGGCCGGGCGAGGTGGCTCATGCCTGTAACCCTAGCATTCTGGGAGGCCTAGGAAGGTGGATTGCCTGAGCTCACAAGTTTGAGACCAGATTGATCCAGAATGAGACCTCGTCTCTAAAAGTAGCCAGGCATTGTGGTGACGCCTGTAGTGCCTGCTACTCAGGAGGCTGAGGCAAGAGAATCACTTGAACTCCAGAGTTTGAAGTTGCTGTGAAGGTGACAAAGTGAGACTCTGTCTCCAAAAAGAAAAAAAGCAACCTGAGCCTTCTACTGCAGAATCCCAATTAATAAAATATAGCACCTGTTACATATAGAACCATATTAGGTAACATTCAAGACAGAAATGTAGGTCTTCCAGATACATACAAAGCATTTATTTGCTTTTACTGCCATTTGCCCCCAAATTCAAAGCAATTATTCTTTTCAACCACAAATATAAACACAGAAAACTGCCATTTCATTTCTAAATCAAAGGAATATATTTTGTCAACAGTTTTTCTATGGCTTCTTATCAGCTCTTGTACCAGAGTCCAAAGTCTAAGTACCCAGCCCCACTGCACTTGATGTTCTACCTTCTGAAGCTCAGTCAAACAATTCTAGTATTTCTTACGTCCCTGGGAAGACACACCTCCATACTAACTCCAACTTCTTGTGAGCTGATTTTCCTTAAGATCTGGTCATAAAATCTGTATTTTAGAAATGGCATTGTCTTAGTGTTAGCAGTTTCTGTGCTTCCTTGTGGATATGTTTCACTCTAGGCCCAGCTTCACCATTTGGAGTACCTAAAAGGCTGACGGAAGGAATCTTACTTTTATAAGGAAAAACTGGGCCTCGCTGTGTCCACCATAAATTTCTCTGAATTAAGAGAGTCAAATTACCCTCCTCTTTGGAAAAAGTGGTGCATTCTATCTGATTGGAATGTCAGAGAAAAGGACTTTAAAATAAAACATACAATCCCAGCACTTTGGAGGCTGAAGCCGGTGGATTGCCTAAGCTCACAGGTTCGAGACCAACCTGAGCAAAAGCAAGACTCCATCTCGGGCCGGGTGTTGTGGTGGGTGCCTATTGTCCCAGCTACTTAGGAGGTCAAGGGAAGAGGATTGCTTGAACCCAAGAGTCTGAGGTTGCTGTGAGCTATGACACCACAGCACTTTACCGAGGACGACAAAGTAAGACTATCTCCAAATAAAAATAAAAAACACCTCCACCATCATTCTCCTAAATTCAGACCAGATAAAACATTTTTCTTTCTCTGTTTTGCCCTCCCAAATATTCTGGGAACCCCCAAACCATAACATACTAAAATGGCTAAATGCTGGGCAGACTTTGAAGCAAAGGAAGGGTGTGGCTCTTAGCCAGTGGAAGGGCCCAGGACTGAAAGGGTATGGAAAGAAGCAAAACCTGCTTCTCTATGGAGCATGCATGACACACACAGAGGACTGGTCTAACAAGTCCTTCTGATCTCTCAGGCCAGGCCTCCTCCTTCTCCTCCCCCATTACCCATGTGCCTCTGCAAGGCCCTCCACTGGGACAGGACAGATATCTCTGAATTTTCCCTCAATCCTGAGAGAATCAGGACATACAGAGTTACTTACTTACCTGGATCCTTTTGCAACCTTGCCAAAGGTGCTTCACCTGGCCTTAAAAGGAGAAAGCAAGGCTTTAGGGAGAGGCCGATAAGCAAACAAAGATAAAAGGGAGGGGCAAAATAACAGAGGGAGGTGTCGGACTGGAGGAAGGGGAGAGGCCAAATGCCTTTCTCCTTCCTACAAGAACAGAGAAAAATAGAGGGAGGTCAGGTACACCATGGGAAATGAGAAAAAGCCTTGTAAAAGAAAAATCCTAAAATTAACTAGGACACCTTTTATCTTTCCACACCCTAGACCAGAAAAAAAAATGTTCTTGTAACCTTAGAGTTTACTAGAGGTCACCCAACTGTTTTGAGCTCACATTCCTTTTTAAAAAGGCAGCTCCTCACCAAATTCTCTTACTTCTATGTATTCCTTCTACCTTTTTGCCTGTCATTTTAAAATCACTTGGAAAAGGTAAAAGCATGTAACATTTACACAGTCCCAAATCCTCAAACCCCTAAAAAGTACAAGAAGACATCCCTTCCATCAAGTTTAGAGTATAGCTCCCTTTGGGGACAAGCAACAGGGAGAGATAAGGTGTAAATCTAGGAAGAAATCAAGAAGTGTTAAAGTTCTGGGCGGCACCTGTGGCTCAAAGGAGTAGGGCGCCAGTCCCGTATGCCAGAGGTGATGGGTTCAAACCCAGCCCTGGCCAAAAAAAAAATGCAAAAAAAAAAAAGTAGGGCAGCACCTGTGGCTCAAAAGGGTAGGGCGCCAGTCCCATATGCCAAAGGTGGAGGGTTCAAACACAGCCCCGGCCAAAAAAATAAATAAATAAATAAAAGAAGTGTTAAGGTCCTATTTCAACTAGAGGACAAATAGCAGGAGGAAATGTTTCTCCTATCTGAAAGAAAAAAGGGAAAGAAAAGTTGTATATTGTTAATTATTGATCTTCCCCTAAGGGTTATCACATATAGTCCTTTCAATAACCACTGGGGTAATGGCCTCTTTTTATGGATAAGTTGACTACCTATATATTAGAAGTATTATCTTATCCAAGGTCATCAGCTAGTAAGTGGTAGAAAACATACATGTGCTACTCCAAGTCCATGATGTTCTCTCTTCTTGCTACAATGGAAGTAGTTTTAAATGTCTATGCTTCCTGTTGTTAAGGGTCATTATAGCTCCAACAGAATAGTTAACCCAAAGTAAACTTTTTTGTGTGGGGAGGGGAGGAAGTAAGAAAAGATGGATTGGAACAAGCCAGACCTCTGGGTTTTGCTTTCATTTTAAAGAACAAGATCTTACTCAAGTACCCAGTGGTAGGGACAAAAGAGATACTACTTGGTACAAGTCACCTACCTTTTCACTGGCAAGCCCACTCTAGAAATCTGGCTACACGCAACATTCTCTGATCACCTCCCTATCACAAGAAAGAAAAGCTAATCATGAACGGCGCCTGCGGCTAAGTGGGTAGGGCACCAGCCCCAAAAGATAGTGGCGGGTTGGAGCTGACCTGGCCAAACTGGCTGACCCTGGCCAAACTGCAACAAAAAAATAGGTGGGTGTTGTGGTAGGTGCCTGTAGTCCCAGCTACTTGGGAGGCTGAGGCAAAAGAATCCCCTAAGCCCAGGAGTTGGAGGTTGCTGTGAGCTGTGTGTGTAATGCCACAGCACTCTACCGAGGGTGATAAAGAGAGACTCTGCCTTTACAAAAAAAAAAAGAAAAAAGAAAAGCTGGCTCAGCACCTGTGGCTCAAGTGGTTAAGGCGCCAGCCACACACACCCGAGCTGGCGAGTTCAAATCTAGCCCGGGCCTGCCAAACAACAATAACAGCTACAACCAAAAAAATAGCCAGGCATTGTGGTAGGTGCCTATAGTCCCAGCTACATGGGAGGCAGAGGCAGGAGAATCGCTTGAGCCCAGGAGTTGGGAGGTTGCTGTGAGCTGTGATGTCAGACCACTCTACCGAAGCCAAAAGATTGAGGCTCTGTCTCTAAAAAAAAAAGAAAAGCTAATCACAAATATTCCTACTCTCATTTTTAATGTGACACCTCATTAAGTCCAAAGCAAAGATCCGGGTTAGAGTGAGAAACAGAAGGAACTAGAAGCATGGAAGATTGTGCTAGCCAGCATCAGAACAGAGGGGAGGGATTGTTCTGGTGGTATGTTAGCAATCTGCCTCTAGGGCAGCTGTCCTCCTAGGCAATCAAAGGCCGGTTTGTGTATGTGCTCAGGAACCAGGCAGCTTGGCAAGAAGTTAAGGACTTAGCCACCCCATGCATAAAGTAAAAAGAGATGCCTGCTTCACAGCTGGAACAGAGGGCAGGGAAAACCCAAAACAAGGGAAAAGCAGGGAGGGGAGTACAGAGAATGTTACAGGTGGTATTTCACTCTAGACATGGGAGTGGCAGATGGAGAATCCCATGAAACTACCAATCATTCCTTAGTTATGTACAAATAAAGAATTGACAGTAACTCTCAATACTAAGTGGGTACGTGTGTTCTGATATAGTAAGTTGTCAATAGGAAGGATGAGACCTATAATATAAAGGCCTCGGTATTACTAGCTTTCTGTACCTGTTAGATACAACAAGGTACCTACAATATATACAGTGAATGAACATTTAAAACTTGACTCCTTCTAGAACTCCTTTTCTTAATTAGATCACAGAGATCCATAAATAATAATGGCACAAACAAAACTGAGTAAGCTCCCAATGTTAAGAGATCAAGGCCATTTATATAACTCAAGTGCTAAGATGCAAAAGGCCACAGTCAGAATTCACACTCTCTAATCCCTCAGAGTAGCTGGATGCTCTAAGACCCATTAGACACACAAAGACTGCTCTCTTCTCAGTAGAGCTCTGTAGCAGAGCTGCTCTCCAGGGACAAAGAGATTTCACAGGAGAACCACAAAGACATCGCCCTCTCTGTTCCCCCACTCCCAGCTTTCTCACTTCCTGTCACAGTAGCACCAGACCACAGTCTCCCAGAAACAAACAAATACAAAGTGCTGGATTCTGGGCTGCTGGCCAACTGCATTCCAGGGCATCCTGTCTACCAATCACTGGCCAGAGCCCCCATTTTGCCCTGCTCGGTTCCTTATCATGTTCAGGGAAAACAACCCTCCTCTCTGCCCCAAGCCAACACTGCGTAGGGACAAAGCTCAGGCCTTTAAAAATCAGTAGAAAGATACTGTGTGTGGATCTAAGAGTTTGGAGGGAGTGAGGAGATTTTTAAGATTCCTACTTGGCAAGTTTCTTCACTGCGGAGGCACTGCACTAGGATTTTAAAGCTACTGTTGCTGTTACATTCTGCTCAGCTACATGTGACATATCCCCAAGAAAGCTCTATCAAGGCAATCTGATCGTCAACCTGGATTAAGTCAATGGAACATTCCCACTTGAAGAACTACTTTAGGACATATTCTCTGTCACCTTGTCTATCATTCATTTTCTCCTATTTTTAAAGTCTTTCAAACTCTTTTCCCTATAAGCATAGAGCTGATTTCTAAAACAGGCCCCAAGAGAACAAAAAACACAGCAGACTCTACCATACAAATAGAAGGTTTACTAGGTGCTGAGAGCAAAGTTCCCAGCTTCCCTAGAGCAGCGGTTCTCAACCTGTGGGTTGAGAACTCTTTGGACTGTATTAAAGGGTTGAGGCATTAGGAAGGTGAGAACCGCTGCCCTAGAGAATTAAGTGGAAGACCACTAAGAATAACACACAGAAGCCCTGGAGGCAAATATGTCAAGACAGCAACCTCAGCTTTTCCTAAAGTGGGTCAGGGGCTGTAGATGTGGAATCTAGTCAGCAAGGAAAGTCTCCCTGACTCCAAGAATGGGATAAATGAGACATTTTTCTATTATCTTGTACAGCCCAGTGGAAGTTATCCCTAAACCCCAGAAGCAAAGATGCAGATAGAAGTCAAGCTGTTAGCCAGATTCTTGAAATCCAAAGAAGTAATAACATCCTTTGCCCAAAGGGCTCAATTCAATGCTCAGCAGAATTCTCTAACCAGATGGACATTCATTTCAGGAACTAACTAGTAATAAGTTCATTTTCTCATCTTTTCTCCTCCCATTCTCCCAGGCCTCTGTCCCCTTCTTCATGGACCTGCTAGAAGAACTCTGGGGCTGAACACTGATTTAGGCAGTACATGACACAAAAGAATCTAGGTCTAAAATAACACAACTTGGATTTAGTCCTTATCTGGATCTGGTATAACCAGGTGGAAGGGGTAGGGCAGGAATATACATAGCACTCAGCCATTCTAGGGTTAGAGAGAAAAGAGCACCGTTTTAGAACAGAACTTCAGTGGCAAAGCCTAGTAACTGCATACTCTACCACTCAAGTATCCACACAGAAGTTTATAAGACCTAACACAGAACTAGACTAACTACCTTTTGCTCTCAAGAATACTGAAAACTCGCTCCTGTAATCCTAGCACTCTGGGAGACAGAAGCCAGTGGATTGCTCACCAGCCTGAGCTAGATTGAGATTCCAGTCTCTAAAAAATAATTGTGGTGGACGCCTATACTCCTAGCTGCTCGGGAGGCTAAGGCAAGAGAATCACTTGAGCCCAGAAGTTTGAGGTTGCTGTGAGCTATGATGCCACAGTACTCTACCAAGGGTGACAAAGTAAAGTAAAGCTCTGCCTCCAAAGAAAAAAAAATACTGAAAACTTATGTCTATCCAATTCTCCCTCATTCATAGCTTAGGCCAAATAAATCTGAGTCAAATAAATACCATAATGTGGACATACAAAAAAGCAGACAAAAATAGTATATAGTTAGGGAGAATCTTCTGAGATACAAAATATGGGAGAGGGAAGCTATAAATGGCAGAGCCCAGAGAACTGGACACACCCATGTCAATGGTGCTGCTGTTTTAAAAAATATACTTGACAGCCTTTCTGCATGGCACTGAGCAGGTGAAAAAGAAAAGTAGTGCTGGCCCATCGCAGTGGTTCACGCTTGTAATCCCAGCACTCTGGGAGGCTGAGGCAAGTGGATTGCCTGAGCTCACAAGTTTGAAACCAGACTGACCCAGAGTGAGACCTCATCTCTAAGAAAAAAAAAAAAAAAATAGCCAGGCATTGTGGCGAGGCCTGTAGTCCCAGCTACTTGGGAGACTGAGGCAAGAGAATCTCTTGAGCTCAAGAGTTTGAGATTGCTATGAGCTAATGATGCCATGGCATGCTACTGAAGGCAACAAAGTGAGGCTCTGTCTCAAAAAAAAAAAAAAAAGAAAAGAAAACTAGTGCTAACTCAGAAATAACAGTAATCACAGTAATCCTGGGGTATAAGGGAGGAAAAGAGACAAGTACAGCCAATCGATTACAATTCAACTTAACTTCAGAGTTCCCAGTTCTAATTGTAACTTTGGCTGTTTGCAGGCAGATTTAGAAAAACCTAACCAAAGTTATAATGAATGGGTAAAGAGAAAGTCCCTGGAGGGCCCAAGACTTAAGTTTAATACTCAGTGGGTAAGAAGGATGAATCTGTTTTGCTATCTAACATCCCACATACCTCTCTCTCCAAAACAGGCCCAAAAGTTAAAGAATTAGAGGGAGGGAAGGCAGACAAAAGAATGTGACTGGAAAAGGTTTAGCTACATTCCAACTAGCCAACATCCCTCATAATATCAGGAGAATCCAATCCTACTACATGAGAGTTGAGGGACTCTGGTAACACACATCCAATTCCTGCACCACCCCCTACCCTCAAAGACTCAGAAAAGAAGGGTAATTGAGAAGGCTTGATGAAGGCACCAGCTGTTTCCACCACCCTCCCCTTCCTCCCCTCCTGGGATCACAGTTCAAACTCACATCAAACACTTAATACAATTGACTGGTCAGTAGGAAGGAGAAGCCTGGACTAAAATAGCAGGAAGAGTGCCAACTGGCCCCACTTAGAAGGAATGCTTTCTTGGCTCAATTTAAAAATAAGAAACTGTTGTCATCCACTCCCTTCTGCCCAATTATGTTCTCCTTTCCATGCCCTACCCCTTAGTCTCAAAAGTTTCTTCTCTACAACTCCTTGATCTATTTTCAAATGTCAGAAAATACAGAGGAAGGTGAATATAAAAGGTTGATGTAAAATGACATCTAAAAGATTAGAAACCTTTCGACTGCAACAGCCAAACCTACTACAGGGCTCCCATGTAAGGTCAAAGTGTCAAGAACAAACAGCACCTGTCCACATGTTTCAAGTAAGGGAAAGAAATGTTATGCAGCCACACTTTGAACACATGATTTCAAAGGCACTGGCAGTCAGTTAAGGGTGCGCGCAGTGGCTCACACCTGTAATCCTAGCACTCTGGGAGGCTGAGGAGGGTGGATAACTTGAGCTCAGGTGTTGAAGACCAGCATGAGCAAGGGCCAGACCCTGTATCAAAAAATAGGCATTGTGAAGGGCATTTCTTGTCTCAGCTACTCGGGAGGCTAAAGCAAGAGGATCACTTGAGCCCAAGGATTTGGGGTTGCTGTTGAGCACTCTACTGAAGGTGGCAAAGTAAAAAAAGTCTGTGTCACAAAAAAAAGTCACTGCGGTGATTATCCCCTCCCCCACCCATATTCTAAGTTGGACAGAGTTAGCCAAGGAGGAAGGGAAGGAAGCCAGTACTTCCTTTTCAGACAGGAAGTTAACATTGGCCCTTCCTGTTCAGTTTTAAACAATTTGTCCAGCTAAGTTTCAATGCTAACATCCTCTTGTGAATTTGTTCTATAGTTTCAAAATGGGGAGGGGAAATGGAGATATGGTCTAAATGTTTCCCTTCTCCCTAACAGGCAAGTCTTCCATACCATGCTAAGTGATGTCATAACCTCAAATTCATGAGGTAACATCTGTAATTCCAAAACAAAACAGGACACAAAGATAAAGAGATTCACTATAAATTAACCACTTTCTCACCATGTCTACTACTATGAATTAATAATCTTCTCTACTTCTCATACTAAATTTTTTTTCAGACAGACTCACTCTGCTGCCAGGCTAGCAGGCCATTGCACACATGAACCTCAAATTCCTGGGCTCGGCTTGGCGCCTGTGGCTCAAGTGGCTAAGGCTCCAGCCACATACACCTAAGGTGGTGGGTTCGAATCCAACCCGGGCCCGCCAAACAACAATGGCTGCAACCAAAAAAAAAAAAAATAGCCGGGCGTTGTGGCAGGCGCCTGTGGTCCCAGCTACTTGGGAGGCAGAGGCAGGAGACTCTCTTGAGCCCAGGAGTTGGAGCTTGCTGTGAACTGTGATGCCACAGCATGCTACCCAGGGGTACAGCTTGAGGCTCTGTCTCAAAAAAAAAACTCCTGGGCTCAAGTGATCCTCTTGCCCCAGCCTCCTGAATACCTGGACTACAGGCATGCATCACCACACCCAGCTAATTTTTCTATTTTTAATAGAGATGGGGTCTTGTTCTTGCTAAGGCTGGTCTCCAACTCCTAAGCTCAAGCAATCCACCCACCTCAGCCCCAGAGAGCTATGATTACAGGTGTGAGCCACCTTGCCCAGCCTATTTCTCATACTAATTAATCAACCACCTGAGGAATAACATATATACAGAATTTAATTCAAATGTTCAGGTTCTGTGGTCCTCAAACCAGAGTGATCAGAATCACCCTGGGAGCCTTCCGAAAAAATAACATCCATCCCCTCCCCTCCCCCCATCTACCTCAATTTCTGGAAGGGAAATCTGGGAATTTTATGTTTTTTAAAAGCCCTTATACTGATTCTGATAGCATGCCCGGAACCACAGTACTGCACTATCCCTGACAACCCTCTGACCACAACATTTCCTCTTACAAAAAGGGCACTGGTTATAAAATACATTATTTGAGCCCATTTTACTGCTTATGAGTCAGCTCAGATCATTATTCAGTCTGGATTAGAAGGTCCTTGAATGCATGAATTTAAATTATAAAGGACAGCTTATAATTTAGGAATGGCACCATCTAAATCAGGTGTCCTCAAACTATGGCCCACGGACCACATGCAGCCCGCCTAGGACATTTATCCGGCCCGCCAGGTGTTTTTGCTGCCACTGCCTGTCCTGCCTCGCAGCTGACTCATCCAGGGGCCCGCAGTCCAACCCTCCAACGGTCTGAGGGACAGTGAACTGGCCCCCTGTTTAAAAAGTTTGAGGACCCCTCATCGAAATCCTAAATTCTACGTCTCGGCGCCTGTGGCTCAAGCAGCTAAGGCGCTAGCCACATACACCTGAGCTGGCAGCTTCAAATCCAGCCTGGGCCCGCCAAACAACGACAGCTGCAACCAAAAAATAGCCAGGCATTGTGGCAGGAGCCTATAGTCCCAGCTACTTGGGAGGCGGAGGCAGGAGAATTGCTTGAGCCTAGGAGTTGGAGGTTGCCTGAGCTATGATGCCACAGCACTCTACCCAAGGCAACAGTTTGAGACTCTGTCTCAAAAAAAAATCCTAAATTCTAAACTCAGTACCTAGAAGGAAGAACTGTGTCACTTGCCAGCACCACCTTCTTTAGAATCCTGGGTTGCTATACTGGAGAATATCTCTACTTACAGTGCAGGTTGGAAAACTCAATGATTTTTATAATGTTAAATTTTCCTCCAACAAAGGTGCTAATGTTCGATGCCCTTAGCACAGTAGATACAGTGCTAGCTACCTACACCAAGGGTGGTGGGTTTGAACCTGGCCTGGGACAGCTAAACAACAATGACAACTGCAACCAACTGGGACAGCTAAACAACAATGACAAGTGCAACCAAAAACAGCCATGTGTTTTTTTTTTTTTGGAGACAGAGCCTCAAGCTGTCCCCCTGGGCAGAGTGCCGTGGCATTACAGCTCACCGCAACCTCCAACTCCTGG
>NW_003852604.1:816491-817783 GCF_000181295.1 Otolemur garnettii | reverse complement strand
CCAGCCAAAAACTGCAAAAAAAAAAAAAAAAAAAAAAAAAAAAAGACATAAAGATATACTCTCAAGATAACCTCAAACAATCTGGCCCCATCTATGTATGCTGAAGTACTATGTATCAACTAGTTATTTTAAGGAACTTCAAATTTGGGGAGAGTCTGTGGTTACCTAGGGTATTTTCTCATATAACATGATATAGTTACCTGACCAAAAGAGGAGATGGAAGGGGAAAAAAATGCTTCCTGATTGAGGTCATCTCCCAAGGATGATATTAAGTAACAGGATGACACTAGATAAGTATAATTAAAGGGAAGAACAGAGGGTAACCAGGTCAAGTACCAGGGCTGAAAATTCCAAACAGAGAGACTCTTTCATTGAGTGACAAACTAGCTGAACCAGAAATCTTGACAAAGAAAGTAAGAGTAGGTGATTCAAGACACAGGTACTCTGATAATCAAATATCCTTTTACTTTCTTCCTATATCAGCTTGCCATAGAACATTCAAATTACTAAGTAATTGGGGCTTCCTCCTCAACGCCATTGAAGTCAACTAGGGAAAGTGGTTCAACATGTGCTTTAACAACCCCTAATGCCTAAACAGACACAGGAAAAGGGAAACTAGAGACATACAGTCAGTTATCAGGGACAAATTATCTCCCCCAATGAGCAGAACAGAAATATGTAGATGGTGACCTATAAAGGAGTCCCTGAATCCATTGAATCCCAATGACTGATTGATGATATGAGGAAGCAGGAACTTTTTCGTCAAATAAGCAAAAGGAGAAGCAGCAGACAAGTAGGGCAAGTGTAACATTTGGTCAAAAGCATATAAACCAAACCAACAAATGTTGTACTCAAAAGAAAACAGTACCAGGTCTGGGCTGCAACTCCTCCTGCTCAAGAAGATGGAGAAATATACAGTATTTCTAGGCTGGGCTCGATGGCTCACACCTGTAATCTTAATACTCTGGGAGGCCAACGAGGGTAGACACTTGAGCTAAGGAGCTCAAGATCAGCCTAAACAAGAACAAGACTCCATCTCTAAAAATATCTGTGCACTGTGGCAGAGGCCTGTAATCTTAGCTAGTAGGAAGGCTGAGGCAAGAGGATCGCCTGAGCCTAAGAGTTTGAGGTTGGTGTGAGCTTTGACTCCACAGCACCCTACTGAGGGTGACAGGGTGAGACTGTCTCAAAAAAAAACCTGTAGGCCTAGCTACTTGAGAGGCTGAGGCAAGAGAATCACCTAAGCCCAGGAGTTGGAGGTTGCTGTGAGCTATGATGCGACAACACTCTAC
>NW_003852604.1:811715-816471 GCF_000181295.1 Otolemur garnettii | reverse complement strand
TGAGCCTAAGAGTTTGAGGTTGGTGTGAGCTTTGACTCCACAGCACCCTACTGAGGGTGACAGGGTGAGACTGTCTCAAAAAAAAAAAAAAAAAAATTATATACATATATGTGTGTGTGTGTGTATACAGTTTTCTCTGGGGAAGAAAAATTTTGATCTCACTTCTCAAACACATACAAACTTATTCTAAGTAGCTGCCTTATTATTACTCTCGAAGACAAAGGTCATAAACCTATGTAAAATTTGCTACTGTGCAAATTACTGACTACACTTTATATTCATGGAGTTTCCATAATGGAAGAAAGATGGAGGCTGGGGGGCAGTGCCTATGGCTCAGTCAGTAGGGCACTGGCCCCATATACTGAGGGTGGCAGCTTCAAACCTGGCCCCAGCCAAAATGCAACAAAAAATAGCTGGGCATTGTGGCAGGTGCCTGGAATCCCAGCTACTCAGGAGGCAAGAGAATCGCCTAAGCCCAAGAGCTAGAGGTTGCCATGAGCTGTGACGCCACAGCACTCTACTGAGGGTGACAAAGTGAAATTCTGTCTCCAAAGGGGGAAAAAAAAAAAAAAAAAAGAAAAGAAAGATGAAGGCTGGGTCAGATGCTACCTCCACTTAGATTACACAAAAAAATTGGTAACAGCAGGTGGTGCCTGTGGCTCAAAGGAGCACTGGCCCCATATACTAGAGGAGGCGGGTTCAAACCCAGTCCCAGCCAAAAACTGCAAAAAAAAAAAAAAAAAAAAGGCAACACCTGTTGTCTCTGGGGCCTGAAGTGAGAAGACTTTTCTTTGTACTATGTATTAATACAAGGTCCTAGATTGTGACCCTCCCCCACCCAATACACTCCTATTGGACCTCTTTGGACAGTTCTCTTGATTCCTTCCTTCCCCATCTCTCTCACTCACTGGCAACAACCAGCCTCAGGGTCTTTGCACTTTCCACTACTCACATCTACATCACTCCATCCCTCATGTCGCCATATAGAGTAGCCACTATATAAAATAATCTTAGTCCCATTTTAGCAATTCTTATCCTCCACCCTACTTATTCTGCTTTTTTTCTTTCTCAACAGCATTACCAAACTTTGACATACCACATACTTACTAGTTTACTTATTATTTGTCTCTTCCAACTAGAATGCAAGTTCTAAGAGGGCAAGCAGTAGGTCTATTTGGTTTACAGCTGTACTTCAATGCATGCCCCACAGAAGACTCTCAAAGTTCTTTTGAATTAAGAGGTTTTACTTCTTCAATTAATACAAAAGTTAAAACTTAGAAAAATAAATCAATTTTGTTTCATTTTTCTTTCTATACTTTTCCTTCCATTTGTGATCTTGGGCCTATGAAAAGGCCTATGCAGCCTTACCTGCCTATCTGGTTGACCTTTAGCAGGGTAGACATTCAAGTGGCCAACTGTGCCCTGGTTTACCAAGTAGCCAATGGAGAGTGGAACAGTAGAGAGGTTACAGAGTTCCCCCCATTCCAACAAAGAAACAGGAAAGAAATCAGATTGGCACCAATCACTCTTTTAAAATAGACTACTCTATTTTAAAAGAGTACTGAACATACACCAGCTACTTTATTTCAATGAGATTTACTTCACTTGCAATGAAATGGGAACTGTAGGTGCTTTGATAAAGGTATTGAAAAGTTGACCTAGTTTCTATAACAATGTCTTATGTCCTCAAACATCAGAATACATCTTGGTTTCTTAAAATATAAGCTCCGCAAAACAAAAATCTTTTCACTCCACAGAAAGACCTCCTAATGGACTACTGCATTCCAATATACAATATGGACACATGAACTGGTCACTTACTCCAGGGAAAGCAAATTTCTTTTGCTGTATTGTCAACTGAACCTAAATGAGTAATTAGTAAATATGGGTGAGATCTTAAAATCAAAGATAAACTAATCTGAAGTACCAGATGAAATCAATATTCTTGGGTCACAACTATAATCCTAACCTGGATCTAACTGAAATAAACCAGAAGTGGTATCCTGATACTTGTACCTTTAGCACATGTGTACAGACAGTTTATTGCAGAACAGCGGTTCTCAACCTGTGGGTTGCAACCCACAGGAACTATGTTAAAGGGCCGCAGTATTAGGAAGATTGACAACCACTGTTCTAGAATAAGAATCAGAAACATGCCCCATATTAAATGTTAGTGTGGCAAAGTGATACCATGAAAAACCCCAACCTAAGGGGGAAAAATGATAGGAGAGGTAAAAGCAAACAAAGAGAAACAAAGGGAGATACACAGATAACAGGAAAGTAAATGGAGAAAATGTAAAAGAATTGAGAAAGGAAATGTTGGTAAAAAATGTCAGGAGTTAGATGATAGGAGTTATGGAGTGTCAACAGAAACTGGCTTAAACACTATTCAGAACACTAGTTTTATGTGTTCTTTTTCTTTTTTTATCCTGCAACTGCAGGGCCAGACAATCATAGGTTATTTAATATGAAGAAATGGAAAAGGTCCAGTGCAGTAACTCACACCTGTAATCCTAACACTCTGGGAGGCTAAGGAGGGAGGATTGCTTGGGCTCAGGAGTTCAAGTCCAGCCTGAGGAAAAATAAGACCACATCTCTAAAAATAGCCAGGCATTATGGTAGGTACCTATAGTCCTAGTTACTCAGGAGGCTGAGGGAAGACGCTCACTTGAGCCCAAGAGTTTGAGGTTGTTGTGAGCTATGATGCCATGGCATTCTACTCAGAGAGACAGAGTGAGACTTTTTTGGTTTTTTTTTTTTTTTTTTTTTGAGACACTGTCTCACTTTGTCACTCTCGGTAGAGTGCTGTGGCATCATAGAGCACAACAACCTCAAATTCTGGGGCTCAAGTCTCTTCTTGCTTCAGTCTCCCACGTAGCTGGGACTACAGGCACCTGCCACAACATCCTCCTGTTTTTTCTATTTTTAGTAGAAATGGGGTCTCACTCTTGCTCAGGCTGATCTCAAACTCTTGAGCTTAAACAATCCACCTGTCTCAGCCTCCCAGAGTGCTAGGATTACAGGCGTGAGCCATAGCGCCTGGTGAGATTCTTTCTTTAAAAAAATTGGGGGAAGGGGGTGACACCTGTGGCTCAAAGAGTAGGGAGCTGGCCCCATATACTGGAGGAGGTGGGTTCAAACCCAGTCCCATCCAAAAACTGCAAAAATAAAATTAAAAGGGTAGGGGGAGAAAAAAGGAAAATTCTAGGTTGGGAGAAACCTGCGAGTTTCCAGGCAAGGCTGCATCTAACGCACATGTATATTTTCCACATTTAAGAGCAGACTCCTTTCTTAGAAAACACTTATCACAGGAAGCATTCATGAACTCAGAATTTCTACATGTCACTGTTTTGCAAATGTCAATAAATAAGGCCTGCAAATAGAAAATGTTTCCTGAACACAAAAGAGGGAGCTTATTTCAAGAAAAGGGATAGTACGGCAGCACCTGTGGCTCAATGAGGGTGGTGGGTTCCAACCTGGTCCTCGCCAAACTGCAACAACAACAAAAAAATAGCCAGGTGTTGTGTCCCAGCTACTCTGGAGGGTGAGGCAAGAGAATCGCCTAAGCCCAGGAGCTGGAGGTTACTGGGAGCTGTGTGATGCCATAGCAGTCTACCAAGGGCAATAAAGTGAGACTCTGTCTCTAAAAAAAATAAATAAATAAAAATAAAAAGGATAGTAAATGCCTATCTTCATTTCTATGTAATTATTTCCTATACAACCATTCATAACTGAATGTTATCCTACAAAATCCTGGTTGGACAAGCAAAACTTAGAGGTAAAGGGTCTGATTCAGAGTCAAGGATAATAAAACCTGGCTTGGTCCCCATAGCTCAGTGGTTAGAGTGCTGGCCACATACAGGACTTGCAGGTTTGAACCTGGCCCGGGACTGCTAGCAAGGACAACTACAACAAAAAAATAGCCGGGCATACTGGCAGGCACCTGTAGTCCCAGCTACTTGGGAAACCGAGGCAAGAGAATCGCTTAAGCCCAAGAGTTCGAGGTTGCTGTGAGGTGTGATGCCATAGGCACTCTACTGAGGGCGACATAGTGAAACTCTGTCTCAAAAGGAAAAAAAAAAGGACGGCACCTGTGGCTTAGTGGGTAGGGCATCGGCCCCATATACTGAGGGTTGCAGGTTCAAACCCAGCCCCAGCCAAATTGCAACAACAAAAAAATAGCCAGGCGTTGTGGTGAGCGCCTGTAGTCCCAGATACTTGGAAGGCTGAGGCAAGAGAATCACCTAAGCCCAGGAGTTGGAGGTTGCTGTGAGCTGTGATGCTACAGCACTCTATAGAGGGCGATAAAGTGAGACTCTGTCCGAATTTAAAAAAAAACAAAAACAAAACCTTTTTCATTTCATTCTTTGCCAAAGTTGAAGAAAATTTACCACTTGGATGCCAGAGTTTTTGTCTTTTATGGATATAAAAAGGTGGAAGAAACTTGTATCACAGGTTTTTTCCCCCTAAAATATGTATAAAGTCTCTGAAGAAATTACTGTAAGAGACACAAGTTTTGGCATTTGTATCCTCCCCACTCCCCAATTTTATTAAAATTTACCCATTTTCGTACCATTTGGTTTTGGACAACCTAATCCACACAACTCCCAAAAGGTCGCTTGTTACTAAAAACACTTTTCTCATTAAAAAGACTGTTAGGCTCAGCACCTGTGGCTCAAGTGGCTAAGGCGCTAGCCACATACACCTAAGGTGGTGGGTTCAAATCCAGCCTGGGCCTGCCAAACAACAATAATGG
>NW_003852604.1:798362-811350 GCF_000181295.1 Otolemur garnettii | reverse complement strand
TAGTCCCAGCTACTCAGGAGGCTGAGGCAAGAGAATCACCTAAGCCCAAGAGTTGGAGGTTGCTGTGAGCTGTGAGCTATCAAGGGCAACAAAGTGAGACTCTATCTCTAAAAAAAAGAAAAGAAAATGAATTTCAGATTTACAAAAAAATTAAAGGATGCTTAGTCCAACAAACAAATGAAGTCTGAATTCATGGGAAGAATCTGTTCCAGTAGCAAACAAGGCATTACTATGAGCTGTACATTGTTCTATTAATTTTACATAGATCAAATCAATTAATTGTCACAAAAATCCTATGTAGGTTAACATTATTTTCTCCATTTTACAGACAAGGAGACCAAGGCACTGACCATCAAGCAGTTTACCCTTACAGAATCCTACATGGCAGTTTGGTTCCAGCATTCACATTCTTAACCACTTTGCTGTGCTGCCCTACCTCACCGTGTTATAGAACTCTTAAATTGGAAGTTCTCCTTTCGGTCAGCATATTGATAAAAACATATAGAACAGGACAGCACCTGTGGCTCAGTGGGCAGGGTGCCAGCCCCATATACAGAGGGTGGCCGGTTCAAACCCAGACCCGGCCAAACTGCAACAACAACTGTCGTTGTGGTGGGTGCCTCTGGTCCCAGCTACTCAGGAGGCTGAGGCAAGAGAATCGCCTAAGCCCAGGAGTTGGAGCTTGCTGTGAGCTGTGATGCTACAGCACTCTACTGAGAGCGATAAAGTAAAACTCTGTCTCAAAAAAAAAAAAAAAGAATAAAATATTTTTGGCAAAATGTTAACTGGTACCTAGGTGAATGAAAGATATACAGGAATTGTGCTATTCCTGCAACTTTCCTGCACATTTGAAATACAAAGTTAAAAACTGCTTTTGTTTTGTCATTATACAAAATAGGAAATGTTTTTTGAAAGTCATGACCAAATTACAAATCACCTATTGCTCACCTTTAAGAAAATTCTTTGGATCCTAATAACGACCCTACTATATATATATATATATGCCTGATGGAAACTGCTCATACACCTTGTCAATCAGATAGAAGGGCTCATTGGAGAGAGGAAGTAGCCCTAAAAAATGAAGAACACTGTCCCATAATAGTAAATTTGGGCCCTCTTCTCTATATGTAATACTTAGTAATCTAGCTGGACATGGCTGCTCACACCTCTAATCCTTGCACTCTGGGAGGCCGAGGTGAGTGGCTTGCTTGAGCTCACCAAGTCAAGACCAGCTTGAGCAAGAACAAGACCCTATCTCTACTAAAAATAGAAAAATAAGCCCATCGTGGTGGCACAGAGTTATAGTCCCAGCTACTCAGGAGGCTGAGGCAAGAGGACTGCTCAAGCCCAAGAGTTTGAGGTTGTTGTGAGCTATGACACCACGGCACTATATACCCAGAGTGACAGAATGAGATTCTGTCTCCAAAAAAAAAAGAGTGAAGGCAGGGCGAGGTGGCTTACTGCCTGTAACCCTAGCATTTTGGAAGGCCAAGGTGGGTGGATCGTCTGAGCTCATGAGTTTGAGACCATTTTGAGCCAGGGCAAGATCATCTCTAAAAAATAGCCGGTATTGTGGCAGGCACCTGTAGTCCCAGCTACTTGGGATTCTGAGGCAGGAGGATCACTCGAGCTCCAGAGTTTGAAGTTGCTGGCTCGGCGCCTATGGCTCAAGCGGCTAAGGCACCAGCCACATACATCCAAGGTGGCGGGTTCAAATCCAGCCCAAACCCACCAAACAACAATGACGGCTGCAACCAAAAAATAGCCGGGCGTTGTGGCGGGCGCCTGTGGTCCCAGCTACTTGGGAGGCGGAGGCAGGGGACTCTCTTGAGCCCGGGAGTTGGAGGTTGCTGTGAGCTGTGATGCCACCGCACTCTACCCAGGGGGACAGCTTGAGGCTCTGTCTCAAAAAAAAAGAGTTTGAAGTTGCTATAACACTAAGGCAATATACCAAGGGCAACAAAGTGAGACACGGTCTCAAAAAAAAATAAAAAGAGAGACCGCATCTCTATTAAAAATAGAAAAATTAGGCAGGCATGGTGGTGGGTGCCTATAGTTCCAGCTATTTGGGAGGCCAGAACTCAGGATTTCAAGGTTGCTGTCAAGTAGGCTACGGAAGCCTCAGCACTCAGCCTGGGGCAACAGAGTGAGATTGTCTTCAAAAGAAAAAAACAAAAAACATACCAAAAAACAATTTAGCAATCAACAACATGAAATTATATGTAGAATTAGGGGGAAAAAATTATTTCTAAAAAATACACTATACAACAATGAATCAATACACACCCTAATTTTCCTCCTTGACAACCCCTTATGATTTCTCAGCCAGCCTATATCAAGTCTATAGGAAACCTTGGAGGCAGCTGCATTTTTTAGGCAGAGCAATCCCTATTTCAGCTTCTCATGGCATTTAAACCTCTCTGAGAGAAGAGAACATGAAAGAATATGTGTGGTTATTCATATCCTTATTACCGACAGCTCATTCCTTTAGGCAAGTCTCTTGTTACTATTTTCTAAATTATCCATGAAAACTAATTTCAGTGCTTAAACTCTTAAACTTCTTTGATATACTTCATGAATAAAATCTCCTATCGTTTTGTCACAGAAGCAATTAAAAAAAAAAATGCAATGATGTCCAAACACACTTTCTTTGCAACACTGAAGTTCAACCAACACTGAGTTCAGACCAAACTCTTTAATGTTTTTATTAAGCAAAGAAACAACCAACTTCCCTGCTGTTGCCCTAATATGTTCTAGGTAACCAGTTTCCCTCCTTTACAAAATGGCTTTCAAGGTTTTCAGTGGTTGAAACTAACAGCTGCCTACATCATGAAATGAACTAACTGACTAGGACCCTTACTTCTTACTCTATTCTTTGGACCACTTGCCAAGAAAGGAAACAGAATTAAAGAAAAGCTAAAACCTAAAATTTTCCATTATTTCCCAGAAACTTTACTTAAATATGGAAGGGAGGAGACTAATAAAAGGTTGAAACTATACTAAAACGTGCAAAATTACATTGCAATTTTATTAATCTATGTTGTTGTGTTTCCTTTCTCAACTTTCTTTCAAGCCTTCCCCACAAATCAAGTCCCTCACTGATTCCCATCAAGGGCTTTATTTAACCAAGTCTTACTGAACACCTCAGTATGTACCCCACACTAAGACAGGTGCTAAAAAGACACAGAGATAAGACAGCACCTATACCCAAGCAGCCCATAGTCTAGAGGGAGACAAGAATAGATAATTTCAACAGTGTGATAAATACATTATATGAAGTATCTCCTATAAGCCTGACCCTGAAAGTTGATAACATTCCTAACTACATACCTGAACATTCTCTAGAAGAAATTTTGCTGATAATCAAATGAAGTTTGAGACAGTTCCACAAGAAATCAGGATAGCAATACGGCACATGTGGAAATATCCCTGTTCTAGAGATTACAATAATATCCATTCTAGCACATCCAGCTCCCCATAGGCTTTAAAAAAAGCAGATTTCTTACATATATTATTCCAACAGTGGTTGTGGGGAGCAGAAGAGGGCTGGAAATCTAAGTGAGTACTGACCCTGTGCCAAAATGAAATACTCCAGCCTCCAGGAAGGGCTCATTTCAGTTCTATCTGTTGTTTCTATTCTCTCTGAAGAATGGCAGTGTATTAGTGGTTAAGTCCATGGACTTTGTAGTTAGACAAACCAGGGTTAATTCAAGCCTCAACCACTTACAGGCAATGAGATTTTCAGCAAACCTCAGCTTCTCTGAGGCTCAAATTCCTTTAAGAAGGGGGGGGGAGGTTTGTGGGAAATTAAGTAGTTTATGCAAAATGCTTAATACACAGCAAAAAAAAAAAAAAAAAAATGGGGTGGGGGGCTGGGCAGGAGGTCCTGGCAATTGATATCAAAATAGAAAGCAATAAATTATACAGAGCTAATTATTTTGTTATTCCAATTGATAGTGATCTTCGCTTACTCCATCCTATCTCACCCATCCCTAGAGATAAACCTAAGGGTAGACTGTAATTACCTGAGCTTTTCTTTCTTTTTTAATATTACCAACAATCCAAATTTTACACTAACGAAGAATACATTCTACTCTCTCTAAATGTCCATGTTGGAACCCCACAAAAGATACTAAACTCTAACCACCCAAAAGAGAGCCCTCACATGGAACACAAGACCACTATCTTACTCACATAACAAAGAAACCAACAGTAAATAAGAGGCAAACAAGGAAAGAAAAATCTGCACCACTCACACTTGTCATCATTTTTTACTCCAAAACCAAATAAGAAAATCAGAAATTAAAAAATAAGATTTACTTATAAGAACTCCTGACTATAATTCTTGAAAGAACCACTGGAGATGAGGTAAAAGGCAAATCTTCCATCTTATCACCCCAAAAGCTCTATGCTACATAGCAGCCAAAACAATACCTTAGTTCGTGGAAACAGTCCTGGACACTAGTTAGGTAGGATATTCACTACAGCTACACAAAGCCCAGTATTTAAAGCTAGATACAAATCACCACCACTCAGTCATCCAGAACCTATTTTCAAACTGCCTTTGTACTCCTCCTTCAGATTTCCTCATCCCTCCCCCTAAAGGTTGAGTGGGAAACCGACACTCGACAGCAATATGCCCAACCCTCCAAAGAACCATCAAGAAACCTCCCTAGGAGGAGGCAGAGAGGACACATGAAAGAAAATTTGAGAAATATTGAACTATAGCTCAATAGGCTGTACACATTGTATTTTTTCTTTTTTACAGTACTTGCTATAAGTATGACATCCAGACATCAAAAATTTCCCGCAGCCCTTGCCTAGATTACTGTAAAGGTGGGACAAAGTTCTGTTTGCTCCCGAAGCCACAACCTCACAAGGATGAAATCATCTTTCGAGAAATAGATTTTCAAGGTTTTCTTTTTCAAGAAAAGAAATTCAAGTAAGTCTTCTAGTCTTAAGAAAAAAAAAAAACGGGAGGGGAAACAAAAATCAGAGGCTTATTAAAGATGCATACCAGTTTAAAGCTAATGAGCAGCTTACACATTAAGGCCCACCTTGTTACAATTAGGGCAGTATCTACTTCAGCTATAATTTTCACACTGATTTGCATTTTCAGCAAGAGAAGGAAGAGAATACTCCAGTTTTCAGCTGATGAGCTGGCTACATAATTACCTAGAATCAGTACTTTTGCAAAAATGTATTTGCGAAAACAAATCTTAAGATTAACTATAAGATATGAAAGCACAGTCATGAGCTCTAACAGATATAATTAATGGCAGATTAACTAAATAAAAAACTCACCTCCAAAAAACAACTTTCAACTTTTTAACTTTAAAAAATAAAATTCCCCTTGTTTTCCTCAAATGCACTTTAAACATTAAGGTTTGTGTCGTTTCTCTAAACCTAATCTTATTCCATTCATGGCCCTTTCAGAAAGCACAAAACTGAAATATTTTCAAGTGTATTGCCACTTTACTTGGGTGAAATAAAAAGCTTGATTATAATTTCCTTATCCTTTTAAGCACATAAACCAAATGTTATCTTATTTACAGATTTAACATATAACACCTCTACAAATCTTTACCATCAAAGGTAGTTTTAGGAGGAAGAGGCTGGCAATTCAGTTAACATAGATCCATTTGTTTTCTTATATAAGGCAAAGCAGGGAGGCTACATCTACTAGAGAATGAGGCTCCCACCCATTACACCTGGAAAAGTAAAAGACGGATCCACCCAGGAACAGCAGGGCTGAAAGCGATCTGGGTTGTTCAAACTCTCTGGGGGAAAAACAATACCATTTAAGCTGCAAAGCTCCCGACAACTTTCCACTTCCACAAATTCAATAATAAAAGGGAAAAAAAAGTTTTGAAACATATTTAGAACCATCTGTATAACTAGCTTCCGATATGGACAAATTCCTTTCCCAACCCACACGCAACATGCCAAAAAAACCAACTTTTGATTCGGGCTCTGAAAACAGAAGTACATTAGCTTAATCCAGAAAAAAAAAAAAACACAAAATCGAAGAACACACAAAAAGGTAAATTTACACAACCGTTCTTACCCCTCTATAAGAATCTATCCCGCTTCCTGATTAGAGAGACCTAGAAGTTTTTTTCTAGGTCTTGTATATTTTACCTTTTTTTAATATAATAAAATACCAAAATCCCCCAATGTACTGAAAGTAGAAAATTTTAAATGATTGTTAAAAGTGACCCATCAACATAACAGACTCTCTCTCGTTTTAAATTCCTTCTGGTTACCGTAGGACAAAAATTCAACTTCGTTTATCCTCCTTTGCCCGTCTGTTCACACATTTTTTTTTAAAAAGGCACACACCTCAAATGTGGACGTCTAAAAACAAGTCCTTTAAGAAAGAGACCCAAGGCTTCACCAATGTGCTGAGAAAGACAAATCCAGCAAGATAGTTGATTTTTCGCCACCTCTTCCTCCTTTCAGGATCCTTCTTGCTCTTCTCTCTCTCTCCCTCTCTCTTTTTTTTTCCTTCAGATCCAACACCTAAAATGGAAGTTGCACCCAGCCAAAGGCAAGGGAGCCTGGGTGGTGACAAACTGATCTGGCAGCCCTACCCCCTCGCTTTCCTAAGTGATGTCAGCTCCTGTAAGCTTCCAATAGGAGCCAGGCATAAATCAGGGAGCTGACCTTATCCAATAGGAAACTTTATTATAGGAAATTAAAAAAAAAAAAAAGAAAGGGAGAGGAGGAGAAAAAGAGACAGGGGGAAGTTTTTTTTTTTTTTTTAAATATATTTATATTTAAAGCGGAGACTGTACGGTCTCTGAGGAATTACTGTAGAGCTGGGGATGGGGGGGCGTCAAGAAACAAGTGCTTTTCAGTGGCACACCTAAGCTGCAATTCTCTTTGATGGCAGGTTCTTGCTCCCTCTCCTGTCCTATCTTGGTGGGGAAACAGAAAAGAGCTGATTTTATTTGTCTGCTGTTTGGCTGGTTGCTTTCTACCCCAAAGTATTTTCCCAAAAGAAGACAGGAAGGGAAGGAGAGAGAATTCCTGGAAACAGGACTACTGAGTGTTGATTGGGATGGTAGGAGCTATCAGAGGTAAATTCTCAATTTCATTGTTTTGGTTAAATTACATTAGAGCTAATTAGAAAAAAGAAATGCCTAGACTTATTAATAGTTTTTAGTCTCTATAAACTAGAGGAAAACAAAATTCACTGAGCTGTTGAGGAAAATCAGTGTATTCCCATTTGTCCCAAATCAAAATAATGTGGGTTTGTAGGGGAGAGGAAGTGGAATCCAATAAACTTGAAATATATTTAGAAGGGATAACAGTATTGATAACAAGTATAGCTCACATAAGGAAAATCTAATTTCTATTTTTTTTTTGAGACAGTCTCAAGCTGTCACCCTGGGTAGAGTGCCATGGCATTACAGCTTACAGCAACCTCCAACTCCTGGGCTTAAGCGATTCTCTTGCGTCAGCCTTCCAAATAGGTGGGACTACAGGCGCCCAGCTATTTTTTTGTTGTTGTTGCAGTTGTTATTGTTATCTTAGCTGACCCCCACCAGCCTCAGTGTATGTGGCCCATGCCCTACCCACTGAACTCTGGGCACTGCCCAAAAATTTAATTTTTTTGCACATATATATATTTTTTTGAGACAGAGTCTTACTTTGTCACCCTTGGTAGAGTGCCCTGACATCACAGCTCACAGCAACCTCAAACTCTTGGGCTCAAGCAAGTCTCTTGCCTCAGCATCCCGAGGAGCTAGGACTACAGGCACCTGCCACAATACCCAGCTTTTTTTAGAGGCGAGGTTTCCCTCTTGCTCAGGTTGGTCTCAAACCTATGAACTCAGGCAATCCACCCGCCTCCGACTCCCAGAGTGCTACGATTACAGGAGTTCTTTGTACACTTCAAGCTCAAGATGATATAGTTCATAAATTCTTTTTACTTTTTTTTTTTTTTTTGAGACAGGGTGTCAAGCTGTTACCCTGAGTAGAGTGCTATGGTGTCATACCTCACAGCAACCTCAAAATCAGGCTCAAGTGGGTGGTGCCTGTGGCTCAGGAGGTAGGGCACCAGCCCCATATGCCGAGGGTGGTGGGTTCAAGCCCTGGCTCTGGCCAAACTGCAACAAAAAATAAATAAACCCTAAAAAACAGAAAAAAAAGATCAGGCTCAAGCAATCCTGTTGCCTCAGTTTTTCTATTTTTAGTAGAGACAATTTTTGCTCAGGCTGCTCTTTTTTTGAGACAGAGCCTCAAGCTGTCACCTTGGGTAGAGTGCTGTGGCATCACAGCTCACAGCAACCTCCAACTCTTGGGCTTAAGCAATTCTCTTGCCTCAGCCTCCCAAGTAGCTAGGACTACAAGCACCCACCACAACATCCGGCTATTTTTTGGTTGTAGTTGTCATTGTTGCTTGGCAGGCCCGGGCTGGATTCAAACCTACCAGGTCCGTTGTATGTGCTTTAGCCACTTGAGCTATAGGAGCTGAGCCTCAGGCTGCTCTTGAACTCCTGAGCTCAAGTAACCCACCTGCCTCAGCCTCCCAAAGTGCTAGGATTACAGGCATGAACCATAGCACCCAGCCCCTTTTTACTTTTGACCTAAATAAAGAATTATCAGAATATTCTTTTCCTCAGTTAAATGTATTTAGTATGTTCTTAAACAGACCATGCAGGACAGGGACTTGATAATTTTTTTCATGCTTAACAAAGACTAGTACTTTAAGGTTATTCACTGATCACTAAAATGAAGACAAGGCTTGGCAACCATAGCACAGTGGCCAGCCACATACACCCAGGGTGTCAGGTTTGAACCTAGCCCAGGCCAGCCGACAACTCCAACAAAAAAGTAGTGGGTGCCTGTAGTCCCAGCTACTTGGGAGGCTGAGGAAGCAGAATCACTTAAGCCCAAGAGTTTGAGGTTGCTGTGAGCTGTGATGCCATGGCTCTCTACCCGAGGGCAACATAGTGAGACTCTGTCTCAAATAAGTAAATAAATAAAATAAAGACAATGATGAATTCAAGATTTTCTTTTTCTTTCTTACTAAAAACTTTAAAACCTACCCTGTAGGCTGGGTCTGGTAGCTCATGCCTATACGCCTCATCTCAGCCTCCCAGTCCTAGTAGGCTAGTAGGCTGGGAGGCTGAGATAATAAGGTCAGGAGTTCAAGACCAGCCTGAGCAACAGCAAGACCCCATCTCTACTAAAAGTAGAAAAACGAGGCCAGGTGAGGTGACTCATGCCTGTAATCCTTGCACTCTAGGAGGCCGAGGTGGGTGGTAGCATCAGCTCATGAGTTCAAGACAGCCTGGGCAAAAATTTAGACACCCCACTCCACCCCACCCCCAGTCTCTACTAAAAATAGAAAAAACTGAGGCAAGAGAATGGCTTGTCTCAGAGGTTGCTGAGAGCTATGACACCACACCACTCTACCCAGGGTGACAGCTTGAGACTGTCTCACTAAAGAAAAAGAAGAACTAGCTGGGCATGGTCCCAGCTACTCAGGAGGCTGAGGCAAGAGGATAGCTTGAGCTCTGGAGTTTTAAGTTCTATGAGCTATGATGCCACAGCAATCTACTCAGGGTGACAGAGTAAGACTCTGTCTCAAAAACAAACAAAAGGGTGGTGCCTGTGGCTCAAAAGGGTAGGGCACTGGCCTCATATGCCGGAGGTGGCAGGTTCAAACCCAGCCCTTGCCAAAAACTGTAAAAAAAAAAAAAAAAAGTGGTGGCTCACGACTGTAATCCCAGCATTTAGGAGGCTGAGACAGATGGATTGCCTGAACTCACGATTTCAAGACCAGACTGAGCCAGAGGAAGACCTTGTCTCTAAAAATAGCCAGGTGTTGTGACGGACAGTTGTAGTCCCAGCTACTCAGGAAGCTGAGCCAAGAGAATCACCTGAGCCCAAGAGTTCAAGGTTGCTGTGAACTGAGATGCCATGGCACTCTACCAGGGGTGACCAAGTGAGACTTTGTCTCAAAGAAAAAAGTCTATCCTGCAGATTTCTCCCAAATGAATCTTCATAAAGTTTTCTAGTATGTATAGTGCTTAAGAGCATAGGTTCTGGCAGCACCTGTGGCTCGGTGGGTAGGGTGCTGGCCCCAAACATCAAAGGTGGTGAGTTCAAACCCAGCCCTTGCCAAACTGCAACAAAAAAAATAGCTGGGCATTGTGGCAGGTGCCTGTAGTCCCAGCTTCTTGGGAGGCTGAGGGAAAAGAATTGCCTAAGCCCGGGAGTTGGAGCTTGTTGGAGCTTGCTGTGAAGTCACAGCACTTTACCGAGGGCGATAAAGTGAAACTCTTGTTTCCAAAAAAACAGAGCATAGGTTCTATAGGTTCTACAGTCAAACTGCCTGGCTTCAAACTTCACCTCTGTAAGTACACATACTCAAATGTAAGTACTACTATATGACCTTGGCCAAATTAAATAACCCTCAGTCACCTTAGTTACAAAATGGAGATAATAACTATCTCTCTCACACAAGACTATTGTAAGAATTTAAATATACATCAAGTTCTTAATGTATGGCGTATAGCATAAACTAAGAATAAATTATTAGGGCAGCTCCTGTGGCTCAAGGAGTAGGGTGCCAGCCCCATATACCAGAGGTGGTGGGTTTAAATCTGGCCCCGGCCCAAAAAAAAAAAAAAAAAAACTGCAAAAATAAAATAAAATAAAATATTTAAAAAGAATGAATTATTATTATTTTTACTCTGCCCCAAAACTTTCAGTGGCTCACCACTGACCGATAATAACAACCAGTAATGGAGTATCTACCATGTGAAAGACCCTTTGAGCTCACTACCCCTAATTTCTTTTTTTTTTTGAGACAGCGTTTCACTATGTCACCCACGGTAGAGTACCATGGCATCACAGCTCACAGCAACCTCAAACTCTTGGGCTTAAGCAATTTCCTTGCCTCAGCCACCCAAGTAGCTGGGACTACACGCTTTTGCCACATAGTCTGGCTATTTTTTGTTGCACTTGTCATTGTTTAGCTGGCCTGGACTAGGTTTGAACCCACCACCCTAGGTATATATGGCTGGCACCATGACCACAGGTGCTACAGGCACCGAGCCACTACACCTAATTTCTAAAACTTCACCATGGATACAGTATTCCCACAATTTTATAGATGATGAAATCAAGGCTCAAAAAGGTGAAGAAAACTACCTGAGCTCATCTGGCTAAGAAGTAAAGTGAGCCCCTCATCAATCTGACTCTTAAAGGCCAGGCACAGTGGCTCACACCTGTAATCCTAGCACTCTGGGAGGCTGAGGTGGGTGGATTGCTTGAGCTCTGGAGTTTGAAACCAGCCTGAGCAAAAGCAAGACCCTGTCTATACCAAAAATAGAAAAACTGAGGCAAGAGAATCACTTGAGTCCAAGTTGGAGGTTGCTGGGAGCTATGACACCACAGCACTCTGCCCAGGGTGACAGCTTGAGACTCTGTCTCAAAATAAATAAATAAATAATAAAATAAAATCTAACTCTTAAGCCCAGGCTCTCTCCGTCATCTTACATTACAGTCAGGAAAAAGGTTAAACAACTCATCTGCTTGCAAAGTATCACATTTATTCACTTAATACATTAAAGCAACACTTACTAACCATAATCTGACTTTTCCTATGTATATTCTTTTTTTTTTTGCAGTTTTTGGGCAGGGCTGGGTTTGAACCTGCCACCTCCGGCATATGGGGCCAGCGCTCCACTCCTTTCAGCCACAGGCACTGCCCAACTTTTCCTATCTAAACTAGAATTCTACTCCTCCTCAGCATGAATGTGCCCTTTTAATCATGTTGATCTAGTCATTATCCATTCCTGCATAAGGCCTGCAGTTTGTAAACTTTCATATCTGGTCTACAGTGGCCAAAAAGAACTTCTCTCAAAAGTGCTGGTAGAACAAACAGGCATCATAGCACTTGTTTGCTGGGCTTTAAACAAACTAGAATGGGAAATACATACATTATAGGAAAGATATGAACAGCCTTTAAGGTCTCATTATCTAAGAATCTTCTCCCATTATTTTATCATGTCTCCTACCTATATTCTCTATCTATTCCTGGTCCTCCATAGTAAGTTCAAAAGCCAAAGACAATTGCCAAAGAAAGCAATCAGCACAAGAAATGATTCATTGGTTCCTAAATAAAAGCCATATTCTAGAATGTTCTATAATTTTCCATAGATGGATTTGTCTTGTTTCCTTCACATCAGTGCTCGCAAGTTGCAAGTATTGGGTGGCCCCTGTGGCTCACTGGGTAGGGTGCCAGCCCCATATACCGAGGGTGGCAGGTTCAATCCTGGCCCTGGCCAAACGGCAACAAAAAAAATAGCCAGGCATTGTGGCAGGTGTCTGTAGTCCTGGTTGCTCAGGAGGCTGAGGCAAAATAATCACCTAAGCCCAGGAGTTTGAGGTTGCTGTGAGCTGTGACACCATGGCACTCTACCAAGGGAGATAGAGTGAGACTCTGTCTCTAAAAAAAAAAGACAACTTGCAAGTATTTTGCCTTTCTTTTACTTTTATTTTTGTTTATCTAGCTCCTGCACCAGAAGATAAACTCCATGAAGGCACATGTCTACCTTATTGATAGCAATAGCTGAATGAGTGAATTAGGTCTCTGCTTACTAGTTATGCTATCCTGCTCAAGTCATTTAACATTAATAAATTTGTAGATTGGAGCTGGGTGCAGCTATAATCCCAGCACTTGGGAGGCTGAGGCAGTTGGATTGCTTGAGCTCACAAGTTCAAGACCAGCCTGAGTCAGAGCGAGACCTCATCTCTAAAAATAGCTGGGGCTCAGAGCCTGTGGCTCAAGTGGCTAAGGCGCCAGCCACATACACCTAAGGTGGTAGGTTCAAATCCAGCCCTGAGCTGCCAAACAACAATGCTGGCTGCAACGAAAAAAATAGCCAGGTGTTGTGGCAGGCACCTGTGGTCCCAGCTACTTGGGAGGCTGAGGCAGGAGACTTGCTAGAGCCCAGGAGTTGGAGGT